>NC_058130.1:701378481-701406292 GCF_016433145.1 Gracilinanus agilis
ATATATATATATATATATACATACCTACATACACACATATATATGAGTTCTGGTCCAAATGGAGACAGCTGCCCTCTTTCCCCTTATCTAGAAAATCTGGGTAGTAGGTAGCCTAAAGAATCGCCTTCTCCTATGCAGCTGTAGATGCATGAAATCATAGACTAAGTTGGAAGGGGCCTTAGAAATCGGCATGATGTCATAGAAAGAGCACTGGTTTTGAAGTCAAATCGAGTTTGAGTTACAGCCCTACCCCTTGCTGTGTGTTTGGTTAGGCAATTTTTTTTTCTCTTCTCTGGGTTTCAGTTGAGTTTCTTCAATTGTCAAATGAAGGGGGTTGGACAGTTTGATTTCTTAAGGACCCTTTCAACTCAGACTTTCCTTAATCTAATCCTGCCCCCTCATTTGATTAATGAACTTCTTAGCCCTCATTATATTTAACAGTTCGAGGCTCAGAGTTCCACAAGCTATTTGTTTACGTGCTGTAGTTTACTCACTTACTTTAGTTGCTGAAAGAATACATGTGAGGTTGTGTTAGTTAAAATCACTTAGGGTTCTATTTAGAGGTATTTGGGGCTCATTTGAGCCTTAAGGTATGTAGATTATATGACAAACTTCCTGTGGACATGTGGGGGACCTTGGAACTACATTTCCCGTGGTCCAACAGATTTCCTGTTTTAGATGACGTCTTCAAGGTGAGAGACAGCTTTAAATATTGGGAAGTGGTTTTGAACTTCCTTTTTAGTTACCTGGGTGCGCGAAGATACAAAAGGTAAAATGGCTGAGGCGATGTTGGAATAGGTTTCTTACAGGCACGTGGTCAATTTATCTCTATCAGCATAGCTTTTATTAAAATACTATTTTCCTTTTTAACCTCGGCCTTCATCATTTTTACAAATAACAAGTTGTAGAGCAAAATCAATTAATTACCTAATGACCAACCTTTTGCTGATGAGCCTGTCCTGACTCCTTAAGCTCCAACCTATTGTTATCATATATAGAAGTTGAAACCTTTCTGGTTTGGGAGAGATGAGACTGTGGGAAAGATTTGGAGGTTTTAGTGGACTGTAAGCCCAACCCAAGGCAGCAGTATGATTTATGGCAGCCCAAAAAGTCAGTTTAATCTTTGTCCATTTAATCTCCAAAATTGCATTTGAAGAAGTTCAATGCCCAGGAAAGTATAGTGTCTAGAAAAGCAGTAGTCTCAATGTACTTAGCCTTGATCAGTATAGCATTTCTGTAGTATTGTGTTCAGTTGTGGATATCACATTTCAGGATGGATATTTAGCTAGGTTTCATATGGAAGAGGGCAACTAGTGAAGGATTGGAGACTATATCATATAACAATTGATCAGGGAACTGGGATCATTTAGCCTAAAGAAAAGACGTGGAGCAGGGGACATGATAGATAGATTGGTAGATCAAGTGAACCTTTAAGTGCTTACTGCATGCCAGGCACTGAGCTAAGCATAGGGAATGCAAATATAAGCAAAGAGGAATATAGTACTTAGCCTCAAGGACCTTACATTCTAACAGAGAAGATACTGCATAAAAGCTGAAAAGTGGGGGAAGTGAGGGAAGATACCTTCTTGGTGCAGAGATGAAAATTTCTGGAGAGTCAGGAGCCAGGTACAAAGTAAGCACAGCTGGCCTTGGAATTTCCTCAAATGGAAGTTCTAGAAAGGAATTCACCAATTGAAAGAATGGATCACAAGGGTGGAAGCATCTCTAGTTTGAGAAGGCAGCTGGGGCTAAGATGGAAAAAACCTAGTCCACTCTTGGGACTTTTTTTTCAAGTATTTGAAAGGCTATAGAAGGGGGGTTGGATTTGTTCCAGTTGTCTCCAGAGGGCAGAAGTAGAAGCAATTAACAAAATGTACGGAGTGGGAACTTGATTTTGACTTGATTTAAGGGAAAACTTACCCATAGAACTATCCAAAAGCAAGATGGGTCTCCCTGTGGAGATAGCTTCTTCTTACTAGAGGTGGTTAATTCCTTTTCTTTTGGTGGCTTTTCTTTTTTAATAAAGTCCTTTTCTAACCATCTTCCTTCTTCCCTTCCTCAAGTGATTTCATTCCTTGTAACAAAGATTGAAAAAAGAGAGAGAAAAAAATTAGTTCAGCAAAAGCAACCAATACATATACTGTCTAACAGTATATTCAGTATTCCACTGAAATTCCTTCCAACCATGACATTCTGGAATAGTAATAAAAGTGTTGGTTTATTTAGTATTTTATCATTATACATCACTTTTATAGAAATCATCTCAGTTGATCATTTTAAAACCCCTGTGAGGTAGGTGGTACAAGTATGATTTGACTCATTTTGTGTCTAAGCATACTAAGGTTTAGAGAGATTGAGTAACTTGTCAAATAATCTTGGAATTCTTAAGTGTATAAGCCGGACAGGTACCCAAAGAATTCTGCAGCTTACTTAGACTTTAAAAAGCTATCTTTCCAAGACATGTAGAAAGTTCATTATTAATGTGTAAGACCAGGAACAATTTTCCAATGGAGAATTGATCAAAGAATATGAACAAACAATTCTCAAAAGAATTGTAAACTATAAATGACCATATGAAAGATAACTAATAAGCTCTTACCTCCTTGCCTGGCACTGAGTATCTAGATACTTAATAAATTTTTCTTGATTATTGATTGACTGACTAATAACAAGAAAAAAGCAAATCAAAATAATTCTGAGGTTTCACTTTATACCCAGCTAATTAGCAAGTATGACAAAAGAAATAAGCAGTATAGAGGGGCTGTGGAAAGAGACACTACTTTGATGTTGGTAATGCTGTGAATTGATCCATTCTGGAAAATAATGTGGGGAATTAGAAAAAAAAAAAAGACTTTAACCCAGAGAATCCATATTTGTCCACGTTTTAGTTACCTTGGCACTAAGTGAGATAAAACTTCCTGATCCAATAGGTGGGTCTAGAATTAATTGTGGATTAAGATTAAATTCAGCCAACATTTATTAAGGGCTCAGATATGACAAAGGCTCACCAAGTACATAAGTAACTATGATACAAGTAAGCATGAAATAAGTTCAAAGGAGAAGTCAAAGTAAATGACTATGAAAAATGTGAAAAGAGAGCTCACTTTTACCTCTGTGAGGAAGGGAGGAAAGGGAAGCAAAAGAAAATGTTTTCTAGAAGAAGTACCATATGATTTGGCTTTAAAGGAGGGGAGTGATATCAACTGATGGCTATGATGGGGTGAGTCTATTCCATGGCTTGAGACATAGAAGGAAGATCAAGAAAGAGGAATGCAGAGTAGTCCAGTTTGACTGGAATGCAGAATATGTGAAGGAGAGTCAGAAGAGATAAGGTTGAAGATAGGTTGGAGCCAGCCTTGATCTACAATCCCTGGATTAGAAATTCCTAATCCTATTTAGGCCTAGGCAGCTGTGCCAGAAAAGGCTGTTCTTGGCAGAGTTGGAAATAGTGCTGCTTCTCAGTGCTCTTCAGAGGCTGCGCCTCCCTCTATCTTCTGAGGTCCTTTTTGAATGCAGCCAACTCCCCTAGCATGTTCAGAGCTTTCTTGCCTCTGTTCATTCTGTTTTCTACAACTAGAATGTCTTCTCCCCAGCATCAGCCAATCAAGCATTCATCAATCTCCTACTATGTGCCACGCACTATACTAGGTCCTTGGAATACGAAACAAAAATGAACAAGTATTTGCCCTTGAAGAACCTGTCTGTATTCTATAATATGTAATCTTATGATGTATATGCATGATGTATATAAAATGCTTTTGAAAACTCTGACGTGCCATATAAATGTTATTTTTAAAGTATTATTAGTACAGGAAAATGCTCTAAATACTAAATAAATAGTTCAGAAATAAGGTGTGGAAAACATTTAAGAAATAAAATGTGTTTAGTGATCATGGGAGAGAATGGCCTTCTTGGAGTATAAGAGATTTTAGCTGGACCTTGAAAGGTGAGGAAGTTTTTCATAGGTGAAGTGGAGGGAGAATACCCATGCTTTATGGTCCACTTCAGATGCATAAGTGGAGTAAAGGAAGAAGGGTTTTCCAGGCAAAGGGAATACCATGATCAAAGACCCCTAAGCATGAATGATTGTGCTGTGTTTAGGGGTAAATTATTTGCAGACTATTTTGACTATACCAGTAGGTTCCTATAGAGGATGAATGAGAGATTTTAAGGGTCATTTTGTGGGGGAATCTTAAATACCAATCTAAGGGATTTAGAACTTTTTTTTTTCCTGTAGGTAAATAGAAACTAGTCAGAGTTTTTAAGTATGACCTCAGATACTTCCTAGCTGTGTAATCCCCATTTTGCTCTTTTGCTTTGGAACCAGTACTTAGTATTGATTCTAAGATGGGAAGGTAAGAGGGTTTTTTTTTTTTTTTGAGCAGGTGAAGGACATGCCCAGAACATTGTTTTCAGAAGATTCCTCTG
Source organism: Gracilinanus agilis (assembly GCF_016433145.1). Taxonomy (NCBI): domain Eukaryota; kingdom Metazoa; phylum Chordata; class Mammalia; order Didelphimorphia; family Didelphidae; genus Gracilinanus; species Gracilinanus agilis. The sequence continues at coordinate 701,382,910 of NC_058130.1, forward strand.
ATAGCAGGAACTGGATGGATTGAAAGGGGAAAAACTGCATAGAGAGAACTAGGAAGACTTGAATTAGTCTGGGTGTAGGGGATGCGCATGTCATCATTTCCCTTTTTTCCTTTCCATAAATAGGATTTCCAGTTTCCAAACCTGATGTAATTTCCTTGCTGCAGGAAGAGGAAGAATTGTCTGGCTCAGATTTTCAAGGAATTCAAGAAACAGAGATCTCAAGAGATACCTGCACAGGTGAGTGAGAATAAGCTCCTCCTTGCCTCACTATAACTTGTGTTCAGTTTGCTCATCCTCAGATCTTCCTGTTCATTTCATCTAGCCTATGCCATTAAAGTCCCCATTTTTTTGATGGGTATGTGGAGGATTCTGGAGTCTAATCCTAGGCCATAGGGTTCCCTGACCTAGTAATCAGCTTCCAAGGTGCCTTTGGCCTTCAGGCCACCACCTTTTGCTCTTTATTAAATACTCTTTACTCTTTGCTCTTTACTAATAACTAAATTCCATTTTGAGGCACTGACTTTGCTGGTTCCCTAAGCTTACCTGGTCACATCATTGTACCAGATCTGAATACTAATTTCTGGACCCTATGTCTCTACCTTTCCCATTGTTGAATGGCCTTCCCTAATGACCTCTTTCCTTATTACCTTCTTCCCCATTTTCATATAATCCAGACTGTAAAGAGGGCATTTTCTACGGTTTATTTGTAAGGGGAAGAGAATATATAAATTCTGAAAATCCAAGAAGGTAATAAATTAGCAGTTTATAGAAAAAAATTCTCTACAGTTCCAGACTGAGAAATGTCTAAAGTTTTTTACTTTTTACTTGAAATTTGATACCTCTTTTACCTCTCCAAATCAGAATGGTGTCTTCAAACAAATCTAAGCCAAATTTGAGATTCAACTGCGTGGGCTCTATTGGCCAAGGTCTTTGGTATATTTTTCCTATCCTAAGTTTATTCTCAGCTACTTGGAAAACCTCTGATGACATGGTGATCTTATGGTATTTCACCTAGAGAATGGTTATCGTTGGTTAGCTTTATCCAATCTTACTCTCAAATACCAAGGGCCAAACAGAAGAAATACAAACAAGCAAATAAAACAGTTCCTCATCAGAATAATCCAATCAGATACATAGTTTGCTCATAAAGTTCATAATAGACACCCTCTTCTTTAAAGGGCATTCCTTATTTTCTTTGCTCACTTTGCCTTCTCTCCCTGGTCACTCTCTTAATCATCTCTTAACAATTTTCTAGTCCTATAGACTAATCAGGAGGTTTGGGAAAACCTCTGATGAGCACCATATTACCAAGTAAAAATTCCTGCCTATGTCCCTATTCCTCTTTCCTTTAGTTAGTAAAGAAAGTCCTTTTGGAGCGCCGTCAAAGCTTTGGGCATCTGTTAGAAACTAATTTCAAGGATGATGATTATCTTCCTTTTCTACTTGTTTCCTCTTTCCCAGCACAGGGAAAAGATGACATTTGGATTTTCATTTCCTCCTTTCAGATTCTGAGTCTGAGATTGAATTGTTAACTCCAAAGCAAGAAGTTTCCGAAGAAAGAAAAGAACATGGAGGGGTGTTGAAAAGTCTCCTCAGGAATGTTCCTCGAGGACCCAAGTTTGCAGAACCCTGTGAACGGGAGGACAGTTTAGAAAGGCAGATGGGAAACTCTGCTGGGGGCAGAGAGAGGATATCCCTCTCCCAGAAGCGAGGTTCCTGGCACATGACAGTCCTTCACCAGGAGGCTCCCCAAGTAGAGGGAAGCCCAGGATGTGATGAATTTGGGGGAAGCTTTAGTCTGAATTCAAGCTTTATGACACGTCAGGGAGGCTCCATAGGAGGGAAACCCCATAAATGTGACACCTGTGGTAAATGCTTCAAGTATAATTCATTACTTATTAAACACCAGAGAATTCACACTGGAGAGAAACCCTATGAATGCAGTGATTGTGGGAAATGCTTCAGAGGGTGGTCAGGCTTTATTCAACATCACAGAATTCATACTGGAGAGAAGCCTTATGAATGTAATGAATGTGGGAAAGCCTTCAGTCACAGTTCACATTTTACTCAACACCTGAGAATTCATAATGGAGAGAAGCCCTATAAATGTAATGAATGTGGGCAAGCTTTCAGCCAGAGCTCAAATCTTATTCGACACCAGAGACTTCACACTGGAGAGAAACCCTATGAGTGTAGTGAATGTGGGAAAGCTTTCATTTGGAGCTCAGTGCTCATTGAGCATCAGAGAATTCACACTGGGGAGAAACCCTATGAATGCAATGAGTGTGGGAAAGCCTTCAGAGGGAGGTCACACTTCTTCCGACACCTGAGAACTCACACTGGAGAAAAGCCTTTTGAATGCAATGAATGCGGGAAAGCCTTCGGTCAGAGCTCACAACTTATTCAGCATCAGAGAATCCACTACAGAGAATAACCACAGGAATGTATTGTAATGAGTGTGGGGGACAGATGATAGAGCAGAGAATCTACTTTGGGGCAAGAGCCCATTAAAAAAAAAATTAAGGTCCTAATGAAAAGATTCCTTGTCTGTCTAATTCTCTTTGTGCAGCAACCTAGCCCAGTACCGCATGCAGTGATGAGGTAATTAATAAATACTTGGTGATTGGTGATAATAAATTCTTGTTCATATAACTGTATAAAACCCTTCAGTGACTGCTCCCTTATACTGTTTACTGAAGGGTCACAAGAAAAGTAAAAACGGGAGCACACTGTCAAGAGGAAAAATCAAAACTTGGGAATAAGTGAGTATTGGCTAATTTCTTTGAAGATCTCTAGGATCAGAGGGCATTAGATGGAGAACATTGGATTTGGCTGAGAGGAGTTTGGGGTTATAATAATTTAGGCAATTCAGTCACCACCAGCATTACAGAACTCTCACTTTGGGGGTATTAAAGAGACAAGATACAGGATTCACATCATTGAGGTTGTCAGAATTGAAGAGAATGAAAATAAAAAAAATATTCTTATGTAGCCAGACAGACAAAGGGGACTTTGAAGAGTAAAAAGAGAAGTTATTTTCACTTCTCCTATATTCCCTGAGGACTCTTTATTTCCATTTGCCTCCCTATTCTTTCTTGCCCTTCCCTTCTCTCCCCTTTCCATGTTTGTTCCCTCACTATATTTGTTAAGGGGCCAGGGTTTGGTAGAACAGGTGACTCAGAATAAGGGTCCTAGGTTACCTTTCTTTTTTTTTTTTTTTTTTAATTTTTTTTTTAATTTTTAAACCCTTAACTTCTGTGTATTGGCTCATAAGTAGAAGAGTGGTAAGGGTGGGCAGTGGGGGTCAAGTGACTTGCCCAGGGTCACACAGCTGGAAAGTGTCTGAGGCCGGCTTTGAACCTAGGACCTCCCATCTCTAGGCCTGGCTCTCAATCCACTGAGCTACCCAGCTGCCCCCACCTAGCTTACCTTTCTGTGGAACTCTGGTGGCCAAAGCAAAATCACTCCCTACCCTTTACTTGCATACAAGTAAAGAAACTAGGTTAAAAAGTGTCTTGAATACTTTGCAAGGGACACCTCAGTATCAATAATAAATTATTTTTAAAGTTCATTCAGGGTAGAATTCCACTTATAGCTTTAATGAAGTCACTTGATAGTGCAAAAGACTTAAAGAACGATAAAAGGGAATTGGAATTTCAGAAGTTGCCTAGTCCAACTCTCCAGACCATGTAGGAACAACATTTCTACACCTTTCCTGGTAAATGATTTTCTTGTTGCTGCCTGAATATTTTTGGTGATAGGGAACTCACTAACTCCCAATGGTGTCCATGGCATTGAGCAATTGGATCAGGTTTTTTAGGAGTCCAGTCCTTAAACTAAGCTAGAAACTGCTTCTCTGTAACAACTGTTCAGTGTATGCAGTGTTCCCAGTTTGGTGATCTAGAATTAAATAGTTAAATCTCATCCCTTTTTAAATATGACAACTCTTAAAAGTAAGTCGAAGTTTTCTTATGTTCTTCCTCTGTCTTCTCTAGTTTATTCAACTAATCCTTATGATCTCACCCTTTTCATCCTGATTGTCTTCTAGATGTTTTCCAATTTGTTAATAGTCCCCCTTAAAAGCTCATGTCTGAACTCCACAAATCCAACTATGACATAAAGACATCCTAATTTTATAATTTCTTTCCTTCTTGAGGAAAGTGTAAAGAGATGTTTGCCTATCTTTTTTGAAGGGACACATTAGACCAGAGAATTCCCTCAAACCCCATCTGGTCCTGTGTTATATTTGATAGGGACCCCAAGGGATATGTAGCAGTGGGTCTAGGTTGTCCCTGAGGGTATCCTCGAAGGTTAATTCAAAGAATTCCAAAACATCCTGACTTACTTTAGTGATCTATTACAGATATGTCACCAAAGAGTTCATAGGTTTAACTTTGTATCCTATATCAGGGAATTTCCATCCACTGTGGTTCACGTGACATAAAACAACATATTCTTACCTCTAAAGTTTTAAGACTTGTGAATATGGCCCTCTTCACCCCATCTCTACCATTCATCATTATAGGGACTCTGAACATAAAGCAACTTTATTCATTCCTTTAGTAGTCTTAGGCTTTGGAGCTGAAAGAGACCTTAGAGATAGGCTCATCCAACTGCATTTTACAAATACAAAACTTTGGGGCCTAGAGAGGAGAGGGGACTGTCTTATCACATTGGGAGTAAATATCAGAAAGTAGACTTGAACTCACATCTTCAATCTAATTCTCTTATTCATGAGCTCTTGTGGCCAAAACCTTACTTGGCAGCCTGTGGTTTTATACATGTTTCGTAGGTTAACATTTGGTATTTTGTTTCTAATATTCTTCTTTATAGTACATTTGGCTCTCTAACTTCCCCATCCTATGGTCCTAATACTGAATCTTCCAGGATAACAACTTTTTCATCCTATAAATTATATCTCCTCAGTGACAAAGAGTTTAAGCAGTAGGATCCTTCACCACCACCACCACCATCACTCTCCCTCTCAAAGTAATGTGTTTATGTTTAACAGTTTTCCAAAGCTCAAGTTTTATCTACCTGATCCAATAGTAAGGATTTGGGGCCAGGTGTGTGGGTGTGTACACATATGTATGCATGCATGCACACTCAGGAAAAATAGAATGCTAGAGGAAGAAGGGACCATATAAGGCATCTAGCTCAATTCTCTTTGAAACATGAATTCTCTTTACAGCTGTTCTAGCAGGTTTTAGTCTCAGTGTAAAGTTCTCCAGTGATGAGTAGCTTACTGTCTAGGAAGGTAAGCACATTCCATTGTTTTAAGGTCTAATTCCTTCCTGAATGTAGCAAAACCATTGCATTCAAGGTCCAACAATCCTCCCTCTAGTAACAAGATTCAGTTGTGTTCTCACCCCGTTGGCTATTGAGACCTTTCCTCTGACCTATTATTTCTTTATCCCTATTACCCTGTCACTGTGCCCCTAGCCATTTCATTTTAGGCCATAAGCTTTCCAATGTACAAGTTAAAATATAAGCTAGTAAGGCCTGCTTTAAGCATTTAATGGTTTGACTCTATGAAACATCCTTTAAGTTCCCAAATTCTGCAGTAAACTGGTCATCTAATCCAAAAGATGAAAAGTTTTATAGATGAAAAACCCAGCTCAGAAAAGTTGTGACATAGGTGGCGAGTAGGACACCCAGGTGCAATAGAATACATAGCCAAGCCTTACCTGTACACTATGCTACCTCTATTTGTTAGGAAGTTCTTAGATTGAATGAAAATCTGACTCCCTATGACTTCCATCCTTTGGTGCTATTTCTCCCTTCTTGGGTCAAGAGGAACAAGTCATCTCCCACATAGAATCATATTCTACTTATATGAAAGCATCTCAGAAGTCGTCTAGGTCAAACCTTGCCTGGAGCATGAGTCTACTTAACAAAACAATCATTTAGTTCTCTTTGCATCTCCCCTTAAGTCTTCTCTTCAAACTACCCATTGCCATTTTTTTCTATTCTACTTCCTATGATTTAACTTTAAGTCACCTCACTAACCTGAATGCCCTTCTCTAGGCTGCAATATTTATTGGCAGGCAGAGCCACAGAATGGGCAGGCCATATACCAACCTGGTTTCAAAGCAGAAGTGGAGTCATAAGTCATGTATTTAGAGCTGGAAGGAAACTGGAAGTCATCTAATCATAGATTTTTAGACTTAAAGCTGGAAGAAGTTTCAGAGGCTATATAGCTAACCCCCTCACTTTTCAAATGATGAAACTGAAGCCTTCTAAAGGGCAGTTAGCTAACCTCCCTAACCCCTGCTTCATGTTACAGATGCCCAAAGTCACATAGCTAGTGGGTAGCAGAAATGAGATTTGAAAGAAGATACCCTCTCCAAATTGAGTGATCTTTTCATTATACCATGAGGCCTCTGTTGGGGGACAGCTTCACAGGGGAAATTCAGACAGTTCCTATGTCTTCAAATTGTTGGCAGTTCTTAAAACTTTCTAGTCAAGGAAGCCTTGAGCATTGGGTATATACTATCTTTCCTGAAAACCAGAATCATATGATGCACCTAAAAAGGCAGAATAACAAAAGTTCCCACCTGTATGGTATTTTTCTCTTTACAGAACATGTTCTTCATAATAGTCCTATAAAGGAGGCAGTATTATAGTCCATCCTCATTGTACAAGTGAGGAAACATTTGTAGAGGTTAACTACTTATATTTTGGAAGTTGTGAGAAATGAATAGGATAAGTCAGTCTCACTATTTCAAAAGACCTGTTAGATCTCTGTTACTGCACAGGAGAATAATCTCATACTCCATAAGTGGGTGGGAGATGCAGACTCCCTTGCCCTTCCATTCTGATCTTTCAACTGGCTTTTAAATTTTATTTTCCATTCCTTCCTTCCGTTGGTCTTCTTTTCCATCTTCCCCATTCTTCCTTTCATTTATGTTCATTTTACACATTTTTATTGGGCATTTAGAGCTGCTAGGCTCTATTTTCAGGGCTGAAAACAAGAAAGCACCCTTGCCTTCTTTAATGTCTATATCATCGTTGCTAATAGGAGTAGAAAAAAACATTTGTTTAAAGAAAACTGATTAAAACTCAAACTTGAAAAGAAATGGTCTCATAAAAATGTTGAGGAGAGACAAACTATTCTAAGGACCTCTCTTCACTTCTCAGTTGGCAGGACTCCTTTGTTTTCATCATGTCCCATGAACTTCTTCAACCTGCAAGGTGACATCAGTCCTGGAACTCACAACCATCAGTACCTTCTGTCCCTCAGGCCCTGAGACTGGAATACAGAATAGAGAGCTCCTCCTAGAACCTCCATTTAAGAATGATACTCAGGCCAGCTATCTCTTTTATTTCCTGGCTATACTCCTTTTGGATTTCTCTATCATGCCCCTGTATCAGGTACCCCACCCCCTTCAGCTTCCTTTTCTATGTGGTCTTCCCCCATTAAATTGCAAGCTCCTTGAAAGCAGGATTTTTTTTTAATCCTCAGCACTTAGCACAGTGCCTGGCATATAAGTGCTTAATAAATGTGTATTAACTTGATAGAGAACTGTCCTTAAGAAGAATGTACTGAGAAGGCCCATTTGAAGGTGGAGTAATAACTGAGGTAATGGCAATAGGGCATTGTGGTCCATCAGTTCATTTGCATGTGAATTTTAAAAGTTATAACTGAGAAACAGTCAATAAAATAACCATTTTGGGAACTAAAAGAAGACTATGAGAACTGTTGGTGTAAACTTGACAGAAAGATGGATCTTTTGAGTTTCACATCATAAATTAGAGATGGGTTATGAGGAGGTACTGATCTAAGCTCTTAGACGCTATAGGCCAGCTGAAGAAAAAGCTATAAGCAAAGAAAAGTAGATGATCAGATGAAGAGAGAAAACCAAGCACAAGAGGAGTTGGGGACAGAAGGGCAAAAGAAGTGAGAAGAGCTATTTACAGAAGACAAACAGGTGCTCACTCAACTGAGAAATAACTGCAGTCTGTTAGCTCTGCAGCTGCTTGGAGTTCGATTTGGAGAGCTGTCTGAGCTTATGTTCTCTTGTGCTATCTATAACTTGAAGGAGGAGAATTCTGAAGGGTTCCTTTGTTGATTTTTTTCTCTCTCAGGTTTGAGAAAGAGAAAGGGGGAGATAAGTTTTACATATACTTTGCTCTGAGAAGAGTCTTAGCTTTCTTGAGAGCTGATTGTATTTTTTTTTTTTTAAATGAAGAACCTGGCAGTTCTCTTGCCTGAGAGAGTTTATAGTCACTGAGCACAACATTTTCTCCCCTTCCTCCCAAAAATGGATATGTGCTAAAAGAGTTTGTCACTGCTTCAGGAGTCCAAGAGTAGCAGAGAAGCAATTTTGCCTAGCAGATGGCTCATTATGCTGATTATTCTCTAAAGAGACCAAGGATATCTAGGTTTGTTGTGACTTAGCCTGGCACGTGGGTGTTCCTATTCAAATGATTCCCTGCTAGCTTTCTGTAAAAGTCTCCCTATGAACGCTGTGTGTGTTGGTAAAAAGAGTGTGGCCTTGGTTTGTGGTTCAACTATTATATTTTGATTATTCCTATTCTCACCTTCTACTAAGTAAATATTATGATTATCTTACCTACTGTTGAAGAAAAATCATTCTTTCTGCTTTTGCTTTCCAATAAGTAAATGTTGAAAATTATTCTTGCTTTTGCCTTATCATTAAGTAAATGTTTCATGTTCAAGCATCTTGTCATTGTGGCTGATTTTATGTACATGGGAGGTACGCAGGTGGGGCTCCGGAGCCACAATGATGTCTAAGAGGAGTGTATCTCCTCTTCCTTTACCCCCATCTCCTCACCCCAAACACACAGTGGGATTACCCCTAGGATCCCGAGAATTAGAGTCGTCATCCTGTGGCTGTGGTCAGCCCTCACTTTTGGAGAAAACAAACAAATGAGCCTTGGCTGGGGCAGGAGAATGAGAGAGGTCTGGTGTGACTCACCCAGACCAGAGAGAGAGAAAGGTGATGCAGGGGCAGCATCTACAGGCTACACTGATAAGGGGCATTAAGCTAAGAAGACTGGACCTTTGTCATTTCATCTAGTGGACATCACACATGCGCACACACAACTGACATAAAACAAAAAATGATAAAGGCTAGATCACCTCCCAACCCTCAAGAAAAGCAGCAGGAAAGTAAGGGCTGCGGTTAGAAGCTTCTGCGTCGCGTTCTTCCTCCTGCCCCTCCCCTTCTTCACACCCTTTCTTCCCCTACCGCCCTTGACCATAGAGCCTAACTCTTCCTGAGTTTCTAGAGCTGCCAACACTCCGTGCGGAAGTGCGCGTAGTATTTCCGGCTGCCCTCTTCCCACGCGTCGGTCCTGTCCCTGTGGCGGGAAAAGTCTGCGTCTTCCCGTCCCGTGTCCTTTTCCAGGTCCGGCTCCTTCCTTACTCATGTCTGCCTGCCCTTCCTCGTAGGGGTCCCCGGGGAAGGAGGCGAACTGGGGGAGGCGGGGGAGCAGTGAAGAAGGCGGGGGACCCCGGAGGATGAAAAGAACTTCATAGAGCAGAGGGCCACGCAAGAGCTTTGGGCTTGGACAGCCCTTCTTCACTCTCTGCTGGGCCCTCCCCGCGCCGGGACCGAACTTTGACTTCTCTCACTGACCCTTCCCCGACCCACCGCCCCACCGCCCCACCCTAACCAGAGGACCAGATGGCCAGTCAAAACTCCTACCAGTTTACAGACTCTGTAAAACCAGAAAGGAGCAGGAGGAGGAGGCAGAACTTTCCCAGACGGATTTGGGATTTCCTTGTCCCTATTTCTCCCTCCTTCGAGATCCTCTGCATAAGGTCTTCCAGAACTTACCCTACCCTTTTCAACGTAATCCTGGGGCAATATTTATCCCAAAAGAACTTACCCAGGCTGGGCTGGAATTTTGAGACCACACAATTGATAAAAACCCATTGAAACATCACAGTTACACCTTGTTCTGATTTTTTTTTTTAACCCTTAATTTTTGGTGTATTGTCTTATAGGTGGAAGAGTGATAAGGGTGGGCAATGGGGGTCAAGTGACTTGCCCAGGGTCACACAGCTGGGAAGTGTCTGAGGCCGGATTTGAACCCAGGACCTCCTGTCTCTAGGCCTGACTCACTTCACTGAGCTACCCAGCTGCCCCCTCCTTGTTCTGATTTTTTTCAATCAATAAACATTTATTAAGCGCCTAATACGTGTTAGGCGAAGTTGCTAATCACTGGGATACAAAAAGAAGCAAAGGACAGTTCCTACCCTCAAGGAGTTTACAATCTAATGGGGGAGATAACATGCAAACCAAGCTATATGGAGGATAAATAAGATATAACAGGGAAGACACTACAATTAAGAAGGGAAAGGCATATTACTTCTCTGATCTTTTTATGTAATGAGTAGACTGGCTTAATTGATTCTGAGCTTCCCACCACTGGAAATCTTCAAGGAAAGGATTTAAGACCACCTCTAGAAAATTTGCATAGGGGATTCAAGAAGTAATCAAGGATAAACTCCAAGAACACTTCTAACTCATGAGATTCTAAGATTAGTTTTATTCCACTAAGTTTAATTTTGCTGAATAATTTAATGTCTGTAAGCAACTGTATAAATTGTAAAGCAGTTGCTAATCCACAATGATAGATGAGGTTTCCCCCATGGGTATTCTCTCCAACACTGAAAGTACAGTTACAGATAAAAATTTGGTCAGAAATCTCAATTCCCAGTTAGTATATTCAGTACAGTGACCTTCTGAAGAGTCAGCATGATCCAACAGACAAAATGCTGCCTCTGTCATTCTATGGCAAAATATAAATTCCTCTGGTATATAAAGCCAATTGCAATCTGGCTCTAGCCAACTCTACATACTGATTTCACATTACTCCCCCTCACCCACATTGCATTCAAGACTAGCAGATTTACTTGTTCCCCATACATGACATTCCATCTCCTGTTTTGGTGCCTTAATAGGAGCTGTCCCACATGCCTTAAATTCTTTTCAGCCTCAACTCTTCCTTCTCTTTGAAACTCTAGCTTCCTTCAAGACCCAGCTTTGGTACCATCTCCTACCAAGAGACTTTCCTGACTCCCCATCCCTCAGTTGTTAGTGCTCTTTTACCTTCTCCCAAACTCTAGAAATTGCTTTGGATTTACTTCTCTGGGTACATATATCTTTCTAGTGGATTCTAAACTCCCTAAGAGTAAGGACATTTTCATTTTTGTTTGTTTCCACTGTACTTAGCATAGTACCTTGTAATATATAGTAGGTGTTTAATACATATTTATTGATTTGATCTTGGGCAAGTCATTTTACTTGTCTGAACCAGTTTCTTCATTTGCAAAACTGAAATGATAATACCCATAATATCTACTTTATAGGTTTTTGAGGCTCAAATGAAATAATATATAAAATGCTTTATAAACATTAAAATGCTAGTATTATTACTGGATCAGTTGAGTCATATCTTTAACAACCACATTCCTTAGTCCAGAGTTAGAATTGTTTTACTTTGTACATAATATAATCTTAAGAAATGTTTGTTAATTTTTATTTTGAAATATTTCACATTGTTGGGCTTTTTAAGAGATAATAGCTACTCTGTTGTCTGAGTGTAAACAAGAAGTTTTATCTTTCGGAGACTACTATATGAAGACTGACTGAAGGAAACTGGGACATTAAAGAGACAGAGATAGGAGAGGTTTGGGACATAATCCTACCTTCAGGTATTTGAAGAGCTGTCTTTTTGAAAGAGGGATTAGACTTCTGTTTGTGGATAGATAGGATGATAACTAGGGAAAGAATACAAAGCTGCTCAATTTTAATTTTGCTTCTTTTTACTGCCAAAGAGAATGACATTTGCACTGGGAATTAGGGAACAAAAATGGCTAATATAGTTGATAAATAAAAGAGTAAGAAAGCACTTAGTTATCCTTGATGAATTCAAGTCATCTGGTTCCTAAAGAATTGGGGGCAGAGGTTGATTGTTCAGCTGCTGTCAACAAAGCTTGTGGACATAGAAAAAGTACCTCAGGATTGAAGAAAAGCATATATATCTCTACTTTCAAAAAGTGACAAGAGCAGTGTAGACAAACTATAGGTTAGAACCTGACTTCAGTTCCTAGGAAAATTCTAGAGCATATCATTAAAGAGGTAATTAGTGAACATCTAAAAAGAAAGAGGTAATTCTACTAGGTCTGTATTCCAAAGAGATTAAAAAAAAAAAAAAAAGGGTAGTGGGGGGAGAAGAACTTACTTGTACAAAAATATTTATAGTAATACTTTTGTGGTGGCAAAGAATTGGAAATTGAGGATATGACAATCAATTGGGGAATGACTAAATAAACTGTGGTATATAATAGTATTGGATTACTTTTGGGCTTTAAGGAACAATGAGCAGTATGATTTTAGAAAATGCTGGAAAAACCTATCAGAACTGTTGCAGAGTGAAATAAGCAGAACCAGAAGAACATTGACATGATAATGATCAACTGTAAAAGACTTAGCTACTCTCAACAATACAGTGGTCAAGGACAATTCTGAAGGACTTATGACAATGCTATCCACTTCCAGAGAAAGAACTGAAGCAGTAGGAATATAGATCAAAGCATACTATTTCTCACTTTATTTTTGTTTTTATTTGGGGATTTTGGTTTTATAGAAGTATTCTTTTACAACAGTGACCAATATATTAGTATGATTTGCATGATAATACATGTATAAGTCAGATCAAATTGCTTACCATCTCTGGGAGAGAAGGGTTGGAAAAGAGGGAGGAAGACAATTTGGATCTTATAATTTTTGGAAAATGTATGTTGAAAATTGTTGTTGCATGTAATTGGGAAACTTAAATATAGGTATATATATGCATTTTTTAAGTAAGAGGTGATACAAAGAACTAGCATGACTCATCAGGCATACAGTAAATATTAATTAAGTACCTACTACATGCTAGGCTAGGCACCTGGGATACAAATTTAAAGAATGAAATAATTTAATTCAATGGTTGTTAGGAACTTACAGAAGCAGCAAGATGGCAATGTAGATATGAGTACTGGACCTGGAATCCAGACCTGAATTCAATTCCAGACTCAGACACTTTCTCTGTGACTCTGTGACTTAAACTCTGTCTCAGTTTCCTCCTCTATAAAATTAGGGCAATGATAGCCGCTCCTTCCAGAGTGGTTGTGAGGATAAATAGAGAATATTCTCTAAATTCTAATATAAATGCTAGCAGCTATTTTCCTTGCTCAGAGCTGTGAAGTATTTTTTATTGTTTTCTTATTATTATATTCTAATATGAGGATATAAGAATAAATATTGTATATATGTCATATTATATATACACCCACATATAGAATATAAAATAAAGCTAATACAAAAATACACAAAGAAGTTAAATACAAGGTAATTTAGGAGGAGAGCACTAGCAGCTGGGGGGGCATCAGGAAAGGCTTCACACAGAGGTCAGAAGAAGCGATACAAGGACACTCTCAAGGACTCTCTGAAGAACTTTAGTATTAATTGGGAGACGTAGGAGACACTGGCACAAAACTGTCCTGCATGGGGCCAAATCAAAAAAGGCATCGTGCTCTGTGAGTAAAGCAGTAAGAAGCATGAGGTACAAATGTTAGAAAACATCTCCATCCTAAATATTCAAACAGGCTATTTGCACCCAACTTGTTTAGAGCCGTCCAAGCTGGTATAGGTCTGAGCAGCCACAGTCAGATACACTGTACATTGACTCAGACATGGTAATGTCATTTTGGCCTTCTTCAAGTATGAAGAACAACAGCCAATCAACCAACTGGAATAATCTAGACCAGACATGGCAAAAGTTTGAATTGTTTTTTTTTTTGTTTTATTTTTAATTTTTAATTTTAATTTTGAATATTTTCCCATAGTTACATATTTCATGTTATTTTCCTCTCCCCTAAACCCCCCAAAAGTTTGAATTGTTAATAGCTGTTTAAATAGGGAGAAGGAATTGGGTTCAAAATATCTTGTGGAGACAGAGACATCAAGATTTAGCAATTGTTTGGATATGTGGAGAATTAAAGATAATGTGGTGATTAAAAACTTTGGCGACTAGAAGAATGGTTGTATTAAGAGAAATGGAAACGTTTGATAGGTTTAAGGAAGAAGAATGAGTTCAGTTTGGGGCATATTGAGTTTGAGGCATCTCAGTTTGAAATGTCTAATAGATTTCTAGGTCTGTGAGTCACATGCATGGAGAAGATAATTTAAAACCCATGGGAACTGATGTAGTTATCATAGGAGAGTTGTTTCAACTTATTAAACTTGAACAGACATTAATTAAATGCTTATTGTCTATGCTAGATGCTATAGACAAAGACTTAAAAGCAAATTTGACAGTTTTAAATATTTACTGTATATATATTAACTGTGCTTGGTGTTGAGAAAGATAAAAAATTTGGATAAGACCATCTCTAATCTCATTAGCCTCATAGTCTATTAGGGGGCTAAGATTCAAAAGCATAGCTATAACGCACAACATTACATGAGATATGTTAGAAATTTGCAAAACCAATATTCTTGAGATCAGAATCTTTACCAAATGGGTTTGGGTAGAAGAGAATCAGAGAAAACTGCCTGAAGGAGGGGGCCTTGGAGTGGGAATTCAGTAGACAGAAAAAGCAGGAAGACGTTCTAGACAGAATAAAAAGCATGAGCAAAGGCTCAGAGATAGGAGGATCCAAGGCCTAATGGAGGACAAGAAATGAGTAATTGAGGTCGAGCACTAGATTGTGGAGATCCTTGAATGCCAAACAGAAAGAGATTCTGACATTTATAAAATGACTCAGAGGCTAAAGAAAATGAAGGTTCAGAGATCAGTTAGGATGATAATTTAGATGTTCTTATTTCATTCCTTGAATGCAGAATTCCAAGTTTCTGGACAAGATATGGCTTTCTAGCTGGAGAATTCTGGGCTTGAATTCTTGGGAGAATCAAGGAAGGAGAGACTCAGAGAAACTATAGTTATATGAGAAGCAGTCATAAATTGGAAATCACAGTCCAGCTATTCAGTGAGGGACTGAGATAATAGCTTTGATACTTGGGAAGGATCTCTCTCCTGAGTGTCAGTGTATAAAGCAGGTAGCCATGGAAACTGAGAATGGCTCATTCCCTTTCCAATCTCAGGTTAGTGTCACCCCACCCACCCCATCTCCTGGACCAAATAAAACTGTGTATACTAATTAAACACCACCCTTGATTATCAATTGATATCAATTAACTAGATTTAATCAGCATTTAGAATGAGATTATTTATTTTATAATAATAAAAGCCATGCCACAGTTGATGAGTGATCAAGAACTATGATAGTTTTATATAAGAGTATAGAGAGTTTTCAGAGGAAAATATCCAAGCTATCAATAGCCTTATAAAAAAATTCTCTATTTGACTACTAATTAGAAAAATGCATATCAAAATAACTCCAAAGTACTGCCTCACACTCATCCATTTGGCTAAATTGACTAAAAAGGAAAAATGACCAAAACTAGGAGGAATGTGGAAAACAGGTACCTCAATGTACTGTTACTGGATCTGTGAACTGATCTAACCATTTTGGAAAGCAATTTGAAACTATACCCAAAAAGCAATTAAACTATGTATATCCTTTGACCTAGCAATACATATTAGGCCTATACCCTAAAGAGATTAAAAAAAAAAAAAAAAAGGAAAAAACTCATATGGACAAAAAAAAATTTTTTAGCAGCATTTTTTGTGGTAACAAAGAATTGAAAACTGTGCCCATCAATTGGTTAATGGCTGAACAAATTAGGGCATATAGACGTGATAAAAATACCTGGGAAGACTGATGAACTGATGCAAAGCGAGGTGAGCAGAAACTAGGAAAACAATTTGTACAATAACTATAATATTGTAAAGACAATCAACTCTAAAAGATTTAGGAACTCTAATGAACACCATGATCAACCACATTTCCAAAAGACTAATGATTAAACATGCTATCAATTTCCAGAGAGATTAGATTAGAGAGCAAATCAAAGTATGTTTTCTTTTCTCTTTTCTCTTTTCTGCCTTTTCTCCTCTCCATTCTTCTTCTCCACTTTCTACATGGCTAAATTGGGATTTTGTTTTATGTGACGTAACTATACTTATTTGTAACAGGTTTGATGCATAGAAGTTGTGGAAGTGGGATGGAGAAAATTGTTTTTAAAGGAGGTTATTTACTGAGATGGTATAGTAAGAATGATTTGTACCAATCCCTCCCCCCACAAGAAATCTGTGGATTTGCTCTCCCACAAGTACATACAGAGACCTCATGAAAGTAGGCTCAGGTTTAGAGGTAGTAAAGTAATATACAGCCCTTGGTTTCCAGAAGTCCTTTTCTCCTTTTCATGGGGTTCTCAAGAGGTTCCCCTTAGACATCGTGTAGTTTCTCTGCTGGATTTCTTGTAGAAACTTGAAGCTATCTTTCCTCGGTATATCTAGTTTGACCTTAGCTCCCAATGAAGATTCTGAATCAAATATTCTGAAGACTGATAGGATGGCTAAAAATTGCTAATGCTCCAGAGTTCATTTGGTCAAGAGTGAAGGCTGGAGTACTCTTTTTTTTCCCTTTTCACCCTAAAAAGATTACTTCTTAGGAACTTAGCTGGAGGGCTTTCACCACTAATTTGCCAAATGCTCAAAAGTTTGTTTCCAAACTAACATTGTTTTGACTTAAACCCTACAAGATATGATCCAGCCTCCTCAACCAATCCTCAATCAAATATTTCTTGTTCAATGTCATTATTTCATTCGTAGCTTTCAAAGATTTCAGAACTCATCAAGGATTTTTGACCTATAGGCTAAGATCTTTGGTTGTTTGATTTGGTAGAAGCATTCTTAGCTGGTTAAGTACAGCATCTTACTAGTTTCATTAAAGCGAGGTAGGATTGTTTTGTGATTGACTCATTTGAATCCTACCCCTACATTATTATTGCTATCTTATTCTAATTCATCTTTTGGAGTGGAGTTTCTATAGAAACAGTTCAAGGGCAACTCATTATCTTAGTATTCTTTTATATTTAATGCTCTGTGTACTACCATACAAGTAGATGAAGCAATTGCTTTTTTTTATTGAAAAAGAATATTACTATATAAGCTCATCTTCTGTAGATCTATTGAAAGCATCTTTGGGGTAATACCAGTAGCAGACAAAATGAAAAAATATGATACAGACCTTGTCTTTTTTGCTTATTTTTATTTTATTGCCAATCTTTTATTTCATTGTTTTAGGGAGCTCTCGAAAAGGGACTTCTAGTATTGTCTCTGCATTTTTTGCTCTTGGAGTATTGCAGTTGTACTGAGTACTTGCTACTTACCTAGGATTATATATACAGCCAGTTTGGATTAGAGGTAAGACTTGAATCCAGATCATCCTGTCTCCAGGGACAGATTTCTATCTTCTATTCCATATTGCTTCTCCCCACATGATTTTTATTTTTCCCATTAGGTCCTTATATTTTGAAGGTATTTCATTTTGTGTAGTTTGGATATTACTAATATTCAGTATGCTGACATCTATTAAAAACTTATTTAAAATATTATGGATTGATATTATACCTAGACATTATGGTGCAATAACTTTGTAATAATGCTTGAGTACTAACATTGCCTATTTACTGAATTCTCAAGATATTTTGGAGTTTGATTCAAATTGAGAAAATCAAATTGATATTGTCTCCATTTTTATAACTAATCCTATTTGCAGTTTAGTTTATTCTGTATCTTCTACCTAAGTCCCTTTCTTTGTCTCTGAGTTAAGAAGTTCTTAGGTTCAGTTCTTCCTTCCTCTCTGAGCTAAGTTTTCCCATAGATCACCTTAATTCAAAGAAATATATTATCTCTACACATCTTTCTGCCCATATACAACTAAGGAAAACCTGTTGTTACTAATGAACCATGCATTATTATTTAACTTAAAAACCTTGTTAGAGAGAAGTGGGTCCAAGGAAGTATGTTATTTCTGTTTCACTAACAAGCCCTGCGGGTTGCATATAGGCTCCATAAGTCAATCAACATTCCTTAAGAACAAGGAAGGGTTATTAGCCCCACATTCCAGATTTTCAGTCAATCATGTTGTCCCCTATATTTATAGTGCTACCAGTCATATTGTTTTCTTTAAGCTTTATAACCAATCATAACTTGTTTCTCCACCTATGAAATTCTTTGTTCTGTGATTCCCAGAAAAACAGTAAAAAAGGCTAGTTTGCTTTATCACTTAGTCTTTTGATTGGCTGAGTTGCTGAGAGACCCCTCTTATTGGTGATTGCTAGCCTTACAATTGAATGTACTCAGAAGTTTGTGCCTCGATTTACCTTAATTTCAATTATGACAAAATATTGTCTGCTGGTTCATAAAGAATATAGCAAGCTCCTAGTTTATAATTCTAGTGACTTAATTGTCTTTTAAAATACTTAGTAAATACTAAATTTTTCCAATCTACAGTGATACTTTACACAGTTTCCACCATTTCACTGTGTATGCTATATTGATCAACATATCTAGTCTAAAGGTCACCTTCCTGTAATTTCTGGTTGCAGTGATTGCTCACTGAATCATTTTCATAAACCTCTCTCTTTCTGTAAACAAGTTTTCTTAACAATCATTTGTGTTTAAATTTTTTTTAACATTTTTTTAAATTTTGAGTTCAAAATTCTCTCTCCTTCCAGCCTTTCCATTTAAGAAGGTACTTATGGTACCATTATACATGTGAAGTCATATAAAACATTTCTATGTAAACCATGTTGCCAAAAATGCAATAAAAATAAAGTAAAAACCAATATGCTTCCATCTAAACTCAGAGTTCATCCAATCTCCCTCAGGAGGTGAATAGCATTTTTCATGAGTCCTTTGAAATTGTCTTGATCAGAATGAGAAGTCTTTTATAGTTGATCATTCTTACAATATTGCTGTTACTGTGTACAATGTTTCTCCTTGTTCTGTTCACTTCATTTTATATCATCAATTCATGTAAGTCTTCCCAGTTTGTGTTTTTTGCTGAAACCATCCCCCTTGCATGGTAACCATTTGTATGATGTTTCTTTGTTTATATATTCTTGATTGAGTTCATGGTCATTGCCCACAGAGATCTTTTTAATTCTACTATTGGATCTTACCTGTTATATAAGTACCATCTGGAGGTAAAACCACTTACACCCAACTAATCAGTGGCAAGTAACTATTTTCAGACTTTATTGTTTGCTTTGTAAAGTGAGTTTGTTCCAAAAGTATTTCTATAAATTTTTGACTGGTGCTTTGACAATCCTCTCCCTTCTTTCAGAAGAGAATGTGTTAATTTTTAGTCATCGGTCTTAGAGCAGTGAGCTTTGTATTTTGGTAGCATCATATGAATTTTTGTTTAAAAATTTTAAATAATTGTCATGTATTTTCCCATGCCCAAAGTACACACTATTATTGTGTAGGTGTTCACCTTTTAAAATGTGTTCATTCCATTAACTTTGACTTCAGAATGCCAGTCCTCTCTTAACATGGACAGCTTTGGTTTTTTGCCTCGATAGCTTTATATACTCAAAGTATCCTTTTAAAATTTTAAATTTAAATTTTATTTTTTAAAAATATTTTTTCATGTCTACATGATTCGTTTTCTTTTCCTCACCTCTTCCCGTCCCGCTCCCCTCCCAGAGCCAGCAAGCAATTCTACTAGGTTGTACAAAATGTTATCATTTGATACCTATTTCCATATTATTCATTTTTACCATAGAGCAACCTTTTAAAGTTAAAAACTCAAATCATATACCCATATAATCAAGTGATAAGTGATGTCATAAGTTTTTCTTTTGAGTTTCTACTCCCATAGTTCTTTCTCTCAGTGTGGATAGCATTCTTTCTCATAAGTCCCTCAGAAATGTCCTGGATTATTGTATTACTACTAGTAGTCCATTACATTGGATAGTTCCACAGTGTTTCACTTTTAGTGTACTATGTTCTCTTGGTTCTGCTCATTTCATTCTGCATCAGTTCTTGGAGGTCTTTCCAGTTCACACATAAATCCTCCAATTCATCACTTTTTATAGCACAGTAGTATTCCATCACCATCAGATACCACAATTTGTTCAGCCATTTCCCAACTGAGGGACACTCCCTTATTTTACAATTTTTTATCACTACAAAGAGTGCAGCTATGAATATTTTTGTACAAACATTTTTATTATCATCTCTTTGGGATACAAACCTAGTAGTGGTATTGCTTGATCAAAGGGCAGTCATTCTTTTAAAGCCCTTTGTGCATAATTCCAAATTACCTTCCAGAATGGTTGGATTAATTCACAAATCCACCAACAATGTATTAGTGTTCCGATTTTGCCACAACCCCTCCATCTTTTATTATTTCCCTCTACTGTCATATTCACCAATCTGCTATATGTGAGATGGTACTTCAGCATTGTTTTGATGTGCATTTCTCCAATTATGAGGCATTTAGAACACTTTATCATGTGATACTTAATATATCTTGCCCTAGGAGACACAGGTATACCCAAGAAGATATTGCCCTCATTTCAATTGGTTCAATATGTCTCTTGACATACTAAAGAATTTTACACTCAAGAACAAATAACATTTTTGTATCATTGGAGAAAGATTCATAAGATTTAACAGCTATTTAATGTGTTCTTCATGTAGTCATATAGCTTGATATAATCTATATATGAAAAGATATTTTGGTTTGACTTCCTTTATAATTTGGAAGCCACACTCAGTTCTATGTTGAAGAAGTGATCATGGATTTCAGGTTAGGCAGAACCATGATGGGTTTAAACTGATTCCTTGTATCATTTGTTCTTGACATTATTGGGCTGGTAAGCTTATTTTAAATAGAAAACAGTTTACCATGTGGATACTACATTCCTTAACCCTCTCACTATTAGCCCTCTCATATATATTTGAAGCATATGAACAAACCATGAATTTAGAATGGAGAGGCTTTGCAGTAATCAACAAAAATGATATAAATGTTATGGCACTTCTGACAGCTTCTTCAGTAATTACTAAAATAATAATGGGTTGCTCCTTATACCCCTGAGAGTTTGGGGCATTTTTGCTCCTTAATTAATAATTATTTTCTTGAACATATTTGTAGAGTTGTTGTTTTTCTACAAACTGTGAATGCTTTTTATGAATTATATAAACACAAAATTGACCTCTTTTTGAAAGTGTTCTCATCTTTTGGTAATAAATATATGATGCCTTAGCGAATACTAATTTATTATAAATCAAATCACCATCTCCACCACCTGAGCCACAACCTCCTTTAGTCTCTGATGGACCCCAGAATTTTGAAACTGTTTCTTAGGTCAAAAGAAAACCCTCCAAAACCTGAAATAGTTTTAGAAAGAAGCATATGCAGTTGTTTAGTAAAGAGAAAGGGCACCAAAAGGAAGGGGTGGCTCTCCCTACTCAGGTTTTGGAAGATTTGCATTTTGTAGGATTTTGACAAAGGTTTCTACAAACAAATCATACATGAATCACAGAAAAGGAACCCAAACAAAAGCTTGGATGGACTTGTAACAAGTTGTGGGGACCCAAAACAAAAATGTTTGAATGGATCCAGAACCTGGAGGAATCCACAATCCCTCACTATCTTCTGCAGCCTTCTTGAGTTACTGGCATCAGGCAACATTCTGGATACCAGCAACCTCTAATCACAAAGTTGAATTTAGATAGTTTAATAATTTTTCCAAATGACATAATAAAGCATTCTTTCTATACTTTCCTCCCACTGGGTTTTTTTCAAGCCCAATATTCTCATACTAGTAAAAGCATAATCATAGAAGCAGAAGTCTAGGTTCTGATTTCAAAGGGATTTCATTAAAATAATTTGAATCAATGGGACCCTCTTCCTCATTTTCCATATTGCCTAAAGCTTGATATAATTCATTTAAGGAGAGATATATAAGGGCCAGATTAGTGATAGGCTTTTTCCCAATCTCTCATACTCAGAGGAATTAATTTGATAAGTTTCAGAGGTTCTAAGTCAAGGGACTTAAACTTACAAAGGGAAACAAGTACACCATGGCCATGAATATCATAAAAATCATAATCCCAAATATCCTTTAATATCGTAGAATTGAACAAACTTACTTAAGCAATCATAATCTCAAAAATTCCTCAAGGAAACAAACCTCATTAAACAGATTCTACAAATAAATTAGATTATAGATTAAACTACATTTAGAAGATTCACAATGGACTGAGAAGAATATTGATTTATATATCACCAAGCTGACCAAGAAGACCAAAGTTAGGAAAAACTGATTATAACCATTAACTAGGATAATAACTAAATTATTTTGAGGTGCTTCAATCTTTCCTTGGAAATTCTGGAATAGGCCTTGTTATCAGGAAAGCTCTAGAGAGGGCTCTTCCAGCATATCTACTTCTCTGGGTACAAGGCACTTGCAGAGACCCCCTATTTAATGTTGCTAAAATCTGCAAGTAACAGAGACTTACCATAACTTAGTGCAACCTCCTATATTTGGTTTTCCACTGTGGTGAAAACCAGCTCACCTCTTATGGAACTAAAGAGCAGGCTTAACAGTGAGACTTCAAGAAAATACCAAATTGGGAATTCATAATTCACCTGAAAGTTCAGAGAATTTCAGTTTTTACATACCACTTGCCCTTTTCTTACCTAAAACCTATACCTGATATGGACAATGCTATCAATAGGCTAAAGGAGGAACCTTAAAAAAGGATCCATGAGAGCATGACTTGTAAAAAGAACCCTTCTCTTAATATTATCAGAGTCCTCAAAATGGGGGGGGGGGGGATATGATTAAATTTTTTTTACAATTATCAGTGCAGTTTTATATGTAAAATCCTCAATCCCAGTTTTGAGAACTTGTTACTAAAACATACTCAAAGCCTATGTGTATATCTCTTTAGAAATATCTGGATGCCTAGATAGGTAAAAAGCTATATATATATGCATATCTATATATAGAGAGAGAGATGTACACCATATATAGATATAAATCAATAACATATATATCCTAGTTCTTAGAGAAAACTGTCTAAACTTGTTTCTTTTTCAAAGCTTAATAGAAAAATTTCATATCTTTACCTTTTTCCTCTCTTGAGGATATATATTATCTTTATATTATTCTGTAAGAATGAGATACTTTAAGGACCTAATCTTATGCATAAATTTCTAACCATTAGCAAGGAAATGGCAGGCCTAAGAACATATTTACAGGGGCACCAGGCCTGGAGAAAGGAGGTCTAAGGTTCAAATTCAGCATCAGATACTGCCTCACTATGTAATCCTGGGCAAATCGCTTAACCCAACTGCCTAGCCCTTGCCATTCTTAGAATTGATAGTAAGAGAGAAGGTAAGAGTTTAAAAAAGGAAGAAAAGAAGAAAGAA
>NC_058130.1:701406539-701418787 GCF_016433145.1 Gracilinanus agilis
AAGAAAGAAAGAAAGAAACTTTATTTACCTAGTTGCTCAGAATAGGAAGTTAACCATAAACTCTTAAAAACAATTAAGATCTTTCTTAATTCCATTCCATTCTAGTAACTCAGAGATGCTATAATATTAATCTATTAGTTAATTGATTTAGTATTGCAATGACAAAACCTTTTGCAGTTCACTTGCCTTGATTATAAAAATTTGCCATGAAATATCAAAAGAGGGACATCATTATTACAATATCAAAACAGTCTCTGTGGGTATAGTCTGACTGATATAAGCATAGCATGGGGGTGGGGGGAACCCTTTAGTCCTTTTCAATTACAGGTAAAAGTCATAATTAATAGCCAGTCATGCATCATAGCTCCATATTATTCACAAGGTATCATAGCCAAACTCAGATTTAATCAAGTGGTAAAATTACCTCTTCAAAAAGGAAATAACAGAATAGAGAAACTGAATCAAAAGGTTCCTACCTTTGTCCATGCAAGGTTGTTCCCTTAACTTTCTCAGGCACATCTCTCTGTAGCAGTTCTCAGACTGCACTCCCTTTGTAAGGTGGGAAACTATTGGCTTATTACTAATTCAAATAATCACACTTGAAATAAAAACTCAGAACAATTCAAAATTACACTTCTAAAGGATTTTACCTCAAATAGTAGAATTTTACTAATCACAATTTAGGGTTACAGAGTTGATAAAATATTATGATTCTGTCCAAGTAGAAGGTTTAAGGAACCTCACAGATAAGGATAATTTAAGATGTTTTTGCTACTTTTTCCACCAAATGGTGTTATTTTTATTATACATTTTAAAGCAAAATATACCCAATTAAACACATAATAGCAGTTTTTAAACACTGTAACCACATTCTTTAACAGCTTAATTCATAATCTAACAGCATCCAGCTTAAAAAAGAAGTTACTTTTCTAATGATACCACTGAAACACCCTCTGGGCACCATTTTTCAAGTTAATTGCATTTCTTACACAATGGATTCCAAAAAATCACAATATAAGAAAAATAGAAGTCTAACAATGATATAGACCAGTGATGGGTAAACTTTTCAAAGAGGGAGCCAAAGTAAAGGAAATGCTCATCCGTCAGTTTGTTTCTAAGGCAACTCTTTCGAGGTTTCATTGTATTGTATCCTACTCATTGTATTAGTCAGATTAGGAATAATGTTGGGCTGGATAGAACATTTCAGGGGGCTGCATCTGGTCCATGGGCTGTAGTTTGCCCATCACTGATATAGATAATATAATGGATTTTAAAGGCATAATGCAAAAAAAATAAATTTTTGTCAGTCAAATAATATCAATCAATTTGAATACATTATGAATCCTCTTTCATATCAATTTGGCATTTTATACCAACTGTAGTATGGAGTAATTGATTTTGATAAAAAGAATAATTAACATTTATATAGTGCTTATCAGGTGCCAGGCTCTGCCTAACACTTTATAATTTATCTCATTTGATCCTTACAACCAGTTTAGGAAGAAGGTGCTATTATTATTTCATTTTACAGATGAAGAAACTGAGACAAAGAGAGGTCAAAGGAACTTGTTCAAATTCATATAGCTAATAAATGTCTGAAATCAGATCTGAACTCAGGTTTTCCTGATCCACCCAGTTTCCAAGCATATTGCCTTAATGAAAAATAACAAATGTATTTTATGTTGTTTTGATTTACCAAAATTAACCTAATAAGAGAACACATCTCACTGTAAAAGTTTCTCAAATCCTTTTTCTCAGTGGAATAAAAAAAAACTTTCTCAAATGTCTCTCTGAAACTCCAAACCTTTGATTTTCAGACATACCTCCCATCCCCATCCCAGATTGCCAGACCTGCTTCCAGCCCTGTCTTTAGTTATTATCCCAGAAGATAACCCCCATGATGTGGCCCAGCTACTCCCTATGGATACTGCAGCTGTAGCTACTGAAAACCAGTATGGGTAATTCAGTCGAATTCTTAAAAGTAGGTACAGATCCTTCCTAAAAGGCTCTGCCTTGTTTCAGGGCTTGATGCAACCAGAATGATAAACAAAAACAGGAACATCCAGACAATCTTACCGTCCAAAGAAATTCTCTTTCCAACTTGAACTTTATTTTTCTCTGTCACAGTGGCAAAGGCAAGTTTGCGTCTTCCCATTTGTTATTTTACCTGATTCTTATGATCAGAGGTTTATCAAACAAAGTTCTCTTCTGTTATATTTTTCAAGAGATCTTGGATAATTTTGATAGATACATGAGGGACGCCTTATTGAGAGTTTTTAGGACTGAAATTCGTTTGCCAAATTAAATGCTTTAAAAATAATCAACAAAAACAAGCACAGTGGGGTCCTGCATTCCCCACAGCTTTCGTTCTGTTGGGTGATACTGAAGATATGTCTACTGGGGAATATTGCTTTGGAAAGACTTTATCTTATTAATTCCCTCTTTTATGGATTGGAATTTATAGAAGCTTATGAAAGTGAGGATAATTTAGAGCAGGGGTCAGCAACGTATGGCTCTCAAGCTATATCTGGCTCTTTCTGCAGGAGCCATAAAATCAATTTTTTTTCAGGCACTGTTACAGGAGCACACTGTGAGCACTGTACGGCTCTCACAAAATTACATTTTAAAAAATGTGGTGTTTATGGCTCTCACGGCCAAAAAGGTTGCCGACCCCTGATTTAGAGGGACAGAGAAGTTTTCTGCACATAGCTATTAGGTACAAGCTAACTCCTAGAGGCAAAAGAGGTCAAGAACATAATATATTTGAGACAACTGACTTAGAGCTCAAATAATGTATATTTAAAAGATTATAGAAGAAAAACCTCTAATATGTAATATATGTGGTCAATAATTTAGATTGTTAAACAAAGATTTCATGCTAAAAAGAAATCCCATGAATGTAATAATAGAAAAAAATTTTGTTCATAGCTTATATTATTAGACATGAGGGCATTTAATTCAGGAGAAAAGCCTTATGAATAATGAATGTGGGAAATCTTCAGTCAGAGTTCAGAAGCTATTAAACATCAAAGAATTCATACTGGAGAGACATTGCAAATGTAACGAATGTAGAAAAGCCTTCAGTTGCAGTACAGATGTGATTAAGAATCAGAGAATTCATACTAGTGTTAGATTTAAATTAATAGCTCCAGATCCTTATTTTCCATTGTGTAAATAGAATTAGCTCTAGCCCATTCCTAGTTAAATTCGTACTTAACCTAGGCATAGAAATGACATCACCCTCACCTTCCTTGGTGGGGAGGGAAGACGAGTTACCCACACGTGACAATAAGTAACAAATCAAGAACAAGGGACTGCCCTTTGGGCAGTCCAAATCAGTGTAGAGACTGCCATTTGTCCACATGAATTAGAGGTGGACCCATGGGAAGTGATGAAAGACACTATCTCTTTAAGTAAGTTGGTTACTTCCTGTGGAGCAGTTCCCACTTTGAACTTGGTGCTGAAGGATCTCGGCTGAGACCTCAGGCTGCTTCTACTCTGAATGGTCATGTGGGTCAGTTAGGCTGACTTCCTTGGCCTACCTAGGCTGCTTCCAAACTCTGCCTTAAATAGGCACTAGCCTATCTGGTTGCTAGGCCTTGAGGCTTGCAGCTTCATTTATTTAGCCTTTTAACCTTCTCTCTAGTCCAGGCTTTCTCAGGCCTGGACTAGCCTCTCCCTTTCTCTTTATTCCTATACTTTTACCTCCTAGTTGTAAATAAAACTGCCTTAACCCGATGCTGACTTGGGTCTGATTTAATTACGGAATCAATCTGAACTGTTGATTCCTGGCAGCTACGTTTTAAATATATATCTATAAATACCTAAATTTCCCTCTTACACCATAGAGTTTATTAATAATCACTTGAAATAGAGAAAGTAGTTATATGGAGAGATTTAAGCCTAATCTAACCTAATTCTGACCATGTGTTTCTCCACATGGCTGCCTCGCTCAACCATGGTCCTTCCCTACCAAGAGAGCGCTGCATGTCTCTTACTACATATTTATCCTTTCTCTTTTTTTTTTTTTAATTTTTTAAACCCTTAACTTCTGTGTATTGACTTATAGGTAGAAGATTGTTAAGGGTAGGCAATGGGGGTCAAGTGACTTGCCCAGGGTCACACAGCTGGGTATCCTTTCTCTTGAACCTAGACCCATAACCTTTAGTTCTGGGTCATGTTCCTAGGAATCTTCTGTGATCTCTGTTTGGAGTGTTCACATGACATCCAGCCACACAGCGAGGTGGGGATGAACTGGGGGGAGGGAGCAGATTCTATCTACACAATCCCCACTGTGATTCTATTGGGAAACTAGCAGGTTGGAATCTCCCAGATTTACATAGATAGTCTCCCCAATAAATCATTTCACTAACCACCTTATACCTCTAAAAATTCTTTTGACTAGAGGTTCATAACATATTGTACTTTACAAAAGGGGAAATTACAACAATTTGGGGATAAGATGGAAAGAAAAGAGCAAGAAAACAAAAATATGGTTGATATTGACAGAACACCAATTGGGGGCATTCCCCTTTGGCATAAGAGTTTACATTCAAAATAAACATGTTCAGCCTCCTTCAGTTCAGTTCATTATAGCCCAAAGTTCACTCTGAATCTTTTGATGTAGTGTGTGGTTTCCACAGGCATCTTTATGGCACTTTCTTCAAAAAGATCCATTTCCTTGATTCAGGGTGTTATGTTAGTGAGTTTCTTTTCCTAAAATTTCTCCAAAAGATTTTAAACCTTGGATTTTAGGAGAATTATACAATCCCCCCTGAGGAGGGTGTTAACCAATACCAGAATCACCCCGGGATATAGGGCTGAGTTATGAGTATATGAATCAATTGTCAAAAGAAAACCAAAATTCCCTCAAAAAAACAAATAGAAGAGAAAAAATTAGATTCTAGATAAAAAAAATAAAATATCAAAAGTTTGTGTATAAAATTATGAGTAAAAAAAGAATAAACCTGTAACAGGTCCTTGAATCACCAGCAAGGTCCACTTAAAGTGATTTATAGCCCCCAAGCCTGTAGGACAATTGTAGCAATATAGTATTTTACCCATTGGCAGTCAGGACTACAGAAAATTGCCATACTATAAAAAAAAGAAGGGACTAGATTCTGAGGTATGATTCCCTGGTCTGATTTTACCTTTACTCTCAGGGATAAGGGAGCCAAAATGAAAGCAAAAGTAAGGTACTTGTTGAAAATCTGGCACAAGGGAGTCTTGCATCTGAAGTTGTCAAACAGCCACTTCCTCTGTTGTGGCTGCCTGCAGTCACAAATTAATATATTCATGGGTGGACACCTGAGAAGGAAAGTTAGAAACCGAGGGACAGAGAGAGAGAGGAAACACAACAAAGGAAGAAAGACTCAGAGACAAAAGAATTGCAGCAACAGAGTAGGCCTTACAGCAAGTAGGCTCTAAATGGGATAGACCTTTGGTGGTCAAGAGCTTCAATGAAATAGAGCTTCCTCATGTTCGGTCATACTCATTTTTATTGGGGTTACAAAAAGGAAGGGGGGAAGGGACAAAGGTGGTCTGCCAAGTTAGGTAATCATCACAAGATACAAACTGCACAAGGTTAAGGTTCAATTTAAATCAAGGTTACAGAAGAGTCAGCTTTTTAAGTATTCCTAAAATAATATCAAGATTAATAAGCCTGGACTCATACATCCTCGAACCTCAAAACAAGTCCTCTGCCTTGGTGCAGATTCTCATCCCCACAGGGATTGTAGGTCTCTTTAACCTTGTGCTTCTTGGCATTGTGCAGTGGTTCTTTTGTGATCCCTTTTTGAGAAATCAGATACAGTTATTAGTAAATGTCCCATAATATTTAATAATCAATGGCAGGTTTCCATAGTCTTAAGTTTTTGGGTATGCATTGATATTAGGGGTAACAGATATTGTAAACTTATCCTTCAAAATAAAAAACATTAATACTGATTCCATGTACTTCAAGTACAAAAAAATAAGGGAAAAAATCAAATATCTTATTGCAAATATAAAGAAAAACAATAATAACAATAAAAATAAACTCATAGTTCACATTCCATGTGACAATGTGTTAGCAAAGCAGAGGCACAACACAAAGTTTTCTCACTCAAAAATGAGATCTATTTCCCTTTTAACTTGGCCATGATTTACAGTGTGAGTATTTTTTTTCCACCCAGTAACAACTTTTTAAAAACAGTAGTACAATAGCTAATGAAGATTCTAAGTACAAAAATCCCCCAAATCATAAGAGCCTATTTGATGACAACTGCAAACAATCATCTATCTTTAGAATTCACATGAGTCTCTATAGCCACTTGCTGCGTGTCATTTAAAAACCTTTGAAGCTCACAGATATTTGTCACAAATTCTCCAGATCTAGCCAGTCTATCAACCTCAACTGAGATATTTGTAACAGAATCTATTAATGTCATCATTCCAAAATTTGGTAGGAGACTCCAGAAAAACCCTCTGTACTGCTGATGAAGACATTTTGGGTCTAAAATGTCATCAGTAACCTAGATTACTATCCTGGTGGAAGGGTAAGCTAAAGAGTTTCAAATATAAAACTGTCCAGGGGTCACTAAGCCCCACGGGAAATCCTCCCTCCTCCAGGATGAAACAGTAATAGCCATAAAAGGCATGTATTTATATGTCTCATCCATTGCAATGGGGAGGCAAGGAATGCAATAGTGAAAATCACTTCTGATGTCTCATCCATTACATTTTTACAAATGTGGAGGTGGGAAATACAATTGTGTTGTTGCACTTCACTCTGTCACTCATGTACTTACTGCTAAATGGACCCTTACCTCTTGTTCCACACAAATCAAAGGTAAGCAACTCAGTCACAGGTAGTGGTACTCCTAGATATCTGAACATCACTTCTGAAGACCCACTAAAATCAATTGAGATTTTTAGCTCATTAAATTTTCCAAAGGTCATCGATACAGGTTGTAACCAGTTTGATGAAGTCCATCCATCATCATTTATGTGACAATTAACAAAGGCAAAAAAGAACAAAAGGTCTTTTAGGCAACATGTGACCTCCTTGTATTATAAACTGTGGTAACATACCTATGGCTTTGCCATGGAAAAGTTTGTCCAACTTGTCTATGGATTTTTATAATATTATTTTCTCTAGTCCAGTCATAAGAGGGGGATACAAATAAAGACAATATAACAGAACATGTGGTTGATAGCCAAAACACAGTAACTGAAAGTGACATATTATAATGCAATGTTACAGATTAGATTAATATTAAAATAATAGAACTTAAGAACAAAATTAAAACAAAACAATCGGCAAATACAATATGTGTGACAGGATACAACCACTCAGTGCCAATGAAAGGTTTTACATGTGAGCAATGAATCCAAGAGTCCTTTTCTCCAATTTTGAAAACTTATGGAGTGGTTAATAGTACTTGAAATGTACCTTCCCAAGCAGGCTGAGTTCCTCCAAATTCATGGAGTTCTCACAATTTGACCTGTAAATCCTGTATATAAGGAGCAATAGAAATGTTTCCCAACCCCATTCCCAGTAATGATGTATATGCAAGAAAAAAAAGGCTTAGCCTGTATAGGGGAATGTCCAAAAAGCATCTCAAATGGTGAGATATATAGATCTCCCCTGTCTGTTATGAAGATAAAACAGAGCTAAGGAGAGAATCTCAGGCCATTTTGAGTGAGTCTCAGTGCACAATTTTCCAATCATATTTTTAAGATCTCTATTCACTCTCTCTACTTGACCTGAGCTCTGGGGGTGATCAGGTGCATGGAACTGGAGAGTGATCCCCAAAGAATAAATATAAGACAAAACAGAATTAGTAAAATGGGTTCCCCTGCCTGAATGAATTCCAGCTGGTAGACTAAAGCAAGGGACAATCTCCCTTAAGAGTACTTTAGCAACAAAAACTGCTATGGCCAGACAAACTTTATAATGTCCAGCCTTAGGCATGGTAATAAAGTCAATTTGTAAATGCTCAAAAAGTGTGTAGGGATTCCCACCAAAAGCTTTGTCATGAAAAGCATGTTGAATGTATGCCTGGTACACTTTAGAGGCTATGGTGGTTATACCAGGAGCTATCCAGACATTTTTAACAGAGTCTTCAATATCCTGAGTGCCAAAGTGACCATTTTTATGAATGGATAGGCATATTTGGTGATAAAAGCTAGGAAGTAAGGGTTTTCCTTCAAATGACACCCATACCCCATTGGTCTATTTTGTTTTAAACTTTTGTTTCCATTTTTCCACTTCCTGTTCATTATAAGAGAGAGAGAGAGATAAATTTGAGTCATTACTAGTCTTCAAAGTTAAAATCAATTCAGATCCTTCTAAAACAGTGAGCTTTACTGCAGTATCTGCCTTGTGGCCCCCTCTAGAGATAAGGTCAGAACCACATGTATGGGCAGAGTCATTTACTACAGCTAGAGCTTCAGATAGCTGGAAAGCAGAAAGTACTTCATTAATGGTCTTTGTGTCTGTGATACACTTTCCAGCAGAGATTTCTGTTAGCAAGGCCATGGATAAGAGAGATAAATGCTTTCAAATGTATTTGTAACTACATTGGGCTCATCTTCAAAGGAAGGAGTTTTTTTCCCTTAAAGCTCTCAATGTCTTGTGGAGAGAAAGGTGTACAATGACTAAAAGGGAATAGACTTTTATTTGAAATGTCTGTGATTATTGTTGTTTGGGTTGTAGTGGAGTGTATGGGAGGAGGGGAGAAGTAGGTGAGCTGGAATGGAGGGACTGGTCAGGAGGTGGGGAGGCAGAGCTAAAGAAGCAGGGGTGTGGCTGGGGGCAGGGTGAACAGAAGTGAGGAAGGACTGAGTTGGGGTGGGGCTGGGGGCAGGAGCTGGGGTGGGGAGGAGAGTAGGAGGCATGGTAGGATGGATGGGGTTGGTCAGGGAAAAGAAAATAAGGAAAGGAATAGTAGAGAGGAGAAGAAGGATGGTTGGGAGATGGAAGGGCATAGGAGTAGAGAAAGTGGGCAGGAACTGGATGGAGAGGTGAGCGTAGTGGGGTTTGATAGGGGGAGGGGCAGTCCTGGTTTGGGTCACCAGGACAGAAATCTTCCTCCCAGTCAGGTGGGAGGATGATAGGGTGTTTTTCTTGCTAGAACTAATCAAGTTTTAGGAGGAGGTACTAAAGGAGTTAAGCCAGAATGGTCTGGATCCAAAGAAAGAATGGCCTCCCTCAATGGAGGGCAATGAGGAACTGAGTGTGCCCACAGGAGCTAATATTTATATTTTTTGGAATCTGTGTCATCAACGGCCATTTTTAAATCTTTTAAGACCTTGAAGTCAAAGGAACCATAGTTTGGCCAGCTAAAGGACTTATTGGTCCAGGCTTTGCAAAATTTTTTAACTTCCTTCTTTGTCATCCAAGTCTCCTTAGGAAACCCTTGGTCATTCCAACTACATTGTATCTTATGTAATGGAGAACCCTTGGGCACTTTACTGGTTTTATTCTGTTTGTTTCCCATACTGGCTGGTCTTTAGACTCATTTGAATGGAGAGGAGAAAAAAACAACAACTTGTAAAAGGTTGGGAAGAATTCGCTCCCTTCCATATCCCAAGGGGTAAAAAAAAACTAGCAGCCTTGTGTTTCCAAGTGGGCCTACTGAGTTGGACCCTGAGATTTTACTGAATTGGCCTGGGAGGGAAAGAGGCAGAGAAAAATCTGGTCTAGGGGTGCAAAAAGCTTGGGTGAAGAGCACAGGCTGAGGACAGAGTCCCCTGCTGAGATTTTGCCCTTATTAGGCCCTGAACGCTTCTCAGGGTCAAGGGAGCAGAAATTGAGGAGGCAGGGGCCTGGAACCCTCCCCTGCCCAGTGAGCTTTAGGGATCCTGCTGTTACTCTCCACAATGCCCCACCTCCCACTTAAGCTAATGCTGGAGGCACATAGGGGCTCAGAAAGGGCCTTAAAAAAAAAGAAAAAGGATTTCCAATTGCAAAGATTTGGGTTACACTGGGTTCTTGGGTCAGGAAATCAGAGCTTACTCAACCTTTTCTCACCAATCCAGGGTTCTGGGCAACAAGGCCCAGTGGTGGGGGTGAGGAGGGTGGAGAGGGTGGGGAGAAGGGGTGTAACTGCACCAAGAGGCATGGGGCCAATGCTGGCTGATTGTTGCTAAAAGACCCGGCTCACTAGGCAGTAGCAAGGTGATGGCCTGCTACTCAGCTGTTTTCAGTCACCCCTCAGCCCTGAGTTAGGTTAAGGGAAAAGGGGATCAGTCTCACCAACTGAGCAGGACTTTTGGGGGATCAACAGTGCTTGGGAGGCAGGGTGGTAGGGAGAGAAGTGGTAGCAAAAGAAGTGAAGCAAGGGGCTTAGCAGCTGGCCCTTGGATTTTGGTATGAGCCTTGCAATGAACGACTGACTCTTGGGCTGGTAATTGGATTGCGTACAACAACTGATTGATTAAATTCCCATACGCTATTTTTTTGCCATTGGATGTAATGAAGCCTCGATTTTTCCAGATTTCACCAGAGTGATGCACAACTGAGAAAGCAGAACGAGAATCGGTAAAAATGTTTGCTTTGTGATTTTCAGTAAGCTTCAGAGTGCGTATCAAACCAACTAATTCTGCTCCTTGAGCACTCATGGTAGATGGTAATGCTGAGTACCAAAGGGTCTCAGAGGTTGTCACTGCAGCTACTCCAGTATATCTCTAATTGTCTACTATATATGACGATCCATCTGTGAATAATGTCATATTGGGGTTTTTCATGGGCTTGTTGTCTAAATCTGCCCTTGTTTTATGCACAATGTTAAGTGCATCTTCACATACTTTCTCCCTCCAAAGGTAAATCTGGAATCAGAGTCCCAGGATTTAAGTTTCTGCACCAGTGAAAAGTTATATTTTCATTAGCCAACAAGATTGCTTGGTATTGTGATAGTCTTTGGGAGGTGAACGCTTGTAATGTGGTGTTTCTTAAAGTAGATTCCACTTGGTGTGGGGAAAATACTTTCAGTTCACTCCCTAATACCAAGGATGAAGATTTTCTAATCATGATGGCTACAGCAGCTATGGCTTTTAAACAAGCCGGCATACCACAAATCACCGAATCTAATTTTGAGCTATAGTAGGCGACTGATCTTAACCTATTCCCAAATGATTGTGTGAGAACACTAGAGGCTATCCCTTTATCTTTGTGTACGTAAAGGAAGAATGGTTTGTCATGATCAGGTATACCTAGGGCTGGAGCTGATAGAGTAAGTGATTTTAATTTCTCTATTGCATGGACATGATCTTTAGTCAGCTTTAACAGTTCTGGAACTTCCTTTCTGGTTAGCTCTATCAGAGGTCTTGCAATGAGAGTATAACCTGGAATCCAGTTTCTACAGAAGCTTGATACTCCTGTGATTTCCCTGAGTTGCCTCTTGGTCTTAGGCAAACTCAAATTTTGTATATCTTGTGTTCTCTTTTGGGAAATTCTTCTGGAGCCTTTTTCTAGGATGAATCCTAAATAATTTACTTTCTCCATCATGAATTGAAGTTTCGATTTGGAAATTTTATGGCCCCTTTTGCCTAGCTCTTTGATTAAGTGTACGCTATCAGTGTAACAGACTTCAGCAGATGGTGACATTAGCAGGATGTCATCAACATAATGTACCATTTTGCTGTTTTGGGAAGTGATCGACTTAAGGTCTCTCTGCAGATTTTGACAGAAGACCGAAGCTGAATCTGAAAAACCTTGAGGCAGATGGGTCCATAGGATGGATTTGCCTTCCCATGAGAAATCAAACAGCTTTTGGCTTTCTCTGTGAGGGGAACAGAGAAGTACGCAGAGCTCAGGTCTAGAACAGTAAACCAAGCAGCTTCCAGTGGAATGGCTGCTATGATTTGTGATGGACTTGGTACCATGGCATAGGTCTTTTGCACATGGTCGTTTATTGCTCTGAGATCTTGTACTAAACGCTCTGTTCAAGCCTCAGGGATCAACTACCCTTAGTAAGGGTTCTAAACCCTCTTAACTGCCAGAAATTCTGCAGTAAGCCTTTTGCAGGGTTGATTGCACCTCTGCACTACAAATCCCAGGGTAGAAGGCCAATTCATCTTAATCTCTTTCTAGCTGAATATTTCTTAAGCTTCACCAAGTGATCCTCAGGGCTCTGTTAGAGCATTTCTTTTTTTCTTTTTTTCTTTCTTTTTTCTCTTTCCTTCTTTTTTCTTTCTCTTTCTTTCTTTTCTTCCTTCCTTCCTTCCTTCCTTCCTTCCTTCCTTTCTTTCTTTCTTTCTTTCTT
>NC_058130.1:701419047-701463273 GCF_016433145.1 Gracilinanus agilis
TCTTTCTTCCTTTCTTTCTTCCTTTCTTTCTTTCTCCTCTTACCTTGCATCTTAGAATCAATACTGTGTTTTGGTTCCAAGGCAGAAGAGCAGTAAGGGCTAGGCAATAGGGGTTAAGGGACTTGCCCAGGGTCACACAGCTACAAAGTGTCTGAGACCAGATTTGAACCTAGGACCTCCCATCCTTAAGCTTGGCTCTCAATCCACTGAGTCACCCAGCTGCCCCCTGTTACAACATTTCAAGTGAAAGTGAATTAATTCCCTTGGGACCTCATTTTACCATTAGGCAGTACTAATGGTTGGGAATCAAGAAGGGGAGGCTGGGAAGCAGTTTGGTATTCAGTGGGAAGGATCCAACCTCTAAAATCAGAATACCTGAATTTAGATCCCTCTTTGGATGCTTTTTACATGTGTGACTGAGGGCAAATCGCTTAGCCCTCTTAGAATCATTTTCCTCATCTATAGAATAGGGAACCTGGATTAGATGACAAGGCAACTAGATGGTACAGTAGATTGAACTCTGGTTCTGGAGTCAGGATAGGATTTAAAATTCTTCCACGGAAACACTTTATTAGCTATGTGACTCTAGGCAAATCACTTAACCTATGTGTGCCAGAGTTTTCTCCACTGTAAAGTGGGAATAATAATAGTACCTAATAAAAAGGAAATTGCTGCTTTTTGCTTTTTATATTATTAATCACAAATTGATTGATCATATATAATCTTTTAGTTAGTAAATAGCAACTATGATTTATAATTAGATGGAGTTATTAAAGTTAACTGTAAAATATTAATCCTAATAGTAGATAAGGATAGATATAGTTTGGTGTGTTAGAATTTAATAGAAAATGATAAAATTAGGAGTTTCTGCAATGATGAAAGAGCTTGTACACTTTCTGTTTTTTTACCCTTGCCATATACTAAAGGATGAACCCCTCCTCCAGTAGTGTCATAACCAAGTGACCTTAGAAGGGAAAGGAGAAAGGTGATCTGTCATAATTTTCATTACTGGGGTTTATTAACCCATTCAGCAAAATGTTCCAAAATTAATTTAGAAACATTTTCTCAATATTTTCCTTGTAATTACCTCTTTTAAGCAATTCTACAAAGCCCTGCTATTTTGAAATTAGATTGTTTCTAGGTGCAGCTAGCAAACCTTTGACTTCCTGTATTTTGTGCCTACAAAATAAAAATCAGACCCTTGGCTCAGGATGCTGGTCCAGGTCTTTTTATTTCTTTTCTAATGTCTATGATTATTGTGAGGATCAATAGTTACTAAGACAGCTCTCCCCTCCCTCCCTTCTTTCTTTCCTTCCTTCCTTTCTTCCTTCTTTCCTTGTCTCCTTCCTTCCCCAGAATAATTGGTACAATATTCTCTTAATTTATCGAACTCCAATCTATTCTCCATGAAAGTTAAACCCATCTGACCATATTCTCCTATTCTCATTGCTTCATCATTAAAGGGATAATGACAAAGCTTTCCTTACAACTCAGTGAATTGCTAAAACAAATAATATCCCCTTTTGGCAGATGTGGAAAACTGCCCAAGAAATAAAATGGATATAAAGAGATAGAATTAAAAATAATAAGGTTTTAAAAGATTTATTGGTAGCCATTAGAAAAATGAAGCCATGTGCCATGCTAAGAGTCATTTAAAAAGACTCGCTTCCTGTTACCTCCCTTCCCCAAAGAGGAAGTGCCATTCCAATCTCTCAATATTTATCCTTCTGTCTATATTATTACACTTCCTTTCCATGTGATTACACAAGAGAGGAAGCCAGTTGGCTCTTGGGAAATGTAGTTTGAAAGAACTCTAAATGTCCATAGGAAGTTTAGATCAGGGACCTCAAAATTAGTTCAAGGACCCCCAAATTTCCAATACCACACCTCAGACCCTACCTGCGTGACCTTGGGCAATTGACTTATCTTGTTTACCTTGTTTACTACTGAAGAAGAAAATGGCAAAAGACACTCAAGTGTCTTTTCCAAAAAAATTCCATAAACTGTATGACTCACAGGGTCATGAAGTGTTAGACATGACTGAGCAACAACAACAAAATAAAGGAAAACTTGGTAATAATCATAGCTCTCCCACCATGGAACAGACCATCTTATGCAGTGCAGTTCCCTCTGTTGGAGAAACAAATTCACCAAAAAACCGAGCATAACTCCAGTGGTCTGTCACTTTGAGAAAAAGAAAACATAATTTTGCTATATTTATAATTTAAATGACAAAAATGTATAATTATAATATATAACTGCATTTATTAAACCAAAAACTAATCATTTAATTTACCTGCTTAGTGACAGTTGTTTTGGCCTACAGACTTCTGGTAAACAGTGTCCACACACTACATTACAGCAAATGTTTCATCCTTGGCATGTGGCCCTATACTTCTCTGTATGCAGCCGTGTGTCATCAAAAATGGCCATCAGGGCTCTAGAGAATAATCCTGTACTTGTTGGGAATCTGGACGAGACACTAGAATATTTTGTGTGTTTTAAGTATTACATAAATGTAGGTTCCTACAGTTTCCTCTGAGTTTCCCTCCAACTCTGAGAAGCTAAGATATCTGTGTGATTCTAGGTGAGTCCTTTCATATTTCTCAACCTTAGTTTGTTTCTTCATGCATAAAATGGGAATATTTGCCTTACATCCTCCATAGAATGATGAGGAAAATATTTTGTAAATCTTATTCACTCTCCTGAAATTGAATAAATAAATGGTATGGGTTTTTTTCTTCATTTTTCTTCTACCAGTGTGTCTAATATTATAGGGGGCCATGCCTCTATATGATTTTTTGGGGTCCTGAGCGGCGAGGTGGCATAGGATGGTTAAGGCAGGAGAAAGAAAATGAGAACAACTAGACTAGTGGTTAGCCCATGCTGTCCCAAAGTCTGTGGGCTTGGGAGTTTATTATATACTGGTTTCAAACAAAGAACACAGCTATGAAGGGGTAACAGATCATACATAACCCATTAAAGTCTAAAGAGTAAAGGTATAAGTACCAAGACAATGGCCAAATTCCAACCATCAATTAGTAGGGATAATTCTGGGAGAGGAAATGTTTTTATGGAGATGCTCACTAATTGAGTTCTGTCTTCCAGGATTATAGGCACCTGGACAAATAAAGTCAAGACTAAAAGCACCACACTTTATCTAAGTATGCAGACTTATCCTAAGTAATGTTTGTTAGGGTTCAGGCTTCTTAATTATCAAGGAGAGGAATCATTAACTCAGTAGATGCTGGTCTGCCACTTCAAAGTTTTCCAATAGGAGTTCTAAGAAAGGTGGGGATCAAAACTGAGTCAAAAGAGGAGCCTCAGATTTTTATCTTAGATGGCCCATTCTGTCTGCATTCCTGACATGCAGTGCAGAAAAATCATACACACAGTTTTACTTGCCGATGATTTTGTAATGGGATCCAGATAAAATATCTGTTACAGACTCTGTTTCTCTAAATGACTCCTAATAGCCTCTTGGAGGGATCAAGTTGATTTTGGATTAACCTACCTGCTGGTACCAGAGCCTTTTGGGGCTCAGGTGACCAGGACCAAACACAAAGACTGCCTCAGCCTGGATTGGTCACATAGGGAATCCAGATAACAGGCCCTAAATTTGATCCTATTTCTCCAAAGGCTTTAATACATAGAACGGCTTCCCACATAATATAATGTCATGATTGACACTGATTTATGCATACTCAGTTCCTCTTGACCATAAATCAAGTACAGGCCTTTTTTGAAATATAAATGAAGTGTTGTCAGAGCAATTTCCTGCATTTTCAAAAGAATCTTCTTTCTCCCTGCATACCCCACAAGGCATTTCTTCAGGTTAAACTTGGATAATTGAAAGGAAGCTTCATTTATGGGGTTTTGTTTGGTTTTTTTGACAAAATCAATTATCTTTGGATTAGAAGGACAGAAAAATATGGGGTTGATGTCTAAGATAAAAGGAGAGATAAGAAATCAGTTAATTGTCTTTGCTGAATTCAAATCAACAGGACCAGATGAATTATGCTCTATAACTAAAATAAATATTCTTACTCTATACTTCTGGTACTTGCAGTTTCTTTCCAAAAGAAACTCCAACCTTTTTAGTTTGGGTATTTGTTTCCACATTTTAACTTATATGTATATCATTCTAATTAAAAATGTTATTCTTTTTGAATATGATACATCGAAGTACAGCTGATGTTGATGTTTTAAATAAGAAGAATCAGTTTTTGTGTAATTTAATGCTTTAAAATTCTCAAAGGGACTTAAGAGACTTGTGTTTCCAGGAAGTTTTATATATCTTTTATTTTACTGCGTAAATTCCCTTCTTTTTTTTTTTTGACTAAAAAAATTTATGATTAGTTCATTTATATTTTGTTGCAGGAAAAACATAGGACCTGGAATTTTTCCTATTTAAGTTTGTTCATTCATGTGAAGGATGCTACAGTTGGGTGAGGATTTCAGTAATATTATCAAAATGCACCATTAGATCTTATTTTATATTTGAAGATTTCAATAAAAACTCTCTCTGTCTCTCCCTCTCACACACACACATGCACACACACAGATAATAAAGAGCCAGATTGACTTCATCAAAAATGTTACTTATTAAGCAAGCTGTATACAGGAAAAATAGGAAATTATCAACAGAGTTAAGAGAATTTGTAAAAGGAAAAATAAGAGATTCTCAACAGAGTTAAGAGAGTTTGGAGAACACTTCCTATAAAAGGTAGGACTTCACCTCTGACTTGAAGAAGCCAAGAAGGGGAGCATTGCAGGCAAGAGGGACAGCTGGTGAAATGCCTAAAGTTGAGAGAGGCCATGAATGTAATAATTTGGGGAAAGAAACCATCTGAGCTCTCAATTTGTCACATAGAAGAGAGTTTTCATAAGAGAAAGACATCATAAACATCATTGTCGCCAACATTTTAGGCAGTGTCCATTCTGTGTTCAACAATAGATGTGGTACTTGAGAAAAACAAATCTAATAATGACTGTGGGAAAATCTTCAGTTAGAGCTTGCATCTGAATGAACATCAAAGAATTCTTGCTCGGAAAAAAACGTTATGAATGTGATAATGCTTTCATTCAAAACTGGGATCTTCATCAGCATCAGAGATCTCACACTAGAGAGAAATCCTATAAATGCCATGAATGTGGCAAAGTCTTCATTAAGAATGCAGTCCTTATTCAACATTATAGAATTCATTCTGGGGAATGTGAAAAGTGTAGAAAAACATTCCCTCAAAGCTCATTACTAGTTTAGCATCAGAGAAATCACTGGAGGAAAACTGGAGAAAAACCCTGTAAATGCAATGACTGTGGGGATGTCTTCATTCATAATTCATATCTTCTCTATCAGAGAGTTCATGGTAGAGGAAAAACCCTATGAATGTAATATATGTAGGGAAGACTTAATTTGCCACTCATACCTTCTTCAACATCAGAGTGTTCACAATAGAAATAAACCCTATGAGTCTAATGTGTTAAAGAGATTTTCTTAATCTCTCCCTCTGTCTAGCTTAAGAAGAGAGAGAGCAAGGTTTCTCCGTGGATCAGAGAACTGACAGGTTCAGTGAGCAGCAGCCAGAGCTGAAGATTCTGTTACCAAGGAGACCAGGATACTGAGGAGAGGAA
This sequence comes from Gracilinanus agilis, assembly GCF_016433145.1. Classification (NCBI taxonomy): domain Eukaryota; kingdom Metazoa; phylum Chordata; class Mammalia; order Didelphimorphia; family Didelphidae; genus Gracilinanus; species Gracilinanus agilis. Next base: position 701,424,682 of record NC_058130.1, read on the forward strand.
GTAGCAGGCCCTGGGACAGGAAGTGAAGGGGGAGAGAGTTGGGCAGTGAGGAGTTAAGAGGAAGTAGGAACTGCTTTCAGGCAGGAATGTTGTAAAATGGCAGTTGGTCAGTGAGCAGATAAAGGAAGCAGCCTCGGAGGGAAGGGTCCTTGCTCTCTAGCATCTCTAGAGTGCAGGAGGTCTGGCTGTCTATTGTTTTTAGGTAGTTAATTAGTTAGAGAATATTTTACAGATAGAGTAGATTATGTCTGGTGTGCCAGGCAGAAGAACCTGACCTGAGAAGATGGAGGTAGTATTAGGAAGTTTTAGATATTTATTAGGAGTTATTTATTAGTAAGACTTAGTTTAGGTAGATTTACAGGGTATAAGAGTAATAATTTCTCTTTTTATCTTTTCTATCTTTCCATCTATATTTCTTTCTAAATTAAACAAAGTTTTTTATTAAACTGCTCTCCTCACTTTGTCAAACTCCTACATTTCACCCTTACAAATGTCTGTGAAGAAGCTTTCAAAGTGCAAACCTTCAACAGAGAATTCATAGTGGATACAAACCTTTTAAATGTGATAAATGTGGTAAGGCATTCAGCTGAAGCTAGGGTGTTATTAGTCATCAGAAAGTTCATTCTGGACAGAAACTATTTGAATGTGATAAATGTAGAAAACTCTTCGGAGCTCATTGCTGATTTGACATTGGAGTATTTGTAACAGAAAAAAAAAAACCCTATCAATGCAATGAATGTAGGAAAACTTTCAGAATTCATGTCTTACCCAACATCAGAGACTTCATTAATAAAAATCCTATAGATGCAATGAATATGAGGTTGTCTTCATTCAGGATTCAGATCTTTTCTTTCATTAGAAAGTTCATAATAGAGAAAAACCTTATGGATGTAATGTATATGGGAAAGGCTTCATTTGCTGCTCATACCTTCTTTAACATCAGTGTTCACACTGGAGAGAAACCCTCTGTAATATTTGTGGAAAAGCTTTCAATTGAAGTGCAAACATTCTGCAACACCAGAGGATTCATTTTGGAGATAAACCCTACAAATATGATAACTGTGACATTCAGTCAAACCTTGGGGTCTCACTGTTCATCAAAAGTTTCATACTACAGAGAAACCATTTGAATGTGATAAATGTGGGAAAATCTTCCATTAGAATTTACAATTTATTCGACATTAGAGAACTGATATTGGAGAAAAGCCCTTCAAATATAACATGTGAGAAAGTTTTCAGAGCTCATTTTGTAACTGACATCAATCAATATATCCATACCATAGGAAAAACCCAAGAGTATAACAAAGGAGGGGGAAAATCAGCCAGGAATCATTTCTTGTCCATCAGAAAGTTTACAATGGAGAGAAACTGTATGCATATGGTGTTTGATGACAATCTTTTAATTGCAGTTCAAAACTTCAAGAGTTCTTCCTGGAAAGAAATCCTATGAATGAAATATATTCAGAAAAATCTGGAACTAAAGTTAATTTAGTATCATAATTCATATTGATGAGAAGTCCTTTGACTGAAAAATGTTTGGTAAAAAGTTCTGTAGCCCTAATGTTTTCAGGCATCAGAAAATTAACATTCAAAGAAAGCCTTCTGAATATAGTGTGGGAAAGTTCAGCAAGGGCTCAGATGTTATTATCAGAAATTTCATACTAAACAGAAGTCCTCTGAATGAAATTAATATAGCAAACTTTGGTCTGAATTAAAATACTAGATTTTTTTTAATTCCTAAGGGGGAAAAATAATTTTAAATAGTTTAAAAGCGCCTTCCATAGGCACCAAAAAGGCAGATTAAAAAAAAAAAAAAAGAAAAAAGAAATATCAAAAAATTGATACCAAAGTAAATCTGTGAAGGTAATGAATTTGGGGGAAAAAAACTCAGGCCAGAGAGAACATTTTAGGTTGAGATCTCATAAATGGTTGTAAACTCAAGGACAGGGGCTATATTTTTCAAGTTTGATGTATGTAGTATCAACAAGGGTATCTATAAAGAAATATAATAAATACTTGTTCATTAATTTTAACTTTTTTTTTTAAACCCTTACTTTCTGTCTTGGATTCAATGCTGTATTGGTTCCAAAGCAGAAGAGTGGTAAGGGCTAGGCCGGTCATGGCAAACCTATGACACATGTAGCCATTTTCAATGACACGGGGCCACATGCTAAGGATGAAACATTTGCTGCAGTGTAGTGTAGTGTAGACACTCTGTGCACTATAGATGACAATTCTACCTATATTAATTTACCTATTTTGGTTTATTAAATACAGTTATATATTACAATTATACATTTTTGTTATTTAAACTATAAATATCGTGAAATTATGGTTTTTTCTCGAAGTGACACACCACCCAAGTTATGCTCAGTTTTTTGGCAAATTTTGACACACCACACTCAAGAGGTTGCCCATCACTGAGTTAAGCAATGGAGGTAAAGTGACTTGCCCAGGATCACACAGCTGGGAAGTATCTGAGTTCATATTTGAACCTAGGACCTCCCCTCTCTAGGCCTACCTCTCAATCCACTGAGCTACCCAGCTGCTCCCCTTGTTCATTAATTAAAAAAAAAAAAAAAAAAGCAATATCGTGAAAATCCTCAGTGGTAGTTCCTACTGGAATAAATCCTTCTATATCAATAAATGGGAATGTAACATTCTGGTTCTAGTTTTACTAATTGTCCAGTAATTGAGGCAAAGTAACTTAAACTATGCTGTATTAAATGATTATTTTGGGGGCTAACTTCTTTATCCCATAGTATTATGCATATTGATAGTGTTATGTGTTTGTGGCCATGAAATTTGAATTGGGTGGCAGCTTAGTGAGTAGAAAGGTGAAATTTAAAAGTGTTTAAAGAACAACTAAATGACCGTAGGCTGACATCTTTTCTACATTTTGCAGTTCTCCTATTCATTCAATGAGCAGTTATTAAGAACTAATCTGTGTCTGGCTTAGCACAGTGATTTGCATACAGTAGGTGCTTAATAAACCTTTGGTTAGATAAATGGCATGTAAAAATTTGGAGATGCAGGACTGGATAGATGGTCAGAAGCCTTAAATATCATTTATTAATCTTAAACATCAAAACATCACATGACACACACAGAAAATTAAACTGTGACAAATGTTTACAGGTCCACAAAAGTCTTACTACTAAAGATCCTTCTTAAAACCTATACGTTTAAATAGCTGGTTCTTCCCAGAATCTTGCTTCTCCTTCCACTCTTCATCCTCCTTTTTCCTGGGTCCTTGTCCCTGCCCTTCAAGTCAAAGAGCTCCCTCTGCCTAGCTTCTGACCTGCTATGTGCCAGGCTCCACAGCAAGTGCAGTTCTGAGAGGCAGGTACGCGATCTTCATTTTACAGAGGACGCAGCTATGCAGTGTCTGAGGTTGGATTTGAATTCTGTTCTTCCCGATTCCAGACCCAGCGCTTGGTCCGCTGAGCCAGCAGCAGCTCCACATGTACAGTAATGTGTATACATGTTTTATATGTGTGATGCACAATCTATGACGCGCCTACAGGCATGTACGCCAGGTGTGTACACACATCTCACATATGACCAGTAAAAGCAAGAAGCCAAAACAAACTCTTAAATCAACTAGGAAAGTGATTTCTGGCTCCCTCCTAACGGAATCCCCCTGACCATCGAGAGGAGGAGTCATCCACGATTCCTAGAGCACTCCCGGATGTTCGCTGTGGGAAGTCATGGCGGCCGGTGGCTCTATGCTCCCGGAGGCAGCATCTCCCCCATCCACTTCCTGCCGGGCCCAACTAGCAGTGTAGCTCTTGGAGGCCTAGGCCTAGTAGAGAGCAGGTCAGTGTTCGCGACCTGGGCCGCGAAGTCTGGGTCTCGTCTTCACTCCGTGTCGGAGGGCGGGCGGGGCCGAGGAGGGGGGTGGCGGGGCCGGTGGGCTGCGCCTCCTGACACCTGCCTGGCTTCGAAGCCGCATGCTCCGGAGCCGCCCCCGCTCTAGTCCCCGCCCCTCCCCGCCTCCGCCCCGGGCTTCTCCTCCCGCGGCGAACTGGCGCCCCATGAGGCCCCCCTCCCTGGCCCTTCCCAGCACCCCTAGGAGCTAGCTTCCTTTGGCACTACCTGTACAGAAGTTAGCATGTCCCTCATTCCCCAGGCCTTGGCACGGAGGCAATTTTTGCCTTTCCTTGTGACCTCCTCGGCGCATTCTCGGCACCGCGCCTGGCACACCATAGGCGACTCATAAGTGCTGGTTGATGGACAAATTGCTATTGATGGAGTTTCCCTCACTAAAATTCACGTGTCTCCTTGCAGTGTGGAGGTGGGTGTCCAGATGTGGTGGACCAGCCTTAACTAAATGGCTCCTCGGTTGGTTTCCTTCGGGTTGGTGAATTTTCCGGCCATAGCCACTCTAGAAGAGTAAACCACCCGAGGGAGTCGCATCTCACCTAAGAAAGCAAAGATTCTGGAAGTATTGAAGTAAGTATTGGGTCTACACAGTCCCCGTGCAATGGAAAGGACCTTCGACTTGAACTTGCACAGTGTGGGTGGCAGCCAGAAGTTCTTAGTTTAGTCTTGAGGAAGCCCCTTCTTTTTTAAAGTTAGAAGGGATTATCTTCTAAGACTCTCCAGGCACCATTTTTGCAGGTGCAAATCTTAAATGAAACCTGAGGCCCGGAGCATTAAATCCAGGTGCCTGATGTTAGAAGTCACAAAGATTTGAACCCAAAGCCCCTGATTCTATATTCAGTTGTCTTTCTACTGCACCCCACTTTGCCTTGTAGTTTAAATAGGGAAGAGAAAGGGAATAAGCATTTATATAGTGCCTACTGTGTGCCAGGCACATGCTAATATCTCATGATCTCATCAACCATTTTAAAGATGAGAAAATGGAGGCAAACAGTTAAGTGACTTGTCCAAGGTCATGCAGCTAGTAGGTATCTAAGGCCAAATTTGAACTCCTGGTTTTTAATGACTCCAGGCCAAACTGGGGTTAGTAATTCTTGCTGGTGGTAGGTGAAAGGATCATTTTAGAGAATGAATAGTAAATATAAATCTTTGTTCAAAGAAGTTATTTCAGCCATTCTTTTAACACATATTAAGTCAAGAATTTATTAATCACCCTCTATGTGCCAGGTACTCTGCTTTGCTTTTGGTATAGGTGGCTCAGAAGATAGAAAGACAGACCTGGCATCTGAAGGATCTGTGTTCAAATATGACTTCAAACACTTCTTAGCTGTGTGATCCCAGGCAAATCATTTAACCCTGTTTGCCTAGCCCTTGCCCTGCTCTCTTAGAGTTGTCACTAGGATAGAAAATGAAGGTTTAAAAAAAATGTAGTTGGGAAATATTTAACAAAATAAATAAAAATATAGTACAATATAGATGTTTATTTGTTGTTTTCTAAATCAATAAGCATCCTGCAGGAATCAGTTTCTGTTTGATTTTGATACCATTGAACTAGTCCAACCTTTTCATTTTACAGATGAAGAAACTATGGGTATACCCCATGAATTATTTCCCCCAAATCACACCTATAGTCATTATTTATTAAATTTGTGCTACTGTTGTGAGGGTTTATTTAGTAATTAATTTAGTAATAGTGTTGGACCTAGCAGACAACACTACATACCAGGCATTGCTTATTTGCTAATTGCTAAGTTTACAAAGGCAAAGACAAGGTACTAGCCCTCAAAGAGCTCACAGACTAATGAGGAAAGCAATATGCAAAAATTGGTAAATAAAAAATATATACAGAGTAAATGAAAGATAATCTCAGAGAAGAGACTCTTAAGAATTAGAGGGAAAGGAATCAGGAGGTAAGGGAAACAAGACCAGGTCCTCTGACCTCAAATCACATTTGTATTATTCCAAGATCCTAAAACCTAGGTGCAAGTGCTCAGAAAGTGTGATCTTCAGCAATCACTTAAGCTTTCTGTTTCTTTTCCATTTCCTTAGGCTGTATATGAGATGTAAGCCTCACTGCCTACTTTTTGGAGCTGCAAGAAAAGCATTTTGTTAAAATATTTCTATAGAAATAAGTTGTTGATATATGTGTCCTGCATTAGACTGTAAGCTCACCAGGAAAGGACTTGGTTAATTTAAAAATTCCGTTATTCCTCTAGCACTCAGGTATATCAGCAGCCTTTTTCACCTTAGGCCCTCCTAAGAGCCTGGCTAAAATCAATGGTTTTACTCACAAATCTCAGTGCTGAATTTGTTGCTTAAATGTTTTTGAAATATAAAATTGTTCATTTTTGGCTCTTCTCACCCCCTCTACCTCCCTAAATCTGACAGATGTTGGGTACTATCTATCTATCTATCTATCTATCTATCTATCTATCTATCTATCTATACACTTATATATATACTTATATATATTATATACTATATATATTTATTTCTTGGGTACTATATATATACACACACACATATGAATATCATATATATCATACATACATACATACATACATACATATATATCCAATTTTGAGCTCCTCTGCTCCCTTCCTAAGAGGATTTTGAAGAGTCTCAGATGGAATCATCTTTGATGACTAGGCTGAAATTAGTCATTGAAACTTAACATCAGCCAGAGTTTTAGAAAGACCTAGAGTGTACTAAGTGCTATAGGAAAATCAAAATTCTATAAAATTCCCTGTCTTCTGGTTTCCTTCAAATCCCACATTCTGCAAAAAACCCCTCCTGATCTCCCTTAATCCTAGTGCCTTCCTTCTGGTGATTATCTCCAATTTGTCCTGAATATATCTTGTTTGTACGAATTATTTGCATATTGTCTCCTACAACAGAGTGTAAACTCCTTGAGAGCAGTGTATAATTAGATTTTGTTCCCCCAGGACTCTAAATCCCAGCTTCCAATATTCCTTCTCATGTTACATACTAGAGAATATATAAGTTTTGTATAGCCTCACCTCTCGATCTCTCTCTTTCCCTGATCGTCACTAGGAAAGCTAGTTTTTACTCAGGCTTTTACTTTTGTCCTTTTATTTCTTCTATTTCAAGTGATTATTAATAAATCTTATAAAACATAATACTTGGAGTTATTGGATATTAATTTTAATCTTACAGCTTGTACTATCTTTTTTGTTTCTTTGTATCCCCAGCACTTAGTACAGTTCCTAGCACATAGTTGTTGCTTAATAAATATTATTGACTAAATGACTTACTGATCCCAGCTTAGTCTATACTAACATAATTAGCAAGAATTGAAGTTAGAATAATTGAGGGAGATGAGAAGAAAGCACATAGATGTCCCCAGTGAGTTCTGTCACCAAGCGTAGATGAAATCATCCTAGGATAGTAGAAGAACTGCCTATGTGATCAGCAGCTATTAGTAATTTTTGAAGAATCATGGAAAATTAGAAATGTATTATAAAACTAGAGACTGACAACAAAGCTTTCAAAAGAAGGTGGTTTTAGGGGTCAGCTGGGTGGCTCAGTGGATTGAGAGTCAGGCCCAGAGACAGGAGGTCCTGGGTTCAAATGTGACCTCAGACATTTCCTAGCTGTGTGAACCTGGGCAAGTCACTTAATCTCCATTGCCTAGCCCTTACTGCTCTTCTGCCTTAGAACCAATACCCAGTATTAATTCTAAGATAGAAGATGAGACTTTAAAAAAAAAAAAAAGGTGGTTTATTCAAACTATAGAGAAGTCAACTTAATCTCTTTTCCTAGAAGAATTAAAGAATCTTATTAAAACAATGGTTTCTGAATTCTTAGAAAGAAAAGAAATCATAAATATATATGGATTTTAGCAAGAATATTTGACTAAATATCACATTATATCTTTGTGGCCAAAATGGGTAGATGTGGCCTGGAGAATATCCATTTAAATGGATTTGGAATTGGTTTACTGACCATATCTGAAGAGTATTCATTAGTAGGGAGGTAGTTCAGTGGATAGAGAGCCAGGCCTGGAATTGGGAGGACTTGATTCAGATTTGGCCTCAGATACTTCCTAGCTATGTGTTCCTGGGCAAGTCACTTAATCCCAATTGCTTAGCCCTTACTGCTCTTTTGCCTTAGAATTGATTCTTAGTACTGATCTAAGCCAGAAGGCAAGGGTTAAAAAAAATATTATTGTCATACTGAAGGCAGTTTGTAGTGGAGTGCTCTAGGGCTCTGCCCTTTATCCTGTTTCAACATTTTTATCAATAACTTATAGGAAAAACCCATGTTTATATAATTTTCAGGTGATGGGAAGCTGGGGGAAATAGCTACTCTGTTGGATGACAGAATTTGTATCTAAAAAAAAATCTTGACAGATGAAGACAATTGGGTAAAGGTAGGATGAAATTTAATGGAATAAATGTAAATAAAATCTTGCTTTATGTTTCAGGATGTGAACTGCAAAAGTACAGGATGGAGATGGAATGACCAGAAAGCAATTCATGTGAAAAAAGACCTGGATGCCTTAGTAGACTACAACCTCAATAACAGCAGTATGAATTGTTGCCAAAAAACTTAATAGGATTGAAGACAATAAGTAAATGCATAATATAAAAGGTAGGGTAAAGGAAGTAATATTTTATTTTCCCCCTTCTAGAGGATTATGACCCTTTCTAAGAAGGTTTTTAAACTATTTGGAATAAATCCAGAAGATGGCACCCAAGATGGCAAGAAGTTTTAAGACCATTCATCCTGAAAATCAGTTTAAAAAAACTAGAATAGTTAGACTGGAAGAAAAGGTTTAAAGGCTATATACTCACTATCCTGAAATATCTAAAGGGCCATCAATCATTGATAAAAGACTTTAGCTTGATAAGTTTGATCCCAAAGAGTAGAATTAGGAGGAATCAGTGAAAGTCATAGGAAGGCAGATTTTGACTCAATATGAGGGGAAAATTTCCTAAGACTTAGAATTGTTGAATAGTGGTACAGTCTACTTCAGGCAGCGAGTTCTCCATCTCTGGAGGTATTCTTGCTGCAACTTGACAACCTCCATTTGGGGATTTAGTAATCCCTACACGTGTACTGCTCTAGCTTCAGAGTTTTCCACAACCATTATTTCATATGTTCCTCATGATACATTTCCATAGTGATTTAAGGCTTTTAACACATTTTTCTAGTGGGGCTAATAGTAAAACTGTTATCCTCATTTAAAAATTAGACTAAAATAAATAAATAAACAAACAAACAAACAAACAAACAAATAAATAAATAAATGGGCAAATAAGCAAATAAATAAATAAATAAATAAATAAATAAATAGACTCTAACAGGTGATTTACCTCAAGCCACATCGTTAATAGACACATAAGCAGATTAAAAGAGATAAGGAAGGAAATTACATTTTGCTAAAAGGTACTATAAAAAGGAAATTACATTTTGCTAAAAGGTACTATAAACAATGAAGTAATATCATTACTAAACACTTATGCACTAAATAGTATAGCATCTAGTTTTCTAAAGGAGAAATTAAAGGAGCTTAAGGAGGAAATAGTAGGACCATACTAGTGGGGGATTTCAACCTTCCCCTTTGAGAACTAGATAAATTGAACCAAAAAATAAATAAGAAAGAAGTAAGGGAAGTGAATGAAATGTTAGAAAAATTAGAGTTAATAGATATCTGGATAAAATTGAACAGGGATAAAAAGGAATGTACCTTCTTCTCACATGGTACATATACAAAGATCAACCATGTACTAGGGCATAGAAATATTGCAAACATGCAGAAAAGCAGAAATAATAAATGCACCTTTTCAGATCATAATGCAATTAAAATTATAATTAACAAGGGTCCATGGAAAGGCAAATTTAAAATTAATTGGAAACTAAATAATCTAATTCTTCAAAACTGGGGTGTCAAAAAAGAAATCATAGAAACAATTACAGATTTCATTAGAGAGAATGACAGTGAGGGACAATGAGGAAACAACATAATCAAAATCTATGGGATACAGACAAAGCAGTACTCGAGAAAATTTATATTTCTGAGTGCCTACATCAACAAAATGGAGAGGGAAGAGATCGGTGAATTGGGTTTGCAACTTTAAAAAATTAGAAAAAGAACAAATTAAAACCCCCCAGATAAAACTAAATTGGAAATCCTAAAAATGAATGAAGAAATTAATAAAATTGAAAGTAAAAGAACTGTTCAACTAATAAATAAGACTTGGAGCTGGTACTTTGAAAAAACAAAATACTGGTTAATTTAATAAAAAAAAAGAAAGAAGAGAATCAAATTAATAGTATCAAAGATGAAAAGGGTGATTTCACCTCTAATGAAGAGGAAATTAAGGTAATTATTATAACTAGTTTGCCCAATTATATGGCAATAAACATGACAATCTAGGTGAAATGAGTGAATATTTACAAAAATATAAATTACCTAGATTAAAAAAAGAAGAAATATAATACTTAAATAATCCCATGTCAGAAAAAGAAATTGAACAAGCCATCAAAGAACTTCCTAAGAAAAAATCCCCAAGGTCAAATGGATTCACAAGTGAATTCTATCAAACATTTAAAGAACAGCTAATCCCAGTACTATACAAATTATTTGACAAAATAAGCTTTTACCAAATTAATTAATTTTACCAAATTCTTTTTATGACACAAATATGGTATTGATTCCAAAGCTAGGCAGACCAAAAACAGAGAAAGAAAACTACAGACCAATCTCCTTCATGAACATATGTAAGAAATAAAATTAATATAGAGTGATAAAATTAAAACTATCATGATTTCAAAGGGTTTATTGAATGCCATTTAGAAAAACGTGCCTGTTGAGTTATTTTAAAGGAACCTGGCATTTACCTGCTCCTCCCATCCTCCTGCTACTCCACAGTCACAATAAAGAGGAAGTACCAATCCAGTTCTCAGTCTTTATACTCCTGTTTACTTCCTGCCCACCTGCTTATGCAAGAGGAATCATGGGAAATGCCCACCTGCTTATGCAAGAGGAATCATGGGAAAAGCCTTTGACAAAATACAACACCCATTCCTATTGAAAACAATAGAAATTGTAGGAATAGAAGGGCCCTTCCTCAAAATAATAAACAGTATATATCTAAAACCATCAGCAAGTATCATCTGCAATGGGGACAAGTTAGAAGTCTTCCCAGTAGGATTAGGAATGAAGCAAGGATGCCCATTATCACCATTATTATTTAATATTGTACTAGAAATGCTAGCGGTAGCAATTAAAGAAGAAAAATAAATTGAAGGGATTAAAGTAGACAATGAGGAAACTACACTATCACTCGTTGCAAGTGATATGATGGTATACTTAAAGAATCCTAGAAAATCAACCAAAAGGCTAGTGGAAATAATTAACAACTTTAGCAAAGGTACAAAATAAACCCACATAAATCATCCACATTTGTATATATTTACAACAAAACTTAGCAGCAGGAGTTAAAAAGAGAAACTCCATTTAAAATCACTCTAGACAATATAAAATATTTAGGAATCTTTCTACCAAGACAAACGGGAATTATATGATACAACTACAAAACACTTGTCACACAACTAAAACAATCTAAATAATTGGACACATAAGCAGGCCTTCTAGGCAGGTGTCTGAGGCCTCCTCTAGAGTTCTTTCTACTCCCAGGCCACCTCCCTCATATAAAACCACCTGGATTTCTTATCATTGAGGAAGTTTAGTTCTTTAAATGTCATCACTGGAGGCTAGTCCGAAAACTTGGGAATTTGCTTTGTTGTTATTGAAATGAAGGGCTGAGGTGACCTTCTGGCACTTCTGTCTGGGCCATTGCCCTCTGAATTTACTGACACTTTACAGTGAAATGGGAACTATTATTTGGCATCTCCACTACTAACGGTTTTCCCTGATGGGCCATTATGGCGTGGAAGGAAACCTTGAAGCACAAGCTCTGGCAATTCCCACCTAACTAGGAATTCTTGGTCATAGCAGTTTGTGAAACTCTGCTAAATGAGGAGAGAGCACACAACTGAATTCAAGGATCTTTTGAAGTATTAAACATCCATATTTGTAATGTTTAATGCTAGAGATTAAATAGAAAAAAATTAATAGGCCTCAGTCTGTTTTTGTCAACCAAGGTCCTCCTTTCTGTACTAATTCCATTTACATTTACAGAATGAGAATCTGATTTTATTTTTTATTTTTACTGGGCCTGGGTTCTTAGAGCTATTTCTGAGCTTTGAGATTTAAGGTTGTTGGAAGGCATTTTGTGGCATTACCTTTTACTGGAGTAGTCCTTAGAGTTTCCTCCTTACCATACTATAATTTTCACTTTCTTCAGGTCCCCTGTTTACCCAGCAACAGGAACATTTATCAGTTGACATGGCAGTTGTGGGGCCAGAGCACATGTCACTTCCTGTTCCACCTCCTCTCAGCTTCTCACCTGAGACACACTCTGGACTTCAACACCACCAAGTTCCACTTCACCTCCATGATCATGGTATAACCCCTCATTCTCTATGCATTCTCTCTAAGATTCCATACCTGAGTGTTTTTGTCCCACTCCCCTATTATTAGTGATCATGACCTGCCAGGCTTTTAGCTTCCCTATTCCCATTATAACCTCTGTCTTAGTTCTGTAGCCTGGACCTTACTGTGTGGGAGGTCTCATCAGATCTAAAGCAGAAGGGCCACCATGGCTTCATCAAGGACAGACCCTGTCTAACTATGTCAGTTCCTTTTGTGACATGGTTATTAGTAATGTAGATCAGAGGAATGCACTAGATGTAGTTTAACAACTTGAGCTAAGCAACTGACAGTCTCTTATTTTTGTGGATAAGATGAAGAAATAGAAATTAATGTTTCATTAAGATAAGTTTGAAATTGGAAAACTGACCCCCAAAATATTTTTAACAGTTTGATGTTACCTTAGAAGGAGGTCTCCAGAGGGATACTTAGGATGAATTTAATGGAACTAAATGCAAAATCTTTTCGTTGGATTTAAGAAATCATCTTTACAGGTGCAAAATGGGGGAGAGTATGACCAGAGTTGTGGGAAGTTGATATACTATCAGGTTAGGGTGGGGACACACAAACATGTTTAGTGATGTCCCTATGGAAAGATTTTTGAGCCAGATACTGAGCTCCTTTAGGAAGCAGCAAGACTTTATGCCATTTGACGTGAAGAGGTAACGGCGGACCTCAGTGGAAGACATTGCTAAGTGATGGTTGCAGTGGGGAGTAGGGCAATGCCCAACTTCCTGGTTTAGTGTGAGGGAAAAGTGACATAGGGAAGGGGGAGCTGGCTGTGGAAAAGGTAGACAATGATAGAGATTCTTTTGTGAGAAAACTCCATTTCTGTAAGCAAAAGAAAATGGGAAGAGTGTGAAAAGAAGGGTTCTTTGGATGAAGAAAAATCTCTGTAATTTAGCAGGGTTTTCAGAAGACACAATGGAAGGAAGTACCTACTATGTACCAGGCACTGTGTTAAGCACTTTATAAATATTATCTCCTTTGATACAACAACCCTGAGAAGTAGGTGATAATATTATCCCCATTTGTTTCAATTAAGGAAACTGAGACAAGGAGAGGTTAAGTGACTGGGCCAGGGTCACACAAATAGCAAGTGTCTGAGGTCAAATTTGAGCTCGAGTCTTCTGTAGACTTGGAATCAGCTTTAGAAAACTTTGGAACACAGTGCTCTATCCATTATGCCACCTAGCTGCAATAGAGAAGGATGGAGGAGTAAAGGATCTAGCAAGTTATTGGATTAAACTGGATTGGACAAGGAAAAGTAGTAAGAAAAAGAGCCTTCTGTTCCAGAAGACTGAATCACTGGGATTAGAGGGGCAGATTTGTTCCCAGTTGTTAGGAGATGCACCCTGCCATATTTCTCTGATAGATGTTGAGTTTGTGCACTGTTCTCTGTGTAAACACAGGTGGCAGTAAAATAGGCAGAACATTAGGTCTGGATCCCCAGGGACTGAACAGAACTCCTTTCGGCATTACCTCAGCAGTTAGACATCAAGTTGAGGGTGTCATTTGTAGATCACATTTAGGTAATGCTTTACTAGTTTACAAAGTACTTTATGTATGTTGTATAATTGATTCAGTACAATCTAACAAGCATTTATATTAAGTGCCTACTATTTGTAATATATTATACGAGGGGACAGGAATACAAAACCAAGAAGAAAAAGAATACCTGCCCTCAAGGAACTGCTACTGGGAGAATGCAACATGTAAACAGATAAAAGTATGTGCATGTTAATTTGAGGAGGAAGAGAATGTAATAACTAAGGCTATTAGGAATGGCTTCCTGTAGCAAATGGCACTTTTGCCAAGTGTTAAGTCTTGAGGCACATTTGAGGAAAGACTACATTCTAGGAATTTGGGATTGCCTTTGTAAAGTCATGGAATTGAGAGATAGAGTGGAGAGAGGAAGGGTGGATTTATGGGGATGGTGAGGATTGTTTTGGATGTATTGGGCTTGAAATACTTATGAGACATCTCACAGGAAATATTTAATAGGCAGTTCTGGTGATGCTAGGCTTGAGCTTAAGAGAGAGATGAGGGCTATATAAATAGAGCTGAGAGCAGAGTCCTAACCAGGGTAGAGCTTTGAGGCTTTGCCCCAGATATGAGTGAGTACAGGATGTGTCTGTCTGTCTAAGTGGTACCACAGGTATGCAGGGAGTAGCTAAAGGTTATTCTTAGCCACAACAGCCAACTTAGTTCATAAGCCATGTCTCTTACACCAGGGTTATAAAAGTTAGCTAGGCATTTCCTCTTCCCCCTGGATATTGTAGCTCCTGAATGCCTTCCACCCACAGGTTGGAGGGTATTATGGGGATGGTAATGATAAAATCCTTAAACCTCTGGAGACAAGCTATATACCAAGTGGCAGGGTAGGGGTGGACATCCTGTTGGCATCAGGAAGATATATGCCAGAAGCTCCCCACATCAGGTAGGTCTAGAATTTCCCTCAAAAACAGAACTAGTTTTTTGTAGCTCAAAATAGACTGGAAGTTTGATGTGGCCCTGACACTGAAACCTCTCCTTTTACATACATACAGTTTGGCTTGGGGTAAGCTCCTGCTCCCACTATTTTGAGCAGAAGCTTTACTTCCTTTGCCTTTAGGAGCTGATCTCTCCCACTAGTGGTATCTTTTAGATCTGTATATCCCATCCTAGTCACTGGAGTTCTAGTCCCACATCACCAATTGCCTAGTGACTATTTCTGGCAAGATGTTTCATAGTGATCTTAAATTCAGGATGACCAAAGTAGAAGTCATCATTTTTCTTGAAGACCACACCTTTTCTCCCAACTCCTCTGTTTCTGTGGAGGACATCACCATCTTTCTAGTCACCCAGATTTGAGAGTACATAACCTTAGAATTTTCCTTAGGACAAAGCTTGGGATGTAGTAAGTGCTTAATAATACATGCTTTTTTCATTCATTCATTCATTCATCCTCAATTCTTCATTCCCCTTAACATTGTGATGTGGGTGAAAGAAGGAAGGTAGGAGGAGAAGGAAGGGAAAGGGAATAGGAAGGAAGGTAGCCTAGCTGGGGTGGCCCCAAGCCCAGAGTGGGAAATTGACCTGAGCCCTTCAGAGCTCAATAAAGATCAGGAAACAACTTAAGGGTATAGAATAGCTGGGTTTATTTAGTTTAGGAAAAGTTAGGTAAGGGAAAGGACGAGGATTTAGGTCTCTGAGGGGACCAAGGCTCTCCTAAAAAGCCAGTCCACCTGCGGGGAGGGGGGGGGGGCAGGAAAGACGTCCCGGGGGAAAAAGGCTTCTCCAAAAAAAGGTGCCAAAAGCATTGGCGCCTCTCTCTCTTATACCTTCCTCAGGCATCTCCCACAAAGGAAGTGGGAGGTGTCTGAGGAAGTTAGGGTAGAGGATCCTGAGTCTCCCAGGGTTAGTGGATTTCAAAATGCATAACACACATATTCAAACATTTGTCAAGACTTGTCAATTTTGCCTTCAAAAACTCTCTTGCATCCATCTTCTGTCTAATCACACCAAAACCAGTCCATTTAGGCCCTTTTTGCCTAGTGATGCAGGGTATTATAATAGCTTCCTAATTATTCTCCCTGCTTCCTATACTTTTTCTTCATATACATCTACATAGTTGTGAAAGTTATATTTATAAAGCACAGGCCCAACCTTGTTATACCTCTGTTGAAGAAGCTTCAGTGGCTCTTGATGACTTCCAGGCAGATAAATATACAAACTTCTCTGTTTGGCATATGTAAGCCCTAAATATCTGACCTCAGTTTACCCTCCTAGCCTTACTGCATATCACTTCTCTTTGTGCATTCTGTGCTCTGGCCAAATTGCTCTTCTTGCTATTCCTGATTAGTTTCTTGATGCCTTTAGTGACTGGTCCCCCATGCCTATAACAGACTTCTTCCTTCTTTCTGACTTTTAGAGTCTCTACCTTCCTTCAGAACATATAGTATTATATTTTATAAGGTTTATTAATAATCACTTGAAGTAGAAGAAAATAAAAAGAACAAATTTTAAAACCTGAGTAAAATTCTCCTGCCTCTCACCTCACCCCACCTCCACAGCCACATTTCTGGGAGAAAAAAAAAAAGAAAGAAAGCACCGAGCTACACTAAACTTATATCCTCCCTACGTTAGCACGTAATGTGAGAAGGAACATCCGAAGCTGGGAAAGAGTGTTCTGGGGATCAAAATTCTATCCACAAGATAGCTCAAGTGCCCCTCTTACAAGAGACCTTTCCTGATTTTGGCCAACTGCTAGTGTCTTCCCACCCCCACATTATCTTTTATTTACTTTGTATGTACAGAATGCTACCATAATTGTGCAGTGTTACATGTGGAAAGCTTTACTTATATAGTGTTGTTTCCCCAATAGTGTATAAGTTTCTTGAGGGGGAGGGATTGTTTTGTTTTTTGTTTTTCTCTGTCCAGTGCCTAGATGCATAATAAGTGCTTGCTTAATTATAGTTTGTAACCATTAAAGTACTACAGAAATGTGAGTTATGATAAAATAATTATAAGTATTGTATTAATATAAAAACTTGTTGTAACTTATATTTCTATTTTTACATAAATAATATCCATAAGTTTTTTTTAAGGTTTACAGGTGCCTTTCTTATGAGTCAGTGGAATAGGGGCACCACTATTATTTGCATAAATGAGGAAACTGAGTCTTAGAGAAGCTATATGACTTGTGCAAGATCACAGAGATAGTATGTATTTGAGTACACTACCTTCTAAATCCAGGTCCTGAGGCAGAGTCAGGAAGAATGTCAGTATCTTAATCTTTAGTATCTCTTTCACACCTTTATATTCTCAACCAACCTTCTCTATTTCTTCAAGTATATTTTCCCCTATTCTTTGTGTTAATTTTTTGTTCTGTTCAGGACAAACTTAATTCATTGTATTATAGGATTTGGAGATAGAAGGGACCTTAGAGATGGTCAAGTCTAATCCACTGAGTCAGTTTATAAACATATTACATGCCTATTATGTGCAAAACTATATGTTAGACCAGTAATGGTGACCTTTTTGAGAAAGAGTACCAGGCCCCATCCCCACCCCAACCCCCAGAGCGAGTGCCATGCCCACCCCCCTCTTGACCCCATGCCATACCCCTCCCCACCCCAACATGCTGGATATGCCCCCCCTTATCCCACACAGTGAAGGGAGAAAGCCCTCTCATTGGGCTGCTGGGTGGAGGGATAGAGAATGTGAAAAAATGTCATCAGGTGGGGTGGAGAGGGGGAAGGAAGCTGCTCCACATGAGTGCCTTTCTAGTAACTAATTCTGGGGGTGGGAGTAGGGAGGAAGGGTGGCCAAGTGCTCACAGAGGGTGCTCTGTGTGCCATCTTTGGTTCCCATGCCATAGGTTTGCCATCACGGTGCTAGACATTAGCAGAGATAGAGTTTAGAAAAGACACAAGTTGTTTATAGAGTAGTAGGAAGATAATGGACCTACCTATACATAACTATGATACATAATATTATATGATTAGTGTCGTAGAGTTGCCTCCAAAAAGTGCTGTGTAAGGCTCCCAAGGAAAAAGCTATTACCAAGACAGAAGGCTTTCTTGGGGAGGTGCCATTTTAAAATTGGGCTTTAAAGGTTGAGAAGGGGTTTAACTAGCAACAAGAGGGAAGGAAGGCATTCTAGGCAGATGGAACAACCTGAACCAGAGGTGGGAGAGCACACTCTGTAGTTAGGGACCCAAGAACCTTTCAATCTGGCTGTAGTTTGGAAGGCATGGAAAGTGGTAAAATAAAATGAGACTGGAAAAGCAGGGTTGTAACGACTTTTAGAGGACTTCAAAATTTACTGAGGAGGCAGAAGGGAGTCACTTAAGATTTTTGAGCAGAATAATGATGTATAGATGTATATATGTATATATATGTATACATATATATATGATTATATCTATATCTGTGAATGAATATTCTGGCTATGTATGATAGAAATGGAATGGGAGAATATGTAAGAGAGAAAGACTTCTCTTAAAAATGAGTTTTGGGGGCAGCTGGGTGGCTCAGTAGATTGAGAGCCAGGCCTAGGTCTTCGGTTCAAATCTGACCTCAGACACTTCCTAGATAGCAAGTCACTTGACCCCCGTTGCCTAGTCCTTACCACTCTTCTGCCTTGGAGCCAATACACAGTACACAGTATTGACTCCAAGACAGAAGGTAAGGGTTTAAAAAAAATGAGTTTCAATTTGATGATACTGTTTCTGCTCTCCAGCAGTCTGATTCTATTGTCTGTTTCTCATTTCAGAATGTAAAATTTTTAATAAGAAAGAGGAGGCTACATCAAAGCAAGAAGGGACTAAAGAAAGAAAGTCACATGAAACAATAATATGGGAAAAATTCTTAGGGGAAGCTCCCCAGAAACTGAAGTTTACAGAAGTCTCTGAAACACAGGACTATCTAGAAAGGCAGAAAGATGCCTTTTGTAGAGCTATCATTTACAAGATAACTCCTGGAGGAAAAATAAGCCATGAACATAAAGAATTTAAAAGAGGCTTCCATTTGAGCTCAAATGTTGACCTTCAGGGAAGTCATAAAGGAGAGAGACCCCATAAATGTGACACATGTGGCAAAAGCTTCAAGTATCAATCAGATATTATTAAACATTTGAGAATTCACACTGGAGAGAAGCCTTATAAATGTAAAGAATGTGGAAAATTCTTTAGCCAGAGCTCAGATGTTACCAAACATCAGCGAATTCATACTGGGGAAAAACCCTATGAATGTAATGATTGTGGGAAAACTTTCATTCATAGCTCACATGTTATTAGACATCAAAGAATTCATAATGGAGAAAAGCCTTATCAGTGTAGTGAATGTGGAAAAGCTTTTAGCCAGAGCTCAAACCTTATTCGACATCAAAGAATTCATACTGGAGAAAAACCATATGAATGCAATAATTGTGGCAAATCTTTTAATCAGTTTTCATTACTTATTGAACATGAGAGAATTCATACTGGAGAGAAACCATATCACTGTAAGGAATGTGGAAAAACATTTAGTCACAGTTCAGATGTTATTAAACATCAGAGAATTCATACTGGAGAGAAGCCCTATATATGTCATGAATGTGGAAAAACCTTCAGTCGTAGCTCGGGTGTTATTAATCATCAGAGAATTCACACCGGAGAAAAACCATATGTATGTAACAAATGTGGAAAAGCTTTTAGAGGGTGGTCAGGCTTTGTTCAACATCAGAGAACTCACTCTGGAGAAAAACCTTACAAATGCAATGAATGTGGAAAAGCTTTTATTCGGAGCACCCAACTTATCAAGCACCAGAGAATTCATACTGAAGAGCATATTCCAGAGAATAAACCAGTTGATATAATAGAAACAGAAAAAGGAGAATACGGGAGAGCAAAGAATCCAATTTAAAGCAGCTCTTCAAAAATTTGTTAGATCTTGGAGGTCAGGCATTTAATCTGCATTATACTGCACCTAGCCTGCCATCTCATAAACTAAATAAGTGATTATTGGTTCATTGTTCTGACAATTTTTGTGGCTTCTTCACCTCATCCCAACCCCACTATTAGATGCAAGGAGTACCAAGAGAATGTGGTAGGTGCCAGAAGACGAAGATATCTAAAGAGGAAGTAGGTGTTGAATGTCAGAGAAGAGATGTCAAGATGGATGAGCACTGAATAAAAACCATGGCATTTGGCCAGAAGAAAGATGGTAAAAAAAAAACAACACATTAAGTGCCTGCTATTATTAGGGGTAAAATAGATATTGGGGTTTAGTAAATTAGTGACAGGAGTGTGAATCCTGTCAGACTGCCTTGGGTGGAACCTTAAGCTAAGGTCTTGCTTAGGAATTCTGTGAGACCTGAAGAGTTGGAAGTTCTATTAAGCCCAACTGTCTCTCTCTCTCTACTGGTATTTCCTGCCCAGAGAAGAGGCTAAAACGTTAGCTCTTGGGAATTCCTTGAACCAGAGTAACAGTTTTGGAAAGAAGAGAAAATTGGGAGTTTGGGGAAGAGCTGTGAAAGGAAGATCAACAGTTAGAAAAAGAAAATCCGGTTTTTGTTCCTCTGTGGTTACAGAGTGGAACAGGCTTGGCTCAGCCTTCCAGGCCAGAAGCCACTAGGCCCAAAAACCCTGACTGATTGGAAGTTGGAGAATTGAACTGAACAACTACAAGGAGCCAGTAACTTTATAATATATAAGAATAATAATAGTTAGAAATAGGATTAGAGAGTTAGATATTGGGTTTTTTAGAATAGTTTTAAGGAGTCAGTATAGGCCTAATTTAGGCTGAAGAGGCTTTGTGAGAAGTCATATAAGTGGGAATGGGAATAAGCTAGTAATTCCTTAGAGTTAGGTATTCCATCCTTACTTTTCCTTCGACTTTTTAAACCTTTATAAACCTCAATAAAGAGAGGTTTTGTTTTTACCTGCTTTCTCCACAGTTGTGTCAGTCCCTATCCCTCAGGAAGGCCTTACCATTATTTAGGCCTCACTGTTCTTCTCAGCCTATAACAACTTCATTACAAAGTTTGGCCAGCTGACCCTTCTTACCAACAAACAGATACAGTTTCAAAAATATCCACAACAGTTCTGGTGAGCTAAAAAGGACGAACCTGATATAGTCTAACCTTTCAACTGTCAGACTTGACAAGGCCAAATAGCAAAGGCCTCAGATTTTAAAAGGTGAAAACTTTTATTCTGCAGTACCAAGTGCAGTGGTCCCTAGATGGCGCAGTTTGGTAACACAGGCACAGCCAGTCAGATAGTTTAAGCTGAGCAGCTGCATTTTCCAGCAAAGTACAAAAGCTTTTTAGAGCAAAGTGGTGCTCAATTATTTAAATCTGGGAGCTATTCCAGCATTTCTCCTGTATACTGACCCACACTACATCCAGGGACTAGGATTACCTCAGTGGGTGATGGCAGTGATGTCCATTACTTTACTTGAGGTGGTATCTTATATACCATTGATAATATCTATCATGATAGTGATGATTTTAATGAAAATGCTTATAGTGATTTTCAAGCAATGGAAAGGATTAATGATTAGGCAAATTACATTCAGTGAATTGAATCTGAAGGTCAACTATCTGGAAAATGTATTCAAGAGACTACAAGCAGATAAGGATAACACACTAGGCACAACAAAGCTAGAGAGAGAAACCGAGGCACTTGAAGTTAATCCAGCGAATCTATTTCCCCTGAGAGAGGTGCTAGTGTATACCCCATAGCATGAAATAGTGAATCTCTGGTTACACAAGGGATTTAGCCAAGCCAACATAGATTCTTTCAAGATAGGGATTCCCAGTCTCAAGGACGAGCCTATCACTATTGTAAAAAAGTTTAAGAAAATAGTAAAGCAATATGACCCAAACTATGTAGATTTTGACATCCTCTTAGATGAACTTTTGACCAAAAGAGAAAAGCAAAAAGTCATTACAGAAACAAACCAGAACCCGAAAATAGCTGACTGGCCTGAGACAGATCCCAACTGTGAGGCGAATTCATTTGCTGGGTACAGAGAATTGGTCAGGGCATGAGAAGCAGTAGTCCAAACAATGAAGGACTGTTCCCAGAGATTGGGGACATGGTCCACATTTGAAAGAATCAAGCAGGAAGTGGGAGAGACACCATCTACTTTCCTGGATAGGGTTATTGACTTGGCAGAGAGATGGATAGGTTTGGATATTTGTAGAGACAGGGATGTTTGCCATTTTAGAAGAGAATTTGTGAAGAATGCATTCCCTGTTGGCTGGGATTATTTTAGGTCTAACTGTCCACACTGGGATGAAATGCAGCTTGATGAACTGAGATGGGTGGCTGCTTATGTTTATTTGAATGATAAAGACAAACAGAAGGACAAAAAGAATGAGATAATATAGGGCCTAAAAAGGGAAGTTAAAGAACTAAAACAAGCATGGAACAAAACAGACTTTCAGGAAAAACTGTAGCAGTAGTTAGGGAATTTAGACCATCCAGATAAGGCTACAATCAACCAAGAGGGTTCAACAACCAAGCTCCTCATTGTTATTTATGTGGGAGACCAGGTCACATGATGCATGATTGTTGCTTATGGGGACAAGTGTTTAGGCATGTTAAAAGAGGAAAAGGGATTCCCTAGAATGATGTTATAGTGGTTAGTTGTTTTGTGCTAATGAACCAAGCCCAAGGGCACTTACCCCCTCTCCCCCTCCCCCCAACCAGATTGCTGATGGCTGCCCTCTGTGCCTAACTGAGTATGGTGATGGTAGAGGAAAATGTAGAGGTAAAAATCAGATTAAGGAACACTGAAAGGAATGGAGATTGACATTTGGTTAAGGAATTTTGCGTTACCTAACCTTCCCCAATATTCCTTTCTGAACCCTACCAAAGGAAATCAGTATTGGACTACTTAGGATTTGACTTAACCCAAGTATGAAGAAAGGTTTCTTCCCACATAAACCTTTTTGTTCTTAAGCCTCTATTACCCTCTTCTTCAATTATCTGACTGCTATCTTGATCTCAACAACTATTTATTTAGGGTAGAATTAATAAGGGATAAAATAAGGAAAGAGGTTAAACAGGAATTCCCTAACTAAAGTCTCAAAGAGAAATGCTGGTTCCTTTCAGCCTTGGTCAACAGCCAAAAGTACCCATCTGGAAACAGTTTCAATCTTCTTGACTTTCTAATGCTGGCTAATCTAATCTATTAATACAGAGATCTGAATGGTTTTAGATGTCACAGGCACAGAGGAAGATGTTTTTCTCTTTAAAACACACATGTTGGGGCAGCTGGGTAGCTCAGTGGAGTGAGAGTCAGGCCTAGAGACAGGAGGTCCTAGGTTCAAACCCAGCCTCAGCCACTTCCCAGCTGTGTGACCCTGGGCAAGTCACTTGACCCCCATTGCCTACCCTTACCACTCTTCTGCCTTGGAGCCAATACACAGTATTGATTCCAAGATGTAAGGTAAGGGTTTTACATAAATGAATGAATGAAAATGACACAGCCTGCCCTCCAGGATAAAATCCTCTTAGGCAGCTGAATGTCTTGTCAGTCCTCAGGTCTCCAAATACTGATCAACAAGGTCACTTCACAGTCTGCAAGGGCAATGGTAAAAATTGGGAAATCCTCTGGAAATGATGTGGATTCAATCCTGAGGTTGGATTTGGAGCTCCTCTCAGTCCAGGGTTCAAAAGTGAATTCCCCTAGTCACTCCTCCTCCCAGAAGTCTTTGCTTCTCCCCAACCTTCTGACTGCCATTGGCTGTCCTTGCTTCATCAGCATTCCATCTTCACTCTGTCAAAATCCCTTCAGGCAAAACTTTAGAAGTTATGGTGGACCACCATCTCTGATTCTACTGCCTCTAGATATTAGGAAGTCAATCATCTTAGTCATCTAGGTTTCCCAGGGCCTGGGAGGGATCCAGGAAGTGGGCAGGAGAAGAAGAAAAGGGTGGATATCTCAAACTGATTAGGCTTAACATCTACTGAAGAAGAAGCTGAAAGATTATACAGCAGTTTGCCTGCTCTGATGTGGCCCTGGCCAGGCTGTACCAGAGAGAAACTATCATCTTGATTCCTTCATTTGCCTGCAGTTTAGAGATTCATTACTAACATTTATATTAGGGTCTCCCATTACCTCTATCCTATACCATTTTCCTTCTTTGCCAAATACATTCAAAGTTTTAAAGTACCTTCCTGAATTGGTTATTCAAAGCTTATTTGGGAAGGGAGTCACGCAGTCAGATACCAACGTTACCCAGCTGAAGAGTCCAATAAATAATATCAATTAACCCCAGGTGGGTCCTGAAGGGATATCATACATTGACCTAAAGGATCCTGCCTGGGCAACTGTTATAAAAGAGAGGCGTCATCCTACTCTCTCTGTACTCCATCTACATCTACATCTAATAGATAGGAGTATCAGAGGGGGTTCCTCTTTTATTATAACACAAATCACCCCACACAATAAATGATAGGTATTTCCAAGGTCAGCACAAGCCCCAGACATGGAGACAATGCAAAATTATATCAAATTAGGATATAGACCTAAATGTTTACAAGTAGTCAATGGTAACCCCCAGAAGGGAGATTTACAGAAGGGACCACATAGAGCAATAGCTGCATTATGAAGGTTTTCTGAGAGGAGTGGAACCGACTATGCAAAATGGGTTTTTGGAAACAGAAAACTTAGAGACTCTGCAAAATGAAACAAGGGAAGTAAATAATAATGTAGTGAGTGAAGACCAGGAACAAGAATTTAGTTTTCCTGAACCTAATGTATTAGCACCCATGATCCTAGTCCACAGTACAGAACCCATGTCACCCTAAAAGTGGGAGGCCATATTTACGACTGCATGCTGGACACAGGCTACAAAATCCATGTTGCAAAAATATGATGAGTGTGAAGCAGTGGAAACAATACAAGTTGTGGGTGTATCAGAGAAACCCCAAGTAGTGAAGAAGATACCATCACGAATGGTATCTCTGGGACCTCTAAGTGTGGAACATTCATTCTTATTAATGCCTAACTCCTCAATGAATCTTGTGAGTAGAGATCTTTTATGCAAACTTAGGGCAACAATTGTGTGTACCCCAACTGGAGACTTATCCCTAGAACTATCAGAGGAATCTTTGACCTTATTCCCAGAGTTGTTTTTAGATAAAGTAAATACTTAGGGAGAAGGGAATCATATCTATCAGATATCAGGAGATATCTGTTCTACACAGTTCCACAGATGTGGGGTTATTAAAATCAGCAGTCCCTGTTAAGATTGTTACAAGATCCACCATCATCTATCCCACAATACCCACTGTAGAGAATTATTTGTTAAGTAAGAGTTCATTAGGAAATAGAGTTTAAGTAGTATTGATAAGATATACAAGAGAGAGATTTATAAGTCAGGTTTCTTTTAATATGAATGGAATCTCAGAGATGGATTATGGGTAAAAGAGAATTTTCCCAAGGTGATTTGAGAGTCAGTTATTTCAATAGACTTCACTCTTTAGGCTATCCCTGTTTTGAAAGGTCCTTAGAGGTGCTTGGTGAGATTGGAAAATATCAGTTTTTCACATCTAAAATTCATCTATCAGGCCAGACAAGTGAAGGAGATTATTGGGTGCAATACCAGTGCAAGCCCAGCAGGATTGCTGTGTAAGTGGAGAAAGTCAGTGGAGATTCTAAGCTGTATTTTTCATCTAGATAGCAAGGAAAGGAAACCTAACTTATTCCTCTCATTTATAAGTTTATAATTTAGGATATGTTAGATTTAAAATTAATATTTCCAAGTTCTTCTATAAAGTTTATTCATAATCACTTGAAATAGAAAAAGCAGATAAGCATAGACTTAAAGTTCTTTTCTTCTCTAAGTCTGAGCATATGTAGCTCATCCTGCAGGATTCTCCCTCTGTCCCTCCTGCCTGCTCAGGGAAGTAGAGAGAGCAAAAGCCCCAGGTGGGCTCAACCCACACCCTTTTATTTACATTCATGGACACAGCACTGGCATGTAAAAAATGGGATGAACTGGGTTGGCAATCCAGGAGGGGGAGGGGATGAAATTCCCTCTATACAGATAGGATATTTAGATAAGTATTTTGCAGTTTTAAATAAATTAGGAAGAGAGGATAGCCTCAACTGTTGAGGGAGAAGGAGATCCTTGCAGATCAGATTTGGTTGGGTGGTTAGAATAAGATTTATTAGTTTAGGGACCAATATAAAAATTTCCTTTCTACCTGTTTCTTTTTACTATCCCTTCCTTTAGTTTTTTTTACCCATAATAAAAATATGTTTTTATATACTGGCCTGAGCCGGAATTCTTTGGACTGCTCTGAGAAGCCATATTTCACAACAGTCAAATCAACATAGGACACAATTATTAGTAAGGCCAATAATTTATAAGGATTAGGAAACCCTTCTAACACCACCGAGTAAAGAGACAATTGAAAGGATAACTCCAATTATAGAGTTGTTAAAAATGTTCTTGGAAAAAAATGTAAGAAATAGGAATAGCCCAAAATGTTAATGACTGGAATGTTACAATAGGAACAGCTAGGAATGTTAAGGGAGGAAATTGAACAGCCTTTCACCATTTGGATTACTGCCTAACTTGCCCTGACCAATTGTTGATATTCATTATCTGAATTAATATTCCAATTTGGATTAAATAAAAGCCAATAAGGGATTCTATCATTTTCGTTGGTCTCAGCAATGATTTTCTGGGTTTTTTTTTCCATTTTGTAAGCAATTCACCTAAAAGAATGTCAAAATCATTGTATTGTTTGATTATTTTTTGAACCTTTTTATAACTGTTCTTGGTTCCTCCTTAAAAGACAAAGTTTCTTTTTTAAAACTATCTATATCACTTTGGGTTTAACATTAACTAATTCATGGTTAGGAGTCATCATTGGAATCTCCATCAAAGGGAAAAAAGTGCCCACACTCTTCTCTAGTTCTGCCATTTCTTTCTCTAATTTAGTTGTGCCCTCTTGTTTAGCAGTACCATTTTCTTTGTCTTATATGTCTGTATTATAGATTCCAGGTAATTCACTTTTAAGGTTAATTCATTAAATCTCATTTGCTGTAGTTTCAATTCTTTAAATTGGTTGAAGATGTAAGTGAGTACCATCTTCACCAGTAACAATAACAGTATTACTCTCACTCCTAATGGTATGAAGCTCAAAAAATCCAATAATGGAATGGTAAACAGTTGCATCATGCAGTTAGACAATGTTATTCCCTTAATAAAAGAAGGAATAGTCACAGCAGGGGGTATCTAATTGAAAACCAGCACAACAGGAGGTCCAATATACCCTGCCATGAGGCTGCTGAGAGGAAAAAATTGTCTTTTTTAATTTAAGTTTTTATTTAATTTAAGTTTAAATTAAGTTTAAATTAAATTAATATTCATTAATATAAATTAATTAAATTTAAATTTAAAATTAAGCCACTAGTTTTCAAAAGTCTTGAGTGTATCTGTTATGGATACTAGTATCAATTCTTTAGGCTCTGTGTCCATTTGGCTTACCAGAAAACGTAAGAAATATTCTCACCAGAAATTGTAACAACTAGGAATAGCCAAAAATGTTAATGGCTGGAATGTTACAATAGGAATAACTAAGAATGTTAAGGGGGGAAATTGGGATACAGTATCTCCTTTACTGCTTGGGGCTACTAAAGCTTTGTGTATCTGGTTTGGGCCTGCGCAAGGATAATGGCTAGAGACAGATGTAAAAAAAACACCCTCTATTTAATAACTATTAAGGTTAAGGAAAGGTAAATAAAGGTTTTGAGTATTAGGATTCCCTAATCTAACAGGGAAATGTCTTCCTGTTCGAGGAACTCGAACCTCTTTAAAACTCCTTATCTATCACTAGAAAACCCAAAACTATACTAAATAACCTTACGCTAATTAATAATCCTCTTATTATATATTTACTATCTCTGTAAATCTCCTTCAGCTTTGAATCAGTTGGTAGTTTTCTCACTCTCTGCCCTAGCTAGGCTTTTAAAGCCTGACCAGGCCTCAAAATGGCCTGGCTCTCTCAGCAGCCACCCAGAGAAAAAAACAGTCTCTTGTTCTCCTTCTCCTGCCACAATAGGACACACTTTTTCAGTGTTCCAGGGAACAGAAAAAACAGGCTTCCTCCTAGGCCAAAAACCACCAGGAGACCATTGGCCATTGGAAAACACCAACCAACTCCAGCTACCCAGAATTCCAACTGGAACCCTTCCCAATATTCTCTCTGGCCTTAAAGAAACCTTACCAACTATTCTTTACCCTGTCTTTAGCTGCTAAGATCCAAATTACTCCAAATGGTCCTAATTAGCCCTATGGCTTAATTAATCCTAAGTCCCTGTTACAGCAAGAGATAATAGTGCCCTGTATTTCAGAATACAATATTCTCATATTGCCTGTTAAGAAACCCAAGCTATGAACACATGGGTAGATGCGGACATGATTGGGGATGTAGACTCAAAACAACCACACCACTGTAACTATCAATAATATGGAAATAAGTCTTGATTGATGACACATGTTAAAACCAAGTGTTATATTCATAATCTGGGAAGTGATGGATGCTACCTTGAATGACAGGGAAGGCAGTTGGAAGACTCAGAATGTTCCCAGGTGCTGTGAGCCAGGGGCAAACATTGGTTGTCCCCACAGTATAAATACCCCTGACAGCCACTTTGAGGGGGTTGCTCTCTAGGGCTCTGGAGGTCTCTGGGCAGGAGTCTCTGGACTGGGAAATCTCTGAGTGGGTGGTGAAGGGAGGCAGGGAGGTCTATGAAGAGGATAGGAATAGATCTGAATATTTCCTGAAAGACTGTGAGGGCTAGTACATCACCAAACATTGGTAGTAAGAAAGCTGAGAGAATAAGATCACCAACACAGCTACATAAATAGCATTCCCTATTCTCTGGCTTGGCTGTGGCCAGGCTGGGCCAGAGGTAGTGGAGAGAGAAAATCTTCAGCTTCTACCTGACTAGTAGCCTCCAGTCCTGATTGTCAACTAGTTTATAGATAATAGATTGATAGGGTCTCCAATCCCCAATCCTTGTCCTATTTATCCTTTCCTTGATTACAGATAAAGAAAGTTCAACAAGTACCTTCCTGAGTGGTCCTTATATCATGACTCTTGGGGAGGGAGTCAAATACCAAACGTCATCCAAGGCAAATCAACAGCCCAATAATAACCTATCTAACCCCAGGTTGGACCTGGAAAGGTTACCCATCTATTTAACCTCTTGAGGGTCCTTCTTTGGCAACTGTTAGAGACAAAGGGATACATCATCATTGTACATCTAAATCTCCCTAGAACCTTTTTTGTTTATAACACCAGTGGAAATGTATGTTGGATATGGAGGGGGGGGGGGAGTGAAGGGGTGGTAAAGAGGAAAATAAAAACATGAATCATGTAACCATGGAAAATTTTTCTAAAAAAAATAATAAAATATTTAAAAAAAAAGAAGCCCAAACTAGATGTCAATGGCAAAGTTGTGTCTTACTTTGTCCAAGATCTTAGAGTAGTGAATAATCATGTGGTTAAAAAGCACCTTGTTATACCAAGTCCTGCAACCATAATATCTGTAATTACCAGCCAGGCAAAATATTTTACCATAGTAAACTTGTGCTCTACTTTCTTTTCTATTCCAATCCACAAGGAGTTCCAAAAGAATGTTGCTTTCACATGGAAAGGGACTCAATTTAGCTGGCGACCTCTGCCCCGGGGATTCTGTGAAAGTCTTTCCCTCTTTTCCCAAATTTTAACAGAAGACCTTCCAAATATACATTTTATTTTTTTAAACCCTTAACTTCTGTATATTGGCTCCTTGGTGGAGTGGTAAGGGTGGGCAATGGAAGTCAAGTGACTTGCCCAGGGTCACACAGCTGGGAAGTGTCTGAGGCCAGTCTTGAACCTAGGACCTCCTGTCTCTAGGCCTGACTCTCAATCTACTGAGCTACCCAGCTGCCCCTCAAATATACATTTTAATTTTTTTTAAATCCTTGTACCTTGGGGTATTGTCTCATAGGTGGAAGATTGGTAAGGGTGGGCAATGGGGGTCAAGTGACTTGCCCAGGGTCACACAGCTGGGAAGTGGCTGAGGCCGGGTTTGAACCTAGGACCTCCTGTCTCTAGGCCTGACTCTCACTCCACTGAGCTACCCAGTTGCCCCCTCAAATATACATTTTAAAGAGAGCAGGTTGATTCATTTCATGGATGACTTGCTTCTGGCCTCACCGACAGCCAAAGCATGTCAGTGTGATAGCAAATATCTTTTGATGTAATTATATAAGAGAGGACACAAAATATCAAAGTCAAAGCTTCAATGCTGTCTACAAAGGGTGGAGTATCTTGGGTTTGTGTTATTAGAAGGCTCCAGATACATTTCCCAGAAGAGAATAGCAGACATATAAAAGCTCAGTGCTCCTAAGACCAAGAAACAACTCAGAGCAATAATAGGTACCATGGGATTTTGTAGACAGTGGATTCCTGGGAATGGGGAGATCACAAAGCCACTGACAGAACTAACAAGAGATAGTGAGAAAGACCCACTAAAATGAAAACCAGAGCATCTGCAGGCAATTGTAAAGTTAAAGGATGCAATTCTATCTGCCCCTGCATTAGGAATCCCTGACTATACAAAGCCTTTTGTCCTCCATGTCCATGAGTGAAGGGGTATAGCTTCTGGTGTGCTTACCCAGAGTTTAGGACCTTTACAAAGACCTGTAGCTTATTATCCAGTGCAGCTAGATCCCATCACTGCTGGAGTTCCTCCTTGCCTCTAGAGTGTTGCAGCCACAGCATTGTTAGTCTCAAAAGCAGCAGACCTTGTGTTAGGTTGTCCTCTGATGGTCATGTGCCCTTATGAAGGCATAGGACACAAGCCTTCTCTGACCAGCGGTTAACAAAGTATGAAATAACATTATTGGGGTGTGAAAACAAAACATTTAAAAAATGTAATAGCTTAAACCCAGCAATTGTTACCTAACTTACCAACACAAGGGAAACCATTACATGACTGTAGGATGGTACTTCAGTTAGCAGAAAGACCTAGGGAACATCTCTCAGACACATATCTAACCAACCCTGACCTGATATTATTCACAGATGGTTCATCATATGTGAGGGAAGGTATAAGATACACCGGTGTAGCTATAGTTACTGAGTTTGAGACTCTATGATTTGTCTCACTACCCAGAAACCTTAATGCTCAAACTACAGAATTAATCGCATTGAAAAAAAGCTTGTGAGATTGCCAAAGACCAGGCAGCCACATATACACAGATTTGATATATGCTTTTGGCACTTGTCACACAGTTGGTTCCTTATGGTTTCAGCATGGTTTCCTAACATCATCTGGTAGAACAGTGGCTAATGCACAAATTATTCATGAACTGCTGTAAGCTATACAACTTCCTAAAGAATTAGCTGTAGTTCACTGCAAAGCCCATACACAGAGTGATGATTTTGTAGCCAGAGGAAATCACAGAGCTGATGTTACAGCTAGATTTGCTGCAGAGCAGGGTCATGAACTCATTAAATTTCTCTGTCATTGAGGAAACGGATCTAGAAAGAGCATACACAGAGAAAGAGATCCAGAAGTGGAAGCAAAATTTCAAAGCCACACAACAAAATGGTATCTGGATAGCATCAGTAGAAAAACCTATTCTCCCTAGGTCATTTTACACTCATATCTGTCAGGCAATACATGCAAAGGATTATTTTGGGACACAGGCTATCATAGATACAGTTAAGAGAACATGGGTTGCACCTGGTATTACCAGCATTGCATCAAAAGTTTGTTCAGCTTGTTTATTGTGCCAACAGTATAACCAACATATATTCAAACAAAAAGCTTTTGGAGGCATCCTTTATCTTACACACCATTTGACCATCTACAAATAGACTATATAAATATTCCCAAGGCAGGAAGTTTCAAATACTGTTTGGTGATTATAGATCAACTAACTTGGTGGCCAGAAGTTTTTCCATCTAGCAAGAACACAGCAAGCTTTGTTGCAAAGATTCTATTGAGGGAGATTATACCTAGATTTGGGATACCAGGGAGAATTGATTCTGACAGAGGTAGTCATTTTACAGACTCAGTTTTAAAGCAGGTCTATGAAAATGTAGGGATAACACCAAAGTTCCATGTTCCTTACCATCCTCAAAGCTCTGGAAAAGTTGAGAGAATGAACAGGGAAGTGAAATCTATGATAGGGAAATTGAGTACAGAAACTCATCTAAAGTGGCCAGAAGTACTACCTATAGTTTTATTCTACTTAAGGACTAGGCCTAGAGGGGACTTACAAATTTCACCTTATGAGATTCTCTATGGACATTCTCCTATGCAGGCAAAGACTTTTACATCAGCTTTTACATCTATCCTAGGGGGAGACATGAAAATTGCTCAGTATGTGAGGGAATTTCAACACAGGGTCAAAGAACTGCAAGAAATGGGGGCATTAGTACAAATAGAGCCATTAGAAGTCACACTACACAAAATTCAACCAGGAGATTTGGTATATGTTAAAAACTTTAGCAGAACTATTGCAACACAACTAGCTTTGGAGGGACCTCTTCACGTTTTAATGATAACACCTTCAGAGATCAAAGTAGAAGAGAAGGCATCATGTATCCATTGTTCCCACATGAAGAAGGCAGTAATTGATTATTTTACATCAGACAACATGTCTGTAGATAAAGATGTTAATCAAGGATGGGGAGACAAGGATCAAAATGACACCTACACAATGACAATGTGAATGACAACAACTGCACAGAGACAAGGTTAATGACAACAGGAAGAGGATAACAGAATGGCTATGGACACTAACTATAAGAATATTGTACTGACATACATAACACACTAAGAACACATAGCTGCAAGCAACATAGAGCACTGAGAAGCAGGTTGGAGAAAGAATACAGAAGACTGAAGATATTGCTTTGCGTGTAAATGACAGATGGACTCGTATAACATAGAAGTTTGTATACGGAACAGATTTGGGTAAATATTCAGTTTAAAATGATCAGTAACATATAGGACACACATAATATAATTTGCAACACCACATAACTCAGTAATTAAAATGCATGATAATGTAAATAAATGGGAGTTAATCAACTTATAGTAGAAGTATTGCAATAGGTATGAACATTATAGGGTAAGTTCTTATGTCAAAGGAGCATTTCATATATTCCCATGAGGTATCAACAAAGAACATTGTATATCTTTAGTAAGAGAATATCTTTAAGGTGTTTTTTTTAAATCCTTAACTTCTGTGTATTGGCTCCTAGGTGGAAGAGTGGTAAGGGTGGGCAATGGGGGTCAAGCGACTTGCCCAGGGTCACCCAACTGAGAATTATCTGAGGCCAGATTTGAACCTAGGACCTCCCATCTATAGGCCTGACTCTCAATCCACTGAGCTACCCAGCTGCCCCCCTTTTAAGGTTTTCTATACTTACTTCAAGGGGAATTTTAGATCTTCCTAATAGAGGATTCTAGAAGTAAATGTATATAGTATGTACATAGTGTATAAATAGTGTAAAGAATATGTAACTAGTATGTGCAAAGCATGCAAATACTAATGTAGATTTATACATATCTGTATATTTGTGCATAGTTAGGTTTCTTAAAAGATTTTCAGTTTTCTTAGCATTACAAATTAATTTTTAGTTTTATTGTAGATAGTTCTTGGTTTCCTGTATTAGCATAGTGTTTCATAGTTTAAAAGTTTGGTTTAAATTTTTTTCTTCCATAGGATTTATAAGATGCAGTTTGCATTAGTTCCACATAGGTTTTGTTTGTTTGTTTTTTGTAATAGCATAGGCTACAGTTTGTTGTTCTGTTGTATTGTTACAAACCATGGCATTTGGCCAGAAGAAAGATGGTAAAAAAAACAACACATTAAGTGCCTGCTATTATTAGGGGTAAAATAGATATTGGGGTTTGGTAAGTTAGTGACAGGAGTGTGAATCCTGTCAGACTGCCTTGGGTGGAACCTTAAGCTAAGGTCTTGCTTAGGAATTCTGTAAGACCTGAAGAGTTGGAAGTTCTATTAAGCCCAACTGTCTCTCTCTCTACTGGTGTTTCCTGCCCAGAGAGGAGGCTAAAACTTTAGCTCTTGGGAATTCCTTGAACCAGAGTAACAGTTTTGGAAAGAAGAGAAAGTTGGGAGTTTGGGGAAGAGCTGTGAAAGGAAGATCAACAGTTAAAAGAAGAAAATCTGGTTTTTGTTCCTCTTTGGTTTGTTTTTACCTGCTTTCTCCATAGTTGTGTCAGTCCCTATATGTCTTGAATACTGGCTTTGGAGTGAGTGGAGTTAACACTGACATTTTACCTGTGATTTTGATAGATTTCATCTATAAATGCATAATGGAACAGGGATTTTTCTAATTTTCTTACAACTTATTCTCTATGTACTCTGACCCAGTGACACTTGCCTCCTTGCTGTTACTCATACAAAATACTCAAGTCTCACAGAGGGGCCCTCACTAGTTGTCTCTCAAGCATTTCAAGTCTCTTCTGCAAGTCTTCTAGCTAGTCCTTACTAATCTTAATGCCTTCCATTCAAGACTACTTCCAATTTATCAGATAGATACTCTGCCATTATATACACACATATATTTAATATGTAGTTTTTACATGGTTGTTTGCATACTGTGCTTCTTCAAAGACTTTGTTTTTTTACCTATTTCCAAGCACTTAGCACAGTGCCTGGCACATAGTAGGCACTTAATGTTAGTTGATTGGACTATAAAGAAACTATCAAAGAAAAAAAATCCCTGTTCCATTATGCATTTATAGATGAAATCTATCAAAATCACAGGTAAAATGTCAGTGTTAACTCCACTCACTCCAAAGCCAGTATTCAAGACATATAGTACCAATATATGACCAAGAGCTATTCCTCCAATGTTTAAGTGGTCAAAGGATATAATCTGATATGTTTTATTTTAAACTTTACCTTCCATCTTAGAATCAATTCTTTGTATTGGTTCTAAGGCAGAAGAGCAGGAAGTGCTAGACAATGGGGGTTAAGTGATTTTCTCAGGGTCACAACAGCTAGGAAGTGTCTGATGCCAGATTTAAACCTAGGATCTCCCATCTCTAGGCTTGGCTCTCTATCCACTGAGCCAGCTAGCTGCCTTGAGACAGTTCTTAAAAGAATGTGAACCATATGGAGTATTTTTCCAAATCTCTAGTAATAAAAAATAAATAAAAATTTTTGTTTCCCTGCATACCCAGAAAATTTGCAGATATGTCCAAAAAATGGAAAGTCACTGTTGGATTTTTTCTTTGATAGTTTCTTTATAGTTCAATCAACTAATATTAAGTGCCTACTATGTGCCAGGCACTGTGCTAAGTGCTTGGAAATAGGTAAAAAAACAAAGTCTTTGAAGAAGCACAATATGCAAACAACCATGTAAAAACTACATATTAAATATATGTGTGTATATAATGGCAGAGTATCTATCTGATAAATTGGAAGTAGTCTTGAATGGAAGGCATTAAGATTAGTAAGGACTAGCTAGAAGACTTGCAGAAGAGATTTGAAATGCTTGAGAGACAACTAGTGAGGGCCCCTCTGTGAGACTTGAGTATTTTGTATGAGTAACAGCAAGGAGGCAAGTGTCACTGGGTCAGAGTACATAGAGAATAAGTTGTAAGAAAATTAGAAAGATAAGAAAGAGCCAGGTTATAAAGGGCTTTGAAAGTCAAACAGGATTTTATGTTTGATCCTTTAGATTATAGGGAGCAATGGTTGGATCTTGATTTTAGAAAGATCAATTTGACAGCTGAGTGGAAGGTGGATTGGAATAGGAAATGACTGATAGAGAGACCAATCAGGCTAGTTCAATTTCATTTTCTAAGATTGATTTATATGAGATCTCTATTTCATATCAAGTTATAATACTAAAGCTCTTGAATTATTGAATTCATATTGCTCTAGGTTTTCAAGGCTTATAAAAACTCTTTGCTTATGACAACCCTGTGAGATAGGTCATCTAAGTGTTATAATATGAATTCTTTTTTATTTTAAATTAATTAATTAATTGATCATTCAAGACATCTTAGTCTGGTCAATTGTTTCTCTCCATGATGAAAAAAGGAAAAGACCATCACTTCTCTGATACAGGACTATATATACTACTTATGAACTTGCCACTCAAGACACTCCCCAGGATATACCAAGACATCTCTGAGTATATACCAATTCACTGAAATAGAAAATGGACTTAAGAGTTGAAGAGACTGGCCTGTGATCACACAATGACAAGATTGGCTAGAATTTGTAAGGTCATAGCATTTAGAACTAAAAGACTGTAGAGACCATCTAGTACAGGGCTTTCATTAAACAGATAAGCTAGAGGGGCAAATATTGAAAATATACTTAAAGACTCATAACATTTACATAAGAGTAAAAAATAAAAACATTAGAAACATTTTTTGCCATTTAAAGGAACTCATTTTACTGGAGGCAGTGGAGAATTCAATACAAACACAGATATACATAATAGAGTTGGTAGTTAAGGGGCAAAAAAGAGATCAGCAGGTTCCGGGTTAAGATGGCGGCAGAGTAAAAAGCAGCTCTTAACCTCTCCTGACCAAAACACACAAGACTCCTCAAGGGGACATAAAAACAAGTCCAGACGAACGGAGGAACCCCACAACAGGGTGCAGCGTGGAAGGTACGTGGAATCGGGGCATTTCCATGCTATAAAGGGGTGAAACAGCTCTCACTAAATCACGGGCTGAGCAACCACCCCACCCCCACCCCTACCACACACACCACCTATAGCACCGAAGCCAGCTAAAAAGAAATAGAGCAAGTTTGGGGCACCCATCGAGTCATTGGCAGCTCCGGGGCTTGTTCCTGAGAGCAGCAAGATTTGGGACCCCAAAAAGCCAAAGAACGCACGCGAACTCTGAGCGTGGGAGGAGGCAGACACAGCCGCAAGCTAAAGCTCTGAAACCCTGAGTGGGGAACCAGCGTAGACGGGTAAACGACTGTGGAAGCAGCGCCCTCAGACTTATAAAGGAACCTCCAGCAAGGAAAAAAC
Source organism: Gracilinanus agilis (assembly GCF_016433145.1). NCBI lineage: Eukaryota > Metazoa > Chordata > Mammalia > Didelphimorphia > Didelphidae > Gracilinanus > Gracilinanus agilis. The sequence continues at coordinate 701,461,618 of NC_058130.1, forward strand.
CTTGAAAAAAACCAGAACTCAGACCTCAGGAGCTAAAAGACCGCGGACAGACCCTGAGCATGAGGATAAAGCTGAGAAGCTACTGGGCTAAAGATAGCTACCCAGACTCAGGAAGTTCAGAAGAGAAAGATAAACAACAAGAAAAAGAAGTCTTTAACACTCGACAACTTTTACACAGAGAAAATCCAGACAACCGAGCAAACAGAGGAGGAGAACAAACAAGCATCCGGACCCTCCTCAAATAAGGAAAACTCCTCACAAGCTATGGAAGAGTTCAAAACTGAGATTCTGAGGAAGATGGAAGAGATCTGGCAAGAAAATAACAGTTTAAAAGGTAAAATCTTGCAATTGGAAAGTGAGGCTCAGAAATCAAATGAACTGATAAGCAAATTGAACCAGATTGAAAAAGAAAACCAAAAGATCATAGCTGAAAACCAGTCTCTAAAGGCTAGAATTGAGCAGTTAGAAGCTAATGATCTCTCAAGACAACAAGAACAAATAAAACAAAGTCAAAAGGCTGAAAAAATAGAAGGAAATATGAAATATCTCAATGAGAGAGTGACAGACCAAGAAAACCGGTCTAGAAGAGACAATTTGAGAATCATTGGTCTTCCAGAAAAACCAGAAATTAATAGAAACCTGGACTCCATACTAAAAGAAATTATTCAGCAAAATTGCCCTGAAGTCCTACAACAAGAGGGCAATATAGACATTGAAAGGATCCATAGAACACCCACAACATTTGATCCAGATAAGAAAACGCCCAGGAATATAATTGCCAAATTCAAGAGCTTTCAAGCAAAGGAAAAAATCTTGCAAGAAGCCAGAAAGAGACAATTCAAATATCAAGGAACACCAATCAGGATCACACAGGATCTGGCAGCCTCCACGCTAAAAGACCGCAAGGCATGGAATACAATATTCAGAAAGGCAAGAGAGCTGGGCCTGCAACCACGGATCAACTACCCATCAAAATTGACTATATATTTCCAGGGGAAAGTATGGGCATTCAACAAAATTGAAGAATTCCAAGTATTTGCACAGAAAAGACCAGGGCTAAATGGAAAGTTTGATATCCAACCACAAAAATCGAGAGAAACATGAAAAGGTAAATAAGATACAGAGGAGAAAGAAAGAAAACATAATTTTTAAATTTGCCTTTTTAAGGGCCTCAGTAAGATCTAATTATCTGTATTCCTAGGTAGAGAAATGTTATGTATAATTCTCTGTAGTGAACTCTATTCACTATTATAGTATTCATTATTATAGTAATCAGAAAAATAATTCACAGGGTGAGGGTGGAACACTAAATAATCTAAGATGACATGGGGGATGGGAAAGAGGGGGTGAATAGTAGGGGACACCAAGAGAAACTTGAGTGAATAAGAAAAATGGGATATTCTATTACACACAAAGAGGGCATGGGAAGGAGAGGGGACAAATACTATTATAAGAAGGAGAGGAAGGGAGCATTAAGAGGTAATAATCAAACCTTACTCTCAGTGGAATCAACCCAGAGAGGGAAGAGTAGCTATACTATCCATTGGGACATAAAACTCTTATTTAACCCTTCTGAGAAAGTCAGAAGGGATAAACCAAGGGGAGCAGGGGAGTGGGGAGGTCAAAAAAAGGGAGGGGAGAAGAAGGGGGAGGGAA
>NC_058130.1:701473253-701592421 GCF_016433145.1 Gracilinanus agilis
GGGGTGTGAAGGGGAAAGTAGGAGCATGAATCATGTAACCATGTTAAAAATGATTATTAATAAATGTTTAAATTAAAAAAAAAGAGATCAGCAGATAGGTCATATTTGAGGAAGAAGAGGAATACTAACATTTATATAGTGCTTAGTGTAAGCCAAGTGCTTTAGAATTATCTCATTTGATCCTTTACATCAACTCTGTGAGAGAGGTATTATCATTATACCCAATTTTACAGATGAGTAAACAGGCAAAACAGGTTAAATGACATACTAGCATTACCTACCCCAGTATCTGTGACTAGGTTTGGACTCAGTTCTTCCTGACTTACTAGGTCAGGGATAGCTAGAATACAGTTTATCCACTCACTGTCTACTTAGTAGGTTAAGGAAAGACTACTGAAGAAAGAAATGGATTCTGGAAGTAATGCTTTGTAGGCATGGGGAACATATGCTAATATGTGAAGGTAGGAAATGTCAAGTTCTTTTAGAAACTGTGTAAAGGATAGATTAAGGAAGAGATTGGTGGCATAATGTCACTTAGAAGGTGTGATGCAACCTGATTGATGGTGATATTAGTAAAAGTGGATATGGAACCAAAAGGATTTGCCAACCAGATGGATCGAAGGGAGAGGGAAACATCAAGGAGAATTCAAGGTTGAGGACCTGGTTTACACATAGAAGTGCCCTCATTAGAAATGGAGAAGTTGACCTGGAAGCTGATTTAGAGAGGCTGAGTTTGAGGTAGTGATGGGGATATACAGTAGTCGTCCAGGATGAATGGGTAGAAGACGGAACTCGGATTTCCCAGCAGAGGAACCCGAGAGGGCGCTCCAGCTAGCCAGTCCTAAGAGAGGAAGGGGGCATGCAGTGACAGGGCAGTGATGAGAAAGATAGAAAAGGGGGGATCTGTCAAGGAGGTCTTCACACAGATTGCCTGGGGTCAGTCGGGCAGGCCCCTTTCCCTCCAGTTCGGTCACCGGAGCCCCCGAGAGGGGAGACGTGACCACGAGACGAATAGGGCCTCTTCACCCTCCTCAACTTTTCTGCAGGACACAGCGCCATGTCTGAAATCAAGACCAGCGTTCAAGTTAGATGTATGACCCTAGGCGAGTACCCTTCACTTTTGCCTGCCTCCGCTACCTCATCTGTCAACTGGGGCTAATAATAGCACCTACTTCCCAGGTCTGTTGTGAGATTCGAATGAGATATTTGTAAAGCACTAAGCACAGAGCCTGACACATAGCGGGCCCTTCATAAAGGATTCTTCCCTCCCCCTTTCTCCCTTCTCTTTTTAGCCAGGGGACACCGAGCCCCTAACGAGCCCTGCTGCGAGCCTAGAGCGTCGCCGGAAATGCCGTAAGGCAGGGAATAAGTCCCGGCGGGAGGCCGCTGAGCACTTCCTGCTCGAGACGCGGATCGGGGTGTGGGTAGTGTGTACGGTGTCTGGGGCTTCGGGAGACCTGCTGAATCAGTGTGGCGGCCCAGGGCTTCCGGTAAGCCCGCGCGGTAGGGTCGGCCCCAGCTTTGGGGGTTATGCGCACCGTTGCAGCCGCGTGGTGGAGAGATTAAGGGCGCTACGGTGGGGCTCCGGCCGCTGACCAGGTCGTTGTGCGCGTGCGCGTCGTGGTGGGGGGCGGGTCCCGGTTCTGTCGCGTAGGGATGGCTGCCGGAGACCGCTGGGTTTTTTGTGCGCGTGCTGGTCCCTAGCTCTGTGGTTTGTCACGTGCTCTCACTGTGCACCTGCATTTGTCTGCTGGTGGGGGGAGGGCTTGATCGTGTGAAGGCTGTAATGTCTGCATCCCCAGCCCAACGTTCAGTGCTTAGTACGCAGTAGGCGCTTAATAAGTGCTTGTTGATCGCAATATGTGTGTATGGGAGGGTTGCTCTGGATTTACAAAAGGCAGGAACCGTCAGAGGTTGATGATAGTTTAACTAGACTGTGTAAATGACTTGTCTTCTGAGGTTTAATGACAGCAGACGTCTAAAGGCTGTTCTGGCCCCAAGACCTGCGGCACTAGACTGTAGGGAGCCAATGATGTGAGCACTCAGCTAGGTGTCCTGGAGGCATCTGGGACTCCTTCATTCCAAAGCAGTTATCTACCCTGTTCCCCCCCCCCCCATCATGCTTTTTAACGCAAATACATGGGATTACACAGGAAATCATAATGTTAACCAGGATCAAAACAAGTTCAGTGACTACCATTAAAAACCCAGAAGCAGTTAGTTATGTCTAGATCTTCCTGTGTCCGGGGCTGACCCACATTGCCTCCCTTATTCATCCATGATACATGATAAATACACTAGAGAGGCATAAGACAAAAAGGGGAATTGTTTCCTTTGGTATCTGACTCAGGGATCAGGAAAGGTTTCTTGGAAGGAGTGACATCTGCATTGCTCTTTAAAGAATTCTTAGGGAGGACAGCGATTTTTCTAGACATCGATATAGGTTAGGAATAGGACCTGGGCCTGTGGTTTTATTTATAGAGCTCTCCCACTTGAGGAAACCTTCTCTACTAATGCAGGTTGGTACCTTTTCTCCCTCTTATCATCTTAGTTCCCTAGAGCATGGGGAAGTTAAGTGACTTTGCTCGTTATCACAATTAGTACATGATAGAGGCAGGACTTGAACCTAAGTTCTCTTGGCTTAAAGACCTTTCCTTTGTCATAGAAAAATAGGCTTGAATAAAATGGAGCAACTACCTTACTGGGATGTTGTGAGCACCAAATGAGATGGCATGTATAAAGAGCTTTAGAAATCTTAAAATACTGTGTAAATGCGAGTTATTAAAAGGCAGAAAAATAGAAGGTTTGTAGTGAAAAAGGCGAGTAGTCCAATTTGACCAGAACATAGACTCCATTTAGGGGAATAATAACGAAATAAATTGGAGTGGTAAGATGGCTCCAGCCTGGGGAGGCCTTTAATGCTAGGTGAAGAAGTCTGCACATTACTTAATAGGAAACCGGGAAAGTTTGAAGGGTTTATGAGCAAATCTGTCAATGTATAATGGATGGATGGGGTGTAGTTGGTGTCAAAGAATAGTGAAGGTGGAAACACCTGTTTCCATTATAGTAGTCCAGACAGTTGGTAATGAAGGCCTGTGCTAAAGACCAGAGAGGGAGGAATGGGCCTGAGGGATGTTGGAAGAGGTAGAGTTGACAGGACTTGTAAACTGTCAGAGTCTGAGATAACAGAGAAAAGGCAAAACAGCCTTACCCCACATCTTCAGCCTGTCCCCCATATGTACACTCCAAACTGTGAGGGTAGGAATTGGTGCTATTTCTATCTCTGCTATGCAGAGAAATTCAACTGGAGAGGTATTTATTAAGGGGCAGCTAGGTGGCTGGGTGGATAGAGCCAGACCTGGAGACAAGGAAGTCTTGGATTCAAATCAGGTTTCAAACACTTCCTTAACTGTGAGACCTTATGTGACCCTTAATCCGTTGTCTAGCCCTTAGCACTCTTCTGCATTGGAATTAATACTTAGTACTGATTCTAAGACAAGAAGGGTAAGGTTTTTTTAAAAGATTTATTAAGCTCCAGCTTCTGTCTCACATGGCCAACTGCTTGTTAGACATTTCTACTTGAATGCCCCCCCAGAATTTCAAACTCAATATGTTCAAAGTAGAATTTGTTTTCTCTCTCTCCCTATCCCACATCTATGCCCAGCTTAGTCCATGTTCAAACTTCCCCAGTTTTTATGAGGGCAGGGCCATTATTTCAATCACCCAGGTTCATTATCTCAGAGTCAATGATATAAAATTCAAATAGAAATGGGGACCCCTAAGCCACATGCATAAAGATCCCCAGGGGCTGTTATTGGCTGAGAAAACAGCATTAATATTACTTTTATTTTATTTATTTATTGTATTTTATAATGCTATATAATAGTATCATAATACTATTATATAATATAAATGTAAATATTTATTTATTGTATTTTGGTTCTTTTGTTAACTATTTTTCAATTACATTTTACTCTGGTTTGGGCTACATTCAGAAGTATTGTGGGCTCCATGTTTGACACCCGCTCAAGGTCATCTTTCCTTCCATCATCTCTCTCCCTCATCTTCCATAGATTACTCTCACTCCCAGAGAGCTAACTTCAAACAAGAAAAAAAATTAAGCAAAATACCAATACATTGATCTAATCTGAAAGTACCCAGAGCATTCCACATCTGTAGTAAGTACTCAGTACCCCAATGTGTCTTTTTTAAATCGACAAATCTATTTTATTTTCCTTCCACCTTTACTACATTAAGAAAGAAAAGAAAAAGAAATTCCTTATAACAAATATGCATAGTCAAGCAAAATAAATTCCCTCATTGCTAGGATGCAAAAATGCATATGTCTCTTTCTTTACCCCAAATCCATCCTCTCTCTGTCAGGAGGGAAGTAGTGTGTTTCATCTTTATCATCCTCCTCTGAGGTTATGGATGCTCATCAGAAACCTTACAACTTTCAAGATTGTTCATCTTTCCAATATTATTTTGACTTTTAAAAATGTTCTACTGGTTTAATTTTTCATCAGTTTATAAAACTTTTTGAAATTGTTCATTTTTATAATTAGCGTTAGAGCACTAACTTTGCATCAGTTCATTTAGTCCATCTCATGTCTCTGAAGTCATCTGTTTCCTCATCATAGTTATATACCACCATTTATTGAGCAATTCCTCATTTGATAGACAGACATCTCTTTAGCTTCTAGTTTTTTGTCATCACAAAAAGAACTTCTATAAATATGTTGCACATATAAGATCTTTTCCTGTATTTTTTATTTTTTTGAGGCATAGGCCTACCAGTGTTATAAGGTCAAAGGGCATGAATTGTTTAGTCATTTTTTTGTGTGTGCAGAGTTCCAAATTGTTTTTCAAAATGGTTATATTCATTCACAGTTCCATCAAAAGTGCATCAGTGGCCCTGCTTTCTTATAGTCCCACCATGTGTATCTAAGGTCCAGTCCAAAACTAACACTCCATGATTATATATACTTTCATAGAGTGCCCAGCACCCACATTCTTTGATTGAACATTCTCAATTTTGATTTAAATCCCTAATGGCCTCTTAATGCCATCTTTTCTCTAATCTCTTGGAACTTACTCCTGGCAACTTCTCTACCTTCTTTGTTGTGATTTATAAGTTGTACTATTTTGTTACTATATAAAGATTATTTTGTTCATTTTCCTTGAGATTTTGATGACTTGTATTGTAAGAACTGTATTGCTTTTGGGGTGTTTGGAAATAAAAGTTGCCAGCATTTTCTTTGGGATCTCTCTCTATGCATGTGCTATGAGATAACGGGTTCATGATAATAGCTTGGGCAGCAGGATAGAATGCAGTAGTCCCTAATGCCTACCACATTTGAGGTTCTTTGTTTGGGCTACGTTGATGGGGAGGCAGATAAATACAACTGCAATTCCTATATTGGGAGAAGTATTTATGTTCTCAAAGATGATCTTTCACACCACAATGAAACTTGCCCATCCTCTCCATTAAGGGCTCCTTCCAGAAGTTGAGAACAATAGTTTAGCATTCTTTGAGCTCATCTAGTTAATTGGGAAACTCTTCTGATTAGCTCCCTTTGGCATGGAAGTCACCCTGGCTTTTTGAAGGAAAACCCAAGTGTAATACAGTCCTTGGAAGGGCTTAACAAGCTGAAGAGGCTTCAAATTTGGTTCTGGCAATGGACAATGAGTCTCATGCCATGAAGTTAGCAGCTAATAGGTGGAGAGATTTTAATTTGAATTAAGAGAGGCTTTTGTGATGATGAAATGCTTTTGGAATGAGAGCATGAGAGATGCACCAAGTACCATGTGAAGCTTGAGGAAGGAAGAATTATTGTTTGTTGGAGGGTTGGGAGGGGGTGACAAAGATTTCATGGAGAGGTAGCATCTGACCTGGGCAGGAATGGAGGGATAAGAGACAACTAATTCCATCCATTGTATTTTGATTCTTGCTAAAATCAATTTAGAGGAAGAAATTTCTCGACTTTGTCCCCAGATTCAGAATTTATTCTACATGGAGAGCCACGCCCTTGTCTTTGACTACAATGGATTCCATTTTAATAATACTCCTTCATTTGTATATTGTTTTGCTTGGTATAGTGGAAAGAGTGCTATATTTTAAGCAAGGAAACATGGATATTAGTCTTAGTTCTGATGCCAGATGAGTGGCCATGGGAAGTCATTTAAATATTTAAATTTGCATTATCTTTGGGTTTTTTTTTTTGCCATCATCTTCATTTCCAAATCTTTTCCTTTCCTTTCCCTTACCTGAGGAGAGATCCCTTGTAATATGAAAGGGAAAGGAAAAAGTAGGTTAGCAAGATAATTCATTTCATCTGAGTCTGACAGCATATTCTTCCTTCACAGTCCCCCACTTCTTCAAGAAGGGAGGTGTAAGAAGGAAAATTTAGGTATATATATATATATATATATATATATATATATATATATATATTTGTGTGGCCGCCAGGAATCAACAATTCAGGTTGATTCTGTAATTAAATCAGACCCAAGTCAGCATCGGGTTGAGGAGTTTATTTACAATCAGGTAGGTAAAAAGTAGGAATAAGAGAAAGGGAGAGGCTAGTCCAGGCCAAAGGCCTGGATGGAGAGAGAAGGTTAAAAGGCTAAATAAATGAAGCTGTAAGCCACAAGACCCAACAGCCAGATAGGCAGAGTTTAGAATTGGCCCAGCTAGGCCAAGGAAGTCAGCCTAACTTACCCATGTGACAATACAGAGTGTAAGTGTTTTGTGGTCTCAGGAGATGCTTCTGCTCCCAGTTCAAGACGGCAACTGCCCCACAGGAAGTTCACTAACTTACTTAAAGAGATAGTGTCTTTCATCACTTCCTGTGGTCCACCTCTAATTCAAATGGACAAATGGCAGTTTCTACATTGATTTGGACTGCCCTTTATTCTTGATTTGTTACTTATTGTCAGGTGTGGGTAACTCGTCTCCCCTCCCCACTAAGGGAGGTTAGGGTGACATCATTAGCAAGCCTAGGTAGAGTAGAATTTTGACTATTAACGGGATCAAGCTAATTCTATTTACACAGAGGTAAAGAGGTACATTTTTGTTAACTTTGTGTTAACTTGTGAGAGATTCACTTCCTTTGTTGTTCTTTCCATTTACTTTGTCATTGTATATATTTTTTATCTTTGGCTTACTTTACAAAGGCAAATTATTCTTTTAAGTTTTTTTGTAAAATGGGAATAAGGATATTTGCCTCACCTACATAGGAAAGCATTTTTACATGTAAAAATGCTATGTAAATGTGAATTTTTTATTATCTAATGGATCTTGTTAAGCTTTAAAAAATTTTTTTTCTCCAGAAATCAGGTGGCATTTGTGTGTAAGTTTATTTTTTCATTTGTTTGTTTCAGATTATAGATCCAGGACTAAGAAGAGTGGATTCCAAACCATGGCAGTTCCTGAAAGAGAATCCTATCCAGTGATGTCCAGATTTCTAAAAAATCCCCCACAGGGATTGAAATGTCATGAATCTCGCAAAAGTGAGGAAAGTCTAGAGATACAGAAAGATTCCTTGTTTGGGACAGTTTTTGACAAGAAAGTTCCTAAAGAGGAGAAAGAGTTCAGTTCGAGTTCAAATCTTGGTCCACAGCAGAGTACTACAGGACAGCTTCATAAATGTAACACATGTCGCAAAAGCTTCAAATGTTATGCAGATGTTATTAAGCATCAAAGATTTCATACTGCAGAAAAACCCTATGAATGTGGGGAATGTGGGAAAACCTTTAGTCAAAGCTCAGATGTTATCAAACATCATAGGATTCATTCTGGAGAGAAACCTTATGAATGTAGTGACTGTGGGAAGGCTTTTATTCACAGCTCACATGTAGTTAGGCATCAGAGAATTCACAGTGGAGAGAAACCCTATAAATGCAACGAATGTGGCAAAGCCTTCAGCCAGGGTTCAAATCTGATACGTCATAAGAGAATTCATACTGGTGAGAAGCCCTATGAATGTAATGAATGTGGCAAAGCTTTTAATCAGTGTTCATTACTTATTGAACATGAGAGAATTCACACTGGAGAAAAACCATATGAATGTAAGGAATGTGGTAAAACTTTCAGTCGATGCTCAGGTTTTATAACTCATCAGAGGATTCATACTGGTGAGAAACCTTATGAATGTAATGAATGTGGGAAAACTTTCAGTCGAAGCTCAGATATTATTAATCATCAGAGAATTCATACCGGAGAGAAGCCCTATGTATGTAAAGAATGTGGAAAAGCCTTCCGAGGTTGGTCAACCTTTGTTCAGCACCAGAGAATTCATACGGGGGAAAAGCCCTATGAATGCAATGAATGTGGGAAAACCTTTATCCGAAGAACCCAGCTTACGAAACACCAGAGAATTCACACCAGAGATAAATCTCTTAATAATCCTCCCTTTTTATGAAATAGGGATCAAGGAGAGCTTTACATAATAGATTATCTACGTTAGATACATTTCTAAAACATTAGAAGCTGCTAGAGAACAGAAACTTTTTAATTTTTGTAATTCACATTGCACTCTTCCTAGCTTAGTGCCCATATAAAATGCTGGCACTTTTTTCATCAAGAAATATTTGTAGATTACTCAGCACTCTCATATCTAAGTAAAACTTGGAGTGTATAGTGATGTGGATATCTAGAGAGGAAAAAGTTTCAGGAAGAAAGGGATGGGGTTTTTTGGACATCGTGAGAAATGATGAAGGATGACAACTGGAAGAAGTCATTAAATAATCAAGTAATCTTAATCAGGCCTATATTTTATTAACCACAACCCAGGAGCTCAGTAAAGCAAAACAAAGAAAAACAAGATGGGAGTGAATGATGGCTTTAGAATCCAATGTTGGAACCTGTAGGACTCTTGGAGATTGAGTCCAATTCCCTCATTTTACAAATGAGGAACTTGTTCCTTACTCTGCCCCTCCTCATTCCTAACCCTACTCTTCAGGAGCAGAAAATGGTTCCTTAGTGAAGGAACACACAGTGAACTGAATATACTTGATGAATCCAAGTGATCCCCTTTGAAAGTTTTTGGATCTCAAGGACCTACTGACCATTCCCGCATCATCCCAAGAGGTGGCATCCTTTTACTTCAGTGGATGTCAACAGCTGGAGAATTGGTGGAAAATTGAGAATTCCTGTAGAAACATATGGCAGAATCAGATGTGCTTGTCCCTCCATGGTTTGAGAGGGAAGTTCTTGGGCAAGGTTTCTGAAGTCTAACCTCCTTTGCAAAGGGAGGATCTCAATTTTCTGACCAATGTGATCATAGAAACTAGGCTTCTGGTAGAGGGGGAGAATAATGGGTCAGTGTCAGCTTTGGAGGTTGCTTCCAGAGTAATCTCAACTTCGAGAGTTTGGCAATCTGATATCCTAGGGAGAGAAGAAAAGTTCCTGAGCATTGTGTTTCTCTTGGATAGAAAAAGATTACTCATGTAATGGGTAATATAATGAGGTGTAAGAGACTTAAAGCCACAGTAGAGAAGAATGGAAGTCTGGAATTTTGCTCCTGATTTACTGTGAGGAGTTAGGCCAGTAGCAGTTCAGTGAATGTGTTTGTCTTCTAAGGAGGAAATCTAAACAGATTGCTCCTTCCAGTTTGAGGGGTTCTGTGGGAGATGTGAGAAAAGAGGGCTTCTACCAGAAGTTTGTTAACTTCCAAGGGGAGCTTAGAGGTAACTGAGCTCTTTTAAGTATTTTCTGTGTTTGTTTATGGGCTCCTGAAACCTTTGTACTATCTGTATTTTTTGTCAGATAAAGTAAAGGCTATTTTTACCCAATATGAATTTATTTCCTTTAGTGCTTGTAGACCTGGGGACCTTGTCGCTCACATTGTGGAATCCTAGACATAAACATATTTGGAGATTTCCTAAATTCTGTTGTGGGGACATAATAAACCAAAGAAAACATTACCACTCCTTCCTGCCCCCAAATTTGGAGGGCTTAGACCATGAGTTAAATTATAGGAAAGAAAATAATACTAAAAAGCCCTGAGTAAGGATCATTCTTTGACCTGGAAGAGAGGTAATGAATCATAATCTCCTCCTTTAGGAGCTTTATAGATGGGAACTTTGCATAGTCAGTTAGGAGCTACTTCAGTAGATTTTATTTGTTTGACTTGTTACAAAGGAGCTTTTAATGGAAGTAGGGAGGTTGAAGTGGGAGTGTCAATGAATGAATAAAACATTTATTCTATATACCATATGCAAAGCACTGTGCTGAGGACTGGAGACAAAAGACCATCCCTGTTCTCAGGAACCCACACTCTAATGAGAGAAACAACATGTGGAAGGTTTCAGATGCAAGTCAGATGAGAAAGGCCCTTGGGCCTTGGAGTATGTCATTAGGAGTAGTAGGAAATAACTGGTATAAAAATAAAAGTCCTGGATTAAATTTTAAAATAGTGGGGATGGAGGTGAGGGTGGGTGGGTGATCGAGACAATTCTTTAATCAAGTTGAATTCACAGGGAGAGAAGTTTGGGTTTTTTTTAATCCTCAAAAAAAGTATTTTCCATCCCCTTCACTTCTGAATATAACTGTATCCCTTTGAGCCATCCTTTGTAAAAGAATTCTTAAAAGAATCAGCAATTAACAAGTATATGAAGGGGCAGCTGGGTAGTACAGTGGATAGAGCACCAGGCCTGGAGCTGGGAGGTCCTGGGTTCAAATATGACCTCAGATACTTCCTAGCTGTATGATCCTGGGCAAGCCACTTAGCCCCTATTGCTTAGCCCTCACTACTCTTCTGCCTTAGAACTGGTACTGAGATAGAAGGTAAGGGTTAAAAAAAAAACCTAAATATGTAAGATTGCTTCCAAATCCTCAAGAGAAATGTAAGTCAAAACAATTAGAAGGATTCTTACACTTAGCAAATTGGCACAGAGGACAAAAGATGAGAATAGTTATTGTTGGTAGAACTATGAAATGGCCCAATTATTATAGAAAGCAATTTGGAATTATTCTAAGAAAGTGACTAAAATTTTTTATACCTTTTGAACCATATATCTCACTGCTAAGTCAAAGTGACAGTCAGCTGTCATGTAGTGCTAAGTACTTTACAAATATTATCACATTCAATCCTCAATAACTGTTACAATCTTCATTTTATACTTGAAGAAACTGAGGCAAATAGAGATTAAGTGACTTGCCCAAGGTTACCCAGCTAGGAAGTGTCTGAGGTTGGATTTTGAACTGAGATCTTTCTGCTTCCAGGCCCAGATCTCTATCTGCTACAGATTTTGAAGGGCTTAAAAGTCAAACACAGGATTTCATAATTGATCCTGGAAGTGATAGGAAGCCACTGGAGTTGATTGAATAAGAGGATAACATGGTCATGTGTTTCACTTTTGACAGCTGGGTGCCTGGAGAGATGAGGCCTGGAGACCAGTTATTGCTGTACTTAAAGCATCAGGCGCTGAGGGCCCCCTCCAGGGTTGTAGTCATTCTAGAGGAGAGAAAGTTTCAAAGGTAGAATTGACAGACTTTAGCCAGTGATAGTTTATGGAGAGCCAGGAGTCAAGGACAACACCTAAGTTTCAAGCCGGGTGACTGGGAGGAAGAAGGTACCCTTAATAGTAACAGGGAGGTTAGAAATAAGAGAGGGTTTGAGGAAAAGTTCAGTTCCATTTTGGACATGTTGAGTTAAAAGATGCTTCACAAACATCCAGTTCAAGATGGCCAAAGGCAGATGGAGATGAAAGGATGGTAGTCGGGAGAGTGGAAAGGCCCGACGAACCTGATGGTCATCTATAGGTGAATCCACTGGGGCTGATGAGATCATCTAGTGAAATAGGGAAGAGAAGGCCCAGGAGAGAGCCTTGTGGGACACCAAGTAAATGGTTGAATATCTGATCAAGGAAATGGATGAATATCTGTCAAAGGGGATGGAGAAGGAGCCGTCGGGCGATTAGGAAAAGAACAAGGAGAGAGCAGTGTCACCAGAATCTAGAGGAGAGACTATCAAGGAGAGGCATTCAAAGCTGAGTGTCAAAGGTTGCAGAGAGATCAAGAACAGGCCATTAGATTTGATCATTAAGAGATCATTAGTAACTGGAAACCACATAGATCAAAACTCTGGTTTCAGTTGAAAGATGAAGTCGAGAGGCATCTTACGGACCGAGAGGACTGCCTTCTCAAGGAGTTTGTCAGCAGCGTTGTGGGTAGCTGCAAAGAACTGGAAACAAAGTCAATGTTTATCGATTGGGGAACGCTTAAACTGGTGTGTGAATGTATTGGAAAGAAATAATGAATATGAACACTTCTATGATGCATGTGAAGATATAAGAGGATGCAAATAAAGTTCACCTAACCAGGAAAACAACATACACGATGCATAAAGCAATGTAAACAGTGACAAAAACAAAGGCGAACACTATCATTAATAATGTCAGCTGTGGCTAGGGGAAACCACATGGTCCAAGTAGTGCCTGCTACATAGAGAAGGGAGAGAATTGCTTTTTAAAAAAATACACAATTTTAATTTTCCTTTATTTTTAAATATTTTTTTCATGGTTTACATGATTAAGGACATTTCCTGGGCAGTGCCAGACTTGGAGGTACTTCTCTAGGAACTCCCAAATTTGAGAGCTCCTAGACTTCTAGAAGGAGAACTTGAATTCCTGGGTAGTACCAGTCCCTCAGAGAAAAGAGGATCAGTTTGTTTTTCTTCTAAACCAGCTATGATTTGTAGGACTTTAAGACCCGGGGAAGTTGGACTTGCCAGAATAAGATCAGATTGCATTGCTTATGGCCTCCAGAGTCCTTTATTTTAATATTTTATTTTCCCAATTTCATGTAATAATTTTTGACACGTTTTCTGAAATTCCAAGATCCAAATTGTCTTCCTCCATCCCTTTTTCCCCCTCCTCCTTCTCCAGGGCCTTTTTCATGTGTTTTCCACTTTGTTTATAAGTTCCAGTGAGTCCTTCAAATTTTCTGTGGTATGGGATAAAGGTTGCACAGATTGTCAGAGCCCCATAACTGTTTCAGTAGATATGAACTATTTTTCTTTGATACAAGGGAGGATACTTAACATATGCACCATTAGCCTGGGGAGACTGGGACACAAGTTATATGTAACAGGCAAAATTATATTCTGAAATTTCCCAAGATAAAATAGTTGAAGTAATTTGAGCTAAAGAGAGGGATAGTTGGAGGATCAGATCTGAAGGAAGAATAGTTCAGACCTTTCAGACTCTTCATGACCCCATTAGGGGTTTTCTTGGCCAAGATACTTTTACCATAAAATGGTTTGTCATCTTCCTTCTCCAGCTCATTTTACAGATGAGATAAACAGTGTTTAAGTAACTTGTCCAGGGTTACACAGCTAGTGTCTGAGGGCAAATTTGCTCTCAGGACCACACCAGATCCTGCGCCACTAGCATGGACATAGGTTACAAAAATAACAAAGGCTGAATAAGTTATCTCTACATCCTGTGACTGTACAGAAGAGACTTGCAGATCTTCAGTCTCCAATAATGATATATCAAAAAACATTTTTGCAGAAATGATGCAAAGGGAAATTTAATTTTCTTCTCTGTTCCCTCATCCTGTTTCCAAGCTTTGACTCAGAGTCGAGTTGCATGACTTTAGGCACACGCTGTCCCCTGGCCTCAGTTTCCTTTTCTGTAAAATGAGAATAATAATTCTTGCGCTCCCTGCCTCCTCCAAAGAATCTCCCATCCAGTGGTCCTTCCCTCTGGGGCTCGCCTGCCCCTGGCTCCTCTCTTCATCCCCTCCCTTCCCAGGCTTTCAGCTCTGCCGACCCTGCCTCTTTCTCCTTTTCTCCTCTTCCACTCTTCCATCATTCTTTGTTCCTCTCCTAGGGCGTCCCTCTCTGCCCCTCCCCCTCCTTCCCCAGCTGAACCACAACAAAAGAGCCTCCTGCTGTTCTCGGGAAGCCCCCGGAAGTGTTGCGGGAAAGATCGGGGGACCCTAGGCTTAGCAGGTCCCCTAAGGGGGGTGGGTCCACTTCCGGCTGAGGGCTCGGCTCAGACTCGAGGCCTGTGGATGCTTGGTCAGTGTGTGCCACCCTCGGGGTCCGCGGTCCCACCAAAGCGCCTTTGGACCACTGTGGGGGAGCCCCTACCCCGTGTGCCTGGGTGCGTGTCCCCGGGAGACCCCTTTCGGCCGTGTCCTGGGGCCCTTTGGGGAAGGGGCGGCTCCTCGTCCTGCCGAAGGGACAGACAGGACAGAGCACAAGGACCTCCTTCCCTGGGGAGCGCGGGGGGCGAGCATGGGGACTTCTCTGACCTGAGGGAGGGAACCGCCCCGCCCCCCTCCACGGCAGACCTGAGGACGGAGTGTGGGGACATTCTTCGGTTGAGGGGACCACTTAGGGGAGAGACGAGTGAAGCTCGGGCGGGGACACTCCTGATCGGCGGACTGAGCTCCGAGATCCCCAGTCATCTGGGGAACGGACGGAACGGAACGCAGGGACCCCACCTTCCCCCGGAAAGCCCGACCGGAGAAACTCGGGGGCTCTTCTCTCACCGAGGGGCGAGCCATGCTGAGTGCTGGGGCGGCACCTGGGACTCCCTCTTATGTAGGGGGGCGGAGGAGTATGGAGCTGGGGATGAAACAGCCGGACGCCAGCCCTCTCCCGGGGCAGGCGATGGGCCTCCCTCAGCTGGGGGCGGGGGTGGGGGGTGGTTAGCAGCTGGCAGGGCTTCGGGACTTCCCTGACCTGCGGGTGAGGCAGGAGCAGACCCGAGGTGGGCATCTGAGGGCCAGAGCTAGAGGCGAGCCTTTGGCCGGGATTTTCTGGGCAAGCCCCTAAATTATCTGTGCTTCCTTTTACTGTTGTCTGCTAATGTGCCGGAAGGGTTTTCCAATCTCTTCCACTTATTTATCCTCGGAACTTCAGGTGTCTGGGCAGCATTTTTTTTTTTTAAAACCCTTACCTTCTGTCTTGGAAACAATAGTGTGTTCCAAGACCCAAGAGCAATAGAGGCTAAGGGAGGGAGGTTAAGTGACTCGCCCAGGGTCACCCAGCTACAGAGTGTCTGAGGTCACATTTGAACCCAGGACCTCCTGGGTCTCTAGGCCTGGCTCTCAATCCACCTAGCTGGGCAGCTTTTAAATGAGTTTTATCGGTAGTTCTGCCAGACTAGAAGAGAGTGCTCCCAGCTGAGGCCCAGAGAGGCCAGTGGAGCCACTGTAGCAGGAATGGATAGTTCTGGTAGGGACTAGATGATAATAGATAACCCTGGGACCCCCTTTGCTTCTGCCCCTGTTCTTAAATAGGGAAATGATTGGGAAAAAGATGAGAGGCACTCATCATTCCTCAAAGAGAAAAAAGACCTGAGTGTGAAGCCAGTTTTCATATTTTTTTATCCCCAGTGCTGAGTACCTCTTCAGAGTAAACTTAAAATAGGTGTTTGGAGCACTGTGCCATTTACATCAAGAAGATACTTGTTGGGGGCAGCTGGGTGGCTCAGTGAATTGAGAGCCAGGCCCAGAGACCGGAGGTCCTGGGTTCAAATCTGACCTCAGACATTTCCTAGCTGTGTGACCCTGGGCAAGTCACTTAATCCCCATTGCCTAGCCCTTACCACACCTCTACCTTAGAACCAATACCAATAGAACCATTGATTCTAAGACGGAAGGTAAGAGTTTAGAAAAGGGCTTAGAATCTAAGCCTTAGACCAGGGGTCGGCAACCTTTTTGGCCATGAGAGCCATAAATGCCACATTTTTTAAAATGTAATTTCGTGAGAGCCGTACAGTGCTCACAGTGCACTCCTGCAACAGTGCCTGAAAAAAAAATTGACTTCATGGCTCCTGCAGAAAGAGGCATATCTGGCCCTCAAAAGAGCCAGATATGGCTCAAGAGCCATTCGTTGCAGACCCCTGCCTTATACGATGGCTCCATTCATCATCCCTTTGACTTTCTAGGCTTAAACCAATCCCTGCCTCCCATCAGCACTTTCCTCTACAGGTAGTTTCCATTAGAATATAAACTCAAGGGCTGAGTAGGGGTCCTTCCATAACAATACATATATTTATATCCAGGTAGACTACAGGAGGAAGCCGAAAAGAGATTTGGGCTTGCTATAAGGAAACCTAACAAAACTGTGAAATGGACTCGTTAGTGGAAATCTAACCTGGAAAATCCTCTTTCAGAGGAGTCAGAGGGAGATTCCTCTCAAGGCCCTTTCAGGTTTAAGATTCCGTAAATTCTATTCCTCTTGTACTTATTTTCCAGAGGGCTAAGTATCCTAGCCTGAGCCCTTTGGCATTCAGACCTTTCCACCTCTCCACCCAAAATGGCCTCAAACTCCCAGAAGGTGAGGTACCCCAACGCAAGACAGTCTGTTTCCCTTTCCTTGGCTACTTTTGGTCAAGTAGAGAACTTAAGTTGGCCAATAGGTCTGCCAAGCCCTTTAAATACTCTCAGCCTTGTTCAAGATAGGGCCCTGGGGCAGGTAACTAGAGAGAATAACTGTGATATGCTGGTATTTACATGTTAGGACAGGGTCCACCAACCAGTCCAATAAGGCTTTTCCCCTACCAACTCTCCTATCTCTTGTGATGAGACGCGTGGGACACTACGAAGACAGGTCTTGGGCTTAATCACTAGAAGGAGAAGTGGTGGCCTAAGAGCCATCTCACAGACAAATCAACTGAAGGTCTCATTGGTATGGAGAGGAAAATCCCCCAAATTGGGTTTGGGTACATCTGGAGTTCCTGGAGACATATGGTCCAGCGAGAGTCATTGGGCTTACAGACTTGTTGATCTCATCCAAGAAGAGAACAAAGGCAAAGTTTTCAACTTTTGGTCAATCTACCCCAAGCTGAACAGACTGATCCAGATCTCAGAGACAAAAGCGATATACTATCGTTGGCCCCAGAAATGTGTTAGAGGCCAGTGAGTCTAAGCTAAAGGGAGGCTTAATAAAAAACCACTTTAATTATAGGCTGCCCTTGAGTGTTTTCCCCTTTCTTATCTCCCCCTACTGGGTTTCTGCATCAATGCTGGTTTGTAATTTCCTAAACTAGTTTTGGTATAGAATTTGAGCTGGAATTTTTAACCCCCTGATAATCTGATAATTGGGCAAAGTAACTGGCTCATTTCCTTTTTCTCTAAGCTCCAGGGAACAGATTCTATCCATACTTTACTTGGGGTCTTTGGGGATGTTTCTGAACTTTCTGACTTGGGATTTAGGGCAGAAGGGATCTGATCATTTGGTACATCTCCCTCATTTCAGAAACAAAGAAATGGACTCTGAAAGTTGGAATGACTTGTTCAGATTTGGAATTCAGACTGAAGGACTTTTTTTTTTTAAACAATTACTCTTGGAGTTTGGACTTCCATCATAATTTCCCTCTGATCTCTCCTTCTCACTTTACCAGGAAACCAGGAAGATCCTTCTTTCCTCCAGTTCTCTCTGTGAGCAACAAAACGAAGGTTCCTTGGGAATGGCAGCCCTGGACCCAGCAAGTGGGTCACCCACTCCACCTGCCATCCCAGTCTCCTCATCTGGAATACAGCTTGGACCCCACCAATACCAGGCTCAGCTTCACTTCTATCATCATCAACATGGTACTTACTAGTTACTTAGAATGATACTCACTTAGAATGAATGAAAAAACATTGGTTATTTGTTTACTATGGGTCAATCGATGTGCTGTCCACTGGGGATATAAATAAAAATGCAGAGTCCCTGCCAGCAGAGAGTTTCCCTTCTAACAGGGGAAGCTATGACATGTATGGGGAGTAGTGGCAAAGTGGGACAGATTGGTCCAGAAAATTAGAGAAGCCATTGGGAAAAGATTGACAAAGACCTTCCAGGAGCAGCAGCAATGAAAGATGTGGGGGGTACTAGAAAGACAGGACTTTGGCTTTACATATTTTATCACTGGAAGGAGTAGTGACCCTAGACCATTGGCAAGACAAGCCAACTAAGGGTCTCATGGGTATGGCATAGAAGACAAAAAAATCAGACATTCTCTCCTGCACATTCTCAGTGACTCTCGGGTAATAGCAGCCTGTACAGGGGTCCTATCTCAAAAGCCCTCTGCTCCATTCAAGTGTGGGCAAAATTATCTCAAACAGGCCCTAGTCTGTCCCAGAGCATCTGGACTAGTCAATCAATAACCATTAAGCACCTTCTATGTACCAGATAAGTGCTGAGGATACAGAGAAAAGCTCACACAAGCCTAGGGTGGGGAAGAGAATAGCTTACTCAGGTCACTCTAGGTCTGACCACAACATCATGGCTGACAATCTAGTCTTCCCTGACAAGAAAAGAATTTCACTTGTATCTTAGAGGGCTCTCCCTAATTCCAGCATAAGCCAAATATTTCTTCCCTATATATATAGTTTCCAGTCTCTAAACTTGAAATGATCTCACAACTGGAAGGAGGTGAAGAACTATGGAGCCCAGGGCTTCAGGGAGGAAAGCAATAAGAGGATTCAGAAGGTATTCTTACCCAGATAAGGACCAGTCACAGGAGGGGGAGAGCCAGGCCTAGAGACGGGAGGTCCTGGGTTGAATCTGATCTCCCTCTTGGAGAAAGTGAAAAAGACTCCAAGAATGTCTCTCCTTGTTCCAGGTTGTTAGGGAGAATAAAAAGGGAGTCAAAACAGTCTCTGCCATCTAGAAGCTCACATTCTAATGGGGTAAACGGCATGCAAGTAAATCTGCACAGAGGAGACATACTCAGTATAAATGAGAGGTAATCCCTGGGGTTGGAGAGGACAGATAGTTCTAGGAAAGTTTCCTTAGAGATAAGAATTTGAGCTGAGAAGTTTTGAGAAATAAACCAAGAAGGCCAAAAGGTGGCGATGAGGATGGGTCAGAAGCATCCTAGGCATGGCAAACAGCCAGCAAGAAGGCAGAGTCAGGAGATGGAATGTCATATGTTACCAGTGTCATTGGAGAGTTCAGGAAGGCAAGTAAAGAGTCAAAAGACTGCAAAGGGAGGAAGAGAGGGATTGGTTTGTGAAGGTCTTTAAAAATTAAATTGTCAAGGGTTTCAATTTATTAGTCTTCTTTAGTATGATGTCTTTTAGAAATGATTTCCTTCCCCGCTCTCCTCTATTAGATGACATTTGTATTTTGTTTTGTTTTAGAATATGAGACTGGTGTTAAGAAGGAAGAATGGACCATAAAGCAAGAATTCCCCAAGAAAGGAATACATCATGGACAACTGCCATCCTCAGGATTCCTGCATGTCCCTGATGGGCCAGAGATCCATGAATGTTGTAAGTCTGAAAGCAATTCAGAGAGACAGGATTCCTTGTCTGGAAAAATCCCCATAGGAAAGGGAGGCCATGAACAGAATATGTCTGGGGAAAACATCAATCAGAATTCAAACTTTGTTAACTCTCAGGGAAATGCCAAAGAAATGAAGCCCCATAAATGCGAGTTCTGTGGCAAAAAGTTCAAATACCATTCAGATATTATTAAACATTGGAGAATTCACACCAGAGAAAAACCCTTTGAATGTGAGGAATGTGGGAAGACCTTCAGCCAGAGCTCAGATGTGATTAAACACCATAGGATCCATTCTGGAGAAAAACCCTACGAATGCAGTGACTGTGGGAAGACTTTTATTCACAGTTCACATGTAGTTAGACATCAGAGAATTCATAATGGAGAGAAACCTTATGAATGCAAAGAATGTGGCAAAGCTTTTAGCCAGAGTTCAAACCTCATTCGTCACCAGAGAATTCACACTGGAGAGAAACCTTATGAATGTAATGAATGTGGAAAAACTTTCAGTCAGAGTTCTGATGCTATTAAGCACCAGAGAATTCACACTGGAGAGAAACCTTATGAATGTAATGAATGTGGGAAAACTTTCATCCATAGTTCAAATGTTGTTAGACATCAAAGAATACATCATGGAGAGAATCCTTATGAATGTAGAGAATGTGGCAAAGCCTTCAGGCAGAGTTCCAATCTCATTCGGCATCAGAGAATTCACACAGGAGAAAGACCCTACAAGTGCAATGAATGTGGGAAGGCTTTCAATCAGTCTGAATTACTTACTAAACACCAGAGGATTCACACAAGAGTGAAAACAAAAAAGATTAATACAAGTGAGAAAATACTCAGGCTTAACTCTGAAGTCACTAAACACCAGAAGATTCCGAGTGGAGAGATGGTCTTTTGAGTACAACTGTGGGGAAGTCATTAGTCAGAGTTCACACACTCCTCAGCAAAACTTTTTTCATGTGAATATGTAAAGGAAAATTCTTAATTGGATTTTCTGCTTTTTTAAGTTTTCCATTTAAAATGGCCTTAAGGACATGGACCCTATTCAATTGGTTCTGTGTCAGAATAGTCACCTGTAAAAAGGCAATTAATGAATGCTAAATTGATGATTTAGTTGATAGCTGTGTGCAAGCCTTCAGGGCCTTTTCCCTCTTTATTCAGGATAGATCAAAGGAATAAAGAAAAGAATTAGGAGAGCATGGTTTCATGGAAGCAAAGGGCATGGAGAACTAATCATCAAGTTTTAATTCTTCCATCTGTACTTCTTGCTGTCATTTTCTTCTGAGTTGTATCACAATTTTCTTTGGATGACTGCTATCTTTACCTAACCAATTCCCCTATTCTCAATCAGTCCTAACCCCCAACCATTATATTAATCTGACTACTTTTTAATCAGTCTTGCTCAGATTCTCCTAGTGGATTCCCACTGTCTGTAGAACGTGTAAACTAAACTGCTTACATGGTCTTGAAGACCCATGGTCCTTGTGGCCCACCATAGTTGTTTCCTTGTCATTGACATATGTATTTTTTGCTTCCGAGCCATCATTTTTGCCATCTGGAATCCCCTATCCCTTCTTTACTCTTGCCTATGTTAAAGGCCCACCCGAGGTCCTATGTCTTTTAGAAAGTGTTCTCCACCTATTCCAGTATTCAGTAATTTTTAATGTTTCCAAAATTAGTGTTAATACTATGCATTTGAGCATGTAATTATCTTCCTGTTTGTTTGCATGTCTTGTCATCCCTTCCTAGACTGGGAGCTAGTGTTACATGTGTACTATATCCCCTAAAGAACCATAAATATAGCAGTTGTTCAAAAAATATCTGTTGGTTAACTGTTCAGTCAAATATCTCGCCAGAGTAGCAATGTGAAATTTGTGAAAATGAGTCTTCTGAGTGGCCTATATCATCTTTAGGGGTGGGATTGAGTTTCTGATCTGGGCTCTACTTGAGGTCTGAGCCCTTGGGACAAAATGTTTGGAGCATACCACCCAAGAGAGAAATGGGATCTTGGCCTTAAGATACATTTTTTTTTCAGAACCTAGAGGTGTGAAGGGGAGAACTTGCCTTACTTGAGGATGGAGTTGAAAGGATGAAGACTTGAATTTTTAAGAGAAGAGGGAGGGGTCTAGTGTGGAATCAGGCTCACCTTCTGCCTAGATATCAAGAAGCACTTTAGAGGCATGAGAAAAGCTAACAATTTTCACTGCCCCACCTTCTGCCCCTCCAAGTGCTTGAGAGTCTTCTTTTCCTTTAGAGTATTTTCCCAAATGAGAAAATTGGTCGACCTGGTTTTTAAGAGCATAATGACTTAACTTTGCGAATCCATGGACGATGACAAGAGAGAGCTCTGGAATGGGAGCTCTAGTTCCAGTTGATGCATGTCCTTAATGATGAATGAAAGCTATCCATGTTTCTACCTAAGGATGACTAAAATATAAAGTCTCTTCCCTAAGGTAAAGAAATGTAGGACTTTGCAGTTTAGAAAACCTACCAAACTCTATTGAGTAAAAAGGAAATTCACAATGTCTAAAAACTTCCTTCTATATCTATCTTCTATATTTATATCTATCCATTTTTCCCTACAAAGGATTTGGCTTTGGATTTTCCCTTCAATTATTTATCAGTACCAATAAATTTGAGGGACAAATCTTAAAACAGAGATGAACTGGTGTCCCTGAAGCTAGAGAAGTCAAAAGACTGATGAACCTGGGCAGTTCACATTACAAAGGAGATTCCAGTTGTGTTTCAGACGAAGACACAAGAAACAGAATCAGCAATCATTGCAGAACCAAAAACCTCTTTAGTAAAATACTTCATTGTACAAAATTCCTCCCAATGTTCAAAAATAGATACAGAATTATAGCTTAGAATTCAAACTCTTCATCTGCCATATCAATTGCCCAGGCAAACTTCTCCCTCTGAGTCTTATTATAAATCTTCTCCACTGGCACTCCAAACTTCTTACACCTGTGGAAAGGTGCAACATATTGCATAATGAGTACATTATTAATGTTACAAGAAAAAAACGCTACATGAAATTAAAGAGACAAATCATTACAAAAGGTGAAGTAGGAAGGAGAAATTAGAAAAATATCATAAGAGTATTCTTTCCATTAGATTTTAGAGAGGGAAAGAGCTGGAATTAGTTCTAGGGCACAGGGACCTCAATGGCCAATTCTGGTTCTGCAAACACATTTGTAGAAGGTGGAAGCAAGGTCAGGGACTGGAACATGAATATCAAACTGTGATACCATCCTGTGAGCAAAGGTCAGAATAAGCTAAGGATGGTAAGTAAACCCAGTACCACAAATAAGGGCTTGAGTTTAAAAAAAAAATCCTGATTGGGGAAAAGAGGAAGATCAAGCAAAGGTCAAGACCACTATTAGGAACATCTAGAAGAAGGTTCCACCAGGCTTTTCCTGGATTTCCATACCAGGCAATGCTAATCCTGGGATCCAAGTAGTTGAGTTTGGATGTGCCCAGGGCAACTTGCTTGTTTTCTTCTTTGTCTGTGGCTTGGGTGTGCAGCTTCATGAGCTGTTCTTCTAACTTGGCCAGCAGTTTTTTCTTCTTGTCCACATTACTAGGAAAACAAGAATTAAGAACAAACTAAATCACCTTTTTTTACCTAAATGTCTGTCTGCCTCCAACCAGACTGACTCAATGAATAGGAATGGAAGAGTAATGTCTCCTACAACCTTCTGCAGGGGAAGCTGAGAGTGTTATAGTCAGAAGTCTAACAATGAAAAAAAGGATAGGCAACCCACAGAAGGCTTGTCCCAGGTCAGACAGTGCTGGGGTCAGAATTCAGCACACTGTAGGCAGAAAGAATTGGATTCTTGGATTCAATCTTACTGATAAAATAATGTAACAGAAGAATTAAAGAAACTTCCTGGCATCTCTCAATTCCTTTTCTTTTTCAATTGCAGTTCATTGATGGGGATAAAGGTAGGCATCTTTCAACCCAGTAGCAAACCAACAGAGTGAACGGGGCTTTCTTTCCCTTCCTTCACATATGACAGGTGAATAAGGGAACTTGCTAGTCAAAGCTGGGAAATAGGAGATATAATCCAAGCTTACTAGCTCAACACTGGCTGTGGAACCCAAGACTGCTCCATATGTTAACCTGACATACATAAATCTAATGCCTAAAATGTCCAGTGTGGATCTATGACCTCCAACAAACAAGAACAAAGCCTCCTTTTCTCCAGGGGAGGAAAGAGGTTACAATTCAGGAATAAGAACTGAGGGAAAAAAGGATTCTGCCCACCTTCTGGCCCTATATTCTCAGTCATGGAGAGAAAGGAAAGTCAGAGAAGCTATCCACAGGGCTCTATTTTGGCAAAGGATAGGACTGAGACTCTGTGATGTTGCCATTATTGTCTTAAAATTTTTTAAAAACTAATAATAAAAATCAATTTTGTCCCTTCACTCCATCCCAATTATCTGGAGGTCTTCAGTAAAAACTGAGGTACCTGGAAGATCCTGGGCTATATAAAATTATTCCTTTTCTCACCCATCCTTCCAAACTCTGGGCTTTCTGATATGACCAAGTATTGTAGTCTTGGATCCATCCTCTTGCTATTTCCATATCAGTCTCTTGGTTTCTCCGCTAATGCCAGTGTTTCTCTCTGTCTCTTTGCCTATTGGGGTAAGTTTTACATGAAGTTCTTAGAACCACATGAAGGGAGGACAAGATGGTGCTTGTGCCTTTCTGGATTTTCTGATCTAAAGGAAAAGCCTGGTGGGATCCCTACCTATAAAATGTCTTTAAAGAACTGAATCCAAGCCCATTATTCTATCCATGAGGAAACAGACTTGAGAGGGGAAATGACTTGATTTAGGCCACCCAGTAATGACTTCAAAGCCCAGCACTCTTCCTACCAAACCATCATATGTCTCAAAACAGCACCAAGTGATCTTAGACCAATTATTAATCGGTGTAGTGATAAAATACAGACCAGCTAAGACTTAACTGTATTTATTCATGCTTGACTGAATTTGGTACTATTGTCGGAAAACTATTCAAGGAAACATTTTAATTGCAATGAATTAATTCATCGATACTGGCAAATGCTAGATCACAATGGCCCCCAGTAGATGTATCTGTGGAGATTTGATGTGCTGTGCTTACCTCTCAGACTTGACATCCTTTTTCACTTTAGCATCAGCCTTTGCTCTCTTTAGCTCCTGCTTTGCCATGGTTAGCTGCTCCTTTTTAGCATTAATCTTCAAAAGAAAATTCAATTAGATATGCCCTTCCTTGGAGAAACCTAAGAGTTGGATGGTATCTCAAAGAGAGTCCATAAGATTCCTAACCAACAGTTACCCAGCCTCCATTTACAGACATCTGGTAAAGAAAAAATCACAAGCTTTTGAGGGAGTCTAAGTTTTCCTCATAAAAAAATAAAATGTGTAGCCCTGCACTTTTCACCCATCAGGAGCCAAGAAGAACAATGAGTCAAGTGTCCCTTCTCCATTACAACCCTTTAAACACCTGAAGGCCCAGCTGCTATCAATTCAGGAAAGGCCTTTACCTATTGCATTTAAGTCCTCTCTACTTTAAAAATGATCACTTTTTTATCCATTATGTGGGCATCCAATCAGAAAAATGAGAATTCATATATTATGGCATATCAGATGTGCCTTTCCTTGGAAAGATGTTACTGACCTATTATCTTGAATAAATCTGGAATTCTAAAACACTAAAATGTAGTCTAGTAAATCTTAAAAATTAAGTGGGATCTAGAAAAAGAACTATGGGAACAGAAATTCAGAAGAAAACATGATTTATCACTTGTTTATATGGGTATATGATTTGGGGTTTGGGTTTTAAAAGACTATTACAAAAATGAATAATGTGGAAATAGGATTTGAGTGATAATACATATATAACCCAGTGGAATTACTTGTCATTTCTGGGAGGGGGGAAGAAAGGAGAGGGAGACAATAAGAATCATGTAACCATGGAAAAAAATTGTAAGTAGGAATCATGCTCTCAATTAAGAATATTTTATTATGCTTCTGATTAGAGAAATACAAATCAAAACAACTCTGAGGCATCACTTCACACTAAGCAGACTAGCCAATATGACAACTGTGTAAGTGGAATTAGCTCATCCTCATTCATTGTTTAGACTCTAGCCATCAAAAATAATGTCACCCCACCCAATTTGGAATTAAGTGGGGAGGGGAAGGTCTGTTACCCACACATGACAATAAGTAACAAATCAAAAACAAGGGACTGCCCTTTGGGCAGTCCAAAACAGTGTTGAGGCTGCCATTTGTCCACTTGAAATTGGAGGTGGATGCAGGAAGTGACAAAAGATGCTATCTCTTAAATAAGATGGTAACTTCCTGTGGAGGCAGTTGGTGCTTTGAACTTGGTGTAGGAGGATCTCTGGCGAGACCTCAGACTGCTTCCCTCTGAATTGTCATGTGGGTAAGTTAGGCTGGCTTCCTTTCTCCTCCCTTGGCATTTCTGGAGGCTTTACCCTCAAGGAGGCCTCTCTTATTTGAGGAGGCCTTGTGGCTAGAAGCCTTGTTTAATTAACGTCTGTGCTCCTTTGCTGGGGCCTCTAAATTCTTACCTGGTCCAGACCTCTAGTCCAGGCCAGAGTTTCTCTCTCTCAATTTCCCTCCCTTCAACCTTCCTAATTGTAAATAAACTTCCATAAAAGCCATCCTGACTTGGGTCTAATTTAATTTGAAATCTTGTTAATCCGATTTCTGGCGACCATACCTTAAATATCTAGTTTTAACTATTACACAGTAAAGGAAAATAATAAATGCTAGAGGGAATGTGGCAAAATTAGGACACTAATGCATTGCTGGTGGAGTTGTGAATTGATCCAACCATTCTGGAGGGCAATTTGGAATTATGCCCAAAAGGCTTTAAAAGAATGCCTGCCCTTTGATTCCTGTAATACCACTACTAGGTTTGTATCCCAAAGAGATAAAAAAATGGGAAAGGCCCTGTTTGTACAAAAATATTTATATCCTTGCTCTTTGTGGAGCAAAATATTGGAAAATGAGGGGGGTATCCCTTGACTGGGGAATGGCTGAACAAATTGTGGTATCTGATGGTGATAGAATACTACTGAGTTACAAGGAATGATGAACTGCTTGATTTCTATATGAACTGGAAAGACCTCCATGAACTGATGGGGAGTGAAATCAGGAGAACATTACACACAATAATCAAAACATTGTGGGATGATCAAATGTAATTGACTTTGCTACTAATAGCAATGCAATGATCCAGGACAATCCCAAGGGACTTATGAGAAAGAATCTACATTGAGAGAAAGAACTGTTGGGGTAGAAATGCAGAAGGAAAACATTTGACTGATCACTTTTATGTATGGATATATGATTTGGGGTTCAGGTTTTAAAAGATTACTCTATTACAAAAAAACAAATAATATGGAAATAGGTTGTTAGTGATAATATATGTAAAACCCATTGGAATTATTTGTCAACTCTGGGAAGGAGGGATGGACAAGGGGAAGGGAGACAACATAAATCCTGTAACCATGCAAATATATTTTAAATATTAATCAAATTAAAATAAAAAAGAATATTTTATCATGAACATAAAAGCTGTACATTATCTACATTAAACAACAACTTTATAGTTACAAAGAAAATATGGCATTTCATTTGATTTTCTTCTTAGACCTAGATAGTAAGGGCAGGTATGAGTTTCCATTTTAAAGATGAGGAAACTGAGTGAAAGAGAGGTTAAATGATTTGCAAGGTCACAATGCTAGAAAGAATTCTGATGCAGGACTCAAACCCAGATTTTCAAGTCCAGCGCTCTTCCTACTCCAGACTCAGGTTTCTTCACTTAAATTTCCCATTTACAAAGGCACAAATGGTACTTGGTTCACAAAAGAGGGCTAAGGAAGCAGTCAAGCAGAGAAGAAAGTGCACTGGGTTTGGATGCAAAAGGCCTGGGCTGGAATCTCAATTTTTCCCCTTATTCTCTTGGCTCTGTTTCTTTACCTGTACAATGAGGGGGGTTTACATATGATGACCTCTAACCTAATGGCATAATATACCTGAGTTGACCACTTGATAAATATGAAAAATGATAAAGGCTGGTATAAATATATATATTAGTATTTTAATTAAAGCCATGCTGATAGATAAAATCATTAGACCACGCGCTTGTAAGCATTCAAACCTGCCGCCTCCAGAAGCGCCTACTCGCCAAAGAGAGACCACTTCCTCCTAACCCAGGAGATTTAAACCCTTCCCTGCATCAAGACGTAAGCCTTCCCAAGCCCAAAAACCGGAAACGGAAACCCGTTGGACCATGGGAAATGTAGTTTGATACATTTCCCAAATTTCACTTTTACACACTACCGCTTCCAGAAAGATTTCTTCTGGTCAGAAATCAGATTCCAAAGCTCTAAGTCTATCATGGTCAAGAGGGAGAGAGAGAATTTGGGGCTCAAGATTCTTTTTAAAATATTGGAAACTGTTTTTACACATAAGTAGGGGAAATTAAATATTAAATTAAAAGACTGATTAGATATCAATCAACTTTGGAGTGTGTACATTTTATATAAATTTTTGTACCCCTCTTTCCTTCTTAAAAGGAAAGTTTTGAAAATCCATTCTGGTCTCACTCCCACCCTTTGATTGGGATAACAGATACGAAAGGATGCCAGAGGCTTCCTGGATCCCTGGCATCATAGAAGACACTTGCTTCTGGTCCCATGTGACTACTGGCATCTGGAAGACCGGCCTCTGACCCAGACTGAGATCAAATCTGCCCAGCCAGGGAACCCAGAAAAAAGTGACAACTCTGGGATTATAAATTAGGGATTGAGGAAGCATGATGGTCTTTGCTAGAGAACAGAGATGCAAGGTGGGTGGCAAACTAAGATGAGCTAGATGACTGGTCATGTGATTATGTGCTTTTTCTCCAAACTGCTTTTACTATCTAATAAATAATTATAAATTAATATACAGTCTCTAGAGAATTTTAATCCTAACAGGAGAGACTATCCTTAGCTCAATGTGCAGGTACTTGGAAAAAGTCAGTCCCCCACCTACCTTAAAGGGGTAATTGGACATCAGTAGTTAGGTAAAAGAATGCAGAAAAGGAAAGTTTCCCTGAAAAAATAGCTCTATGACTTCTAGAAATCTGGCTCAGAGATGAGGGGAGGGGTATCAGTTACTTCCCATGGGGGCGCACACACACACACACACACATTCAGGACCACATTAGATGTAGAGATGTATTACTACCTCATTCATAATAGATATCAATAATCTTTACCCACTTACCTTTGTCTGGAGATTTTGCATGGACTTCTCAAAAGTCTTAGGTGTTGCCCGCTGATGGTTGCACAGAATGGCTACTGCTCGGTTTGCTCGGTTGTAGGACAAAATTTTTGCTGCTATATTGTCTTCAGCTAGAAGATGCACAGACACATTTATGAGAGCCAAAATACAGTAAAAAACTCTGAAAGGAGTAATAAGGATCCCAGGAGTGAATAGGAAGAATATCCTTGGGGATGTAGCAAATATACACTGATTTCCTTCTCCAATTCTTTGGGTTAATTCCAACCACACTTTCAAAAAGAGCCAGTCAACTGGTTTTTCCCAAAAAGAGGAAAGATCTCTTCTTGTGTAACAATGAAGAGTCTAACCTCCCTTCTCTGGGTCTCAATTTCCAAAAGGAAGGCCTAATCTCTAAAAGAGGGTGAGGAGGGTAAATAGATTGCGATCCAAACCAGTTCTAAAGTTCTATGAATAAAAAAAAAAATGGGCCAAATACTTAAGGCTATATAAATGAATCACTACCACTCATCCTAGAGGTATGGGGGATCAGCAATTGTACCCATTTCTCTGGGACTGGCTTTAGAGGCAGCCTTACCCCAGGAACTAATATCATGTGAGAAGGCACGATCCACCCTACTTGTCAACAAAACTTGGGCGAAAACAATAGTGCTTCAGTCTCTCATAACTATACTATGCACCTAGATGCCATATTTTTGAAGGCCTATGTCTAGGACATGGAACTGAACATCAGTCAAGAGCCCAGCACGTGTTGCAGAGAGGCAGGTTCTCTTCTAGGCATGCTTCGTTATCTCTCCCCACCTCCATGCTAACAGTAAGCAAAATAACTGGCATCAAGAGTTAGATATATTTACTGATCCAAACATCTGATCTGCCTTCATCCCCAATTTTTTGGTATTTGGAGAAAGAATGTAGGCTAGCACCACCGTTTGGGCACAGAGATCCCTTCCCCACAATCATTTTACCTATCCCTGAAATCACTTCACAGTCTCATTCATCCCCAATTGGGTCAGCCCTATATTTCTCTAGTCCCTGGTTCTTCTCTGCTGGGCATCCTATTCTTCTACCCTCTGGAACCTTGGTTCTATCATTAACAAACTCCCCTTCACCATTCTTTATCCTTCCTACCTGGTTTGTTCCAGAAGCTCCTACATCCCAAACTCCCTTCTCTAGTATCAATTATTCTTTTTTCATGCCTGCCAACACACTGAGGACAGAAGAGACATACTAGCCACTTTTGGCTTCTTAATACTTCCAGATCCTCACATTGATGAAGACACTCAGCAACCTTTCCCTTAAGATTTACTCAATGTGTTCTTATCATTTAGTTGAGCCAAGAATTTAGTATCTGAACCTCAGTCTCCATCCTAATCCATGTCCTTGTGATTTCGTATTTCAAAATACATGTATGACATCTTGAAAACCCTGGCCTTCAATTCCTCAGCCTCAGCTTTCTTGAGCTATTCCTTCACTCTACCTCAGTTACTCACAGAAATGATCAAACCTAAGATCTTAGCATCACTACTCATACCTTTATGATATTGGAATCTGGATTCAGTGATTATAACTTCCTGTCCTGTCAATTCTACCTATATCTTAACCTTTTCTATGACTTCTAGTCTCTTATCCTCAATCTTGAGCAATAAGTAGCAGATACAATTATACACAGTCCTCTATCCTCAAATCCCTTTACTTTATGTTTTTACTGTGGTTCTAGCTTTGCTGAATTCTCATTTTCTCTCTCCTATTGATCTATTGACCAATATAAGACAAAACCACACAACTCGGGTCACTACAAATTTGTTTTCTAATTTTAATTAAACCATTAGTGCTGTGTGGCAATCTCTCATGCCCTTAATAGTAGCATTTGCTACTATTTCTATTTTTGGCCTCGACCTACTCTTCCAGACTCATTCATTGGTAAATCTAGAGCAGTGGTTCCCAAACTTTTTTGGCCTACCGCCCCCTTTCCAGAAAAAATATTACTTAGTGCCCCTGGAAATAAATTTTTTTAAATTTTAATAGCAATTAATAGGAAAGATAAATGCACCTGTAGCCATCACTGCCCCACCTGGATTGCTGCAGCACCCACCAGGGGGCGGTGGTGCCCACTTTGGGAATCACTGAACTAGATGGTCAAGGTTATAATTGTTATATATGATTTTTCTTTCAGTAGGTTCCATGATATTACTATTTTCCCTTTAATCTGAATAAGTTATTACGTTGCTCATTTTGTTTGTTTCAGACCCTTGGAATCAATATATAGTATTGATTCTAAGACAGAGAGGTTAAAAAAAAAAACTGACAATGCCACCACCCTGGTATAGGCTGCTATCATCTCATACCTGTCAATTACCTGCTGTGGGTCTGCCTGACTCAAATCTCTCCCTACTCTAGTATATTCTCCACTCAGTTGGCAAACTGATTTTCCTTAAGCACAGGTTTAACCATGTCACTCCTCTATTTAAAAAAAACCCAAAAACTCAAGGCTTTCTATTACCTATAGGATCAAAGATAAAATTCTGTTTTGTGTTCAAAGCCCTTTTTAAACCTGATCCTTTCCTACCTTTTCACTTTTCTTCTTAAAACTTTTACCTTCTGTTTTAGAATCAATACAAATTATTGGTTCCAAGGCAAAAGAGCAACAAAGGCTATGCACCTGGAGTTCAGTGACTTGCCCAAGATCAGACAGCTAGGAAGTGTCTGGGGGCTAGTTTATTGGGGGGGTGGAGCACAGATTTGAACCCGGGACTTCCTATCTCTAGGCCTGACTTCTCTATCCATTGAGTCACCTCCCTGCTGCCTTCCACTTTTAGTCTTCTTACACCTTACTTTACTAGCCCCGCCCCCACCCCGCCCCATGTATTTTGTGATCCAGTAACTGACTTCTATGCTATTTCTTTCACAAGGTAATTCATTTCCTAGCTCAGAACATTTTCACTGGCTGTTCCCCAGGCCTAGAACACTCTCCTCATTGCTATATCTTAGCTTCCCTGGTTTCCTTCAAGTCTCATCTAAAGTTCAACCTCCTAAAAGAAGCCTTTCCTAAACCTCCTTAATCTTAAGTGTTTTCCCTCTGAGATTAAGCCTCATTTATCCACTCTTATCTTTTTCCTATGTAGAATATTTGCATATTGTCTCCCTAATTAAATTTGTGAACTCCTTGAGGGAAGATATATTTTTTTTTGCCTTTTATTGTAAAATCAGAACTTATTAGCACAGTGCCTGGTACATAGTAGGTCCTTAATAAATGCTTACTAACAAAAAACCGCTCCTATCACTAATCTACCAAATCTAAAGCTTTTTTAATTTGTGACAAGTCCACACCCAGTTTACAGTCTTAGGACATAACAAACTCTTCCCTGTTCCTTACCAGTTATTTCTAACCTTATCCAAATTTATATCTTCTCCTTTGTATCTGTTTAGTATACTGCAAAGAGCAGCCACTCAAATGATTATTTAACTGTGGAATATTAATGAGAGCAGTTTGTTGCTAGATCAATTTAACACAAGAGCCTTAGCAGGGCAAGGATCATGATCCCAGTGAAGAGATGAAGCATTAAGGCCCAGAGAGGCAGTGGCAGGACCAACATCCAAACCCAGGCACCACAGTGGTGACACTTAGAAAAGGCTGTTAAATGACACCATTCTTTCCCTCCTGACTGCTAAAAATTGAATTCCTTCTGTGGTGGGAAGCTCATTACCATTGGTCAGTGCTTTCAGTTGTTCCTGAAGTGTGATGGATGCATTATAAGTCCTGAACACCTTGGCTGTCAATCCATCCATCAGGTCCTGAAGATGTTTGTTCAAGGTTGATGTCTGGGGAAAAAAAAAAAGGTCTGAAACATATGTTTTAAACAAGATTTTTATGAAGGCCATAATTGCTTACTTTCTGTTCTCAATTTTTAGCAGATTGGGCTCTCATAAGAGTACATTATAGTAAAAAGAGTAACTGGGAGCCTTCCTCGGTTGGGCAGGCTGCAGACACCTGATTGCATTAAGCTCTTCTACCAGTCCTTGCCAAGAAACCAGCCTCCAATAATAGTTGCAGGGACAGAGTTCAACCTAGCCTGTACATTGTAGACATTTCAAATTAAGATTTTCTGTCCCATCAACCAACACTGATGCAATAACAAAATTCAGTGTATGAAGAATTAAAACATATTGTTTCTTCTCAAGAAACTATTTAATTTAATTAAATTAGTTAATTAGAAAAAATCCTTACCTTCCATCTTAGAATCAAGACAATGTACTGGCTCCTAGGCAGAAGAGTGAGAAGAGGGCTATGCGATGGGGTGTGTGTGTGTGGGGGGGGTGTTAAGTGCTTTGCCCATGGTCACACAGCTAGGAAGTATCTGAGGTCAAATTTGAACCCAGGACCTCCTATCTCTAGGCCTGGCTCTCAATCCACTGAGCCGCCTACATTCTTCCTTTCAAAAGACTATTTAAAAGCTATATTTAATAGACATGAGCCTATTACTTATGTCAATTCTGAAATACTATGCTCTGTCACCATTAGTCAGACCAATATTACATAAAAAATATACTGCAGAAGTATTTTAAACAATCAGTTTGAATTCTGTGACAAAGTTAATAAAATTATTTTTTCTAAAAATGCTTACATTAAGTCTATCAAACAGGTCATCCCCTGGGTCCTTGTTCTCCATGAAGAGCTGCAAATTCTTAAATACCTATAATGCAAAAACAAACCCAGAGCATTTATGAATACTATGGATAATTTCAAAACAGGCTCACAATAAAAAGGAATGTTGGGAGGTGAGGTGGGAGCTAGTGAGCTAAAAATACATTCACCTCCAAGTATATGAAATGGTAATGAGTCTCTCAGAACTTATCTAGATTGGTTTTTGGATGACAGAACTGTTGCCAGGCCCATATTAAAAGGCTTCCCAATTTGGCAGGACTGCCTGAACTTATGTTCTGTTGGCAAAGCCTTCAAGAACCCAGGGTTACCTCCAGAGTACAAAGAAACTGAAGTGTTACTAAGGCAAGAACCTGAAAGCCTTTAAGTAGTTTAGTCACTGCTGTTCAACAAAAAGAAGAGATTCAAAACAGAAAGGAAGACTGGTTAAATGAACAGGTGCTGGGTGTTGGACTTACTTCTGTACCACAGGGTAAAATATAGGAATCATAGGGTCCTGATCAATGACGAAATGTACCTAAAAAGTACTTATGAAAAGGCACTTCTTGAGACTTGTAAATCCAGTCAAAGGGGCTTTGAATTAAAGACAACAGGTTTATAGGAAAAAAAAGGAAAAGGGGCAAGAGAAAGAAGACTTCTTGTTTATGTCAGCTACATACCATGAAGTATAGCTACAACATAGGAAGAAGAAAATAGAAAAGATACTCAAAAATTCACTGAGGAAAATTCAAGAGGGCAGTAACAGATTCCACGGTCTCAGATTTCTATATGGAAATGCACAAAGAACAAGCATGATGAATTAGCTATCACAATGAGGTAAATGTGACCTCAATGACATTTGATGGTATAAGACGCATGATTAAAATATGAATTTGGTAACTACAGACAATATAAAATACTTGGGAATCTACTTGCCAAAACACACACAGGAATTATATGAACAGAATTACATAACATTTTTCACACAAAGTCAGATTTAAACAACTGGAAAAACATTAATTGCTCATGAGTATGCTGAGCTAATATAATAAAAATAACAATCCTACCTAAATATCAATCAAACTACCAAAAAACCATTTTATGAAACTAGAAAAAAATAATAACAAAATTCATCTGAAGAACAAAAGGTCAAGAATATCCAAATTAAAGGGGAAAAAATGTGAAGGATGGTGGCCTAGTGGTACCAGATCTCAAAATGAACTATAAGGCAGTAATCATCAAAATAATCTGGTACTGGCTAAGAAATAGAATGGTAGATCAGTGGAACAGATTGGGGTAAATGACCTCAGCAATCTTGTGTTTGATAAACCCAAAGATCCTAGTTTTTCAGATAAGAACTCAGTATTTGACAAAAACTGCTGGGGGAAACTAGGAAACAATGTAGCAGAAACTCGGTAGAGACCAATATTTCATACAATATTTCACATATATGATTTAGACATAAAAGGTAATGTTAGAAGTAAATTAGGGGGACATAGAGTAGTTTATCTGGTAGATCTATGGAGAAGGGAAGAATTTATGATCAAATGATAAAAAAAGGGGAGAATTTATGACCAAACAAAAGATATAAAATGAATCATTTTGACTACATTACATAAGTTTTTGTATAAACAAAACCAATGTAACCAAGATTAGAAGAGAAACAATTAGAGAAATATTTATAACACATTTCTTTGACAAACATCTAATTTCTCAAATCTATGGAGAACCAAGTCAAATTTATAAGAACATAAGTCATTCCCCAATTGACAAATGGCTAGAAGATATGAGCAGTCTTCAGATGAAGAAATAAAAACTATCAATAATCATATGAAAAAATGTTCCATTCTTGATTAGAGAAATGCAAATTAAAACAACTCTGAGGTCTCATCTCACACTTATCAGATTATCATACTGCCAATATGACAGTAAAGAAAAGTGATAAATGTTGGAGACAATGCAGCAACATTGGGACACTAATGCATTGCTGGTGGAGTTGTGAACTGATCCAACCACTCTGTAGGACAATTTGGAACTATGCCCAAAAGGCTATAAAACAATGCATACTCTTTGATCTAGTAATACCACTACTAGGTCTGTATCCAAGAGATTTAAAAAAAAAAGGTTGGGGGGAACCCATTTGTACAAAAATATTGGAAATTGAGGGGACATACATCAACTGGGGAATGTCTGAACAAACTGTAGAATATACTATAAGAAATGATGAATAGGATGATTTCAGAAAGAGCTAGAAAGCCCTATATGAACAGATGCAGAGTGAAATAAGCAGAACCAGGAGAACATTATATACAATAACAGTAATATCATGGAATGATCAACTGTTGAAAGACTTAGCTACTCTCAGCAATACAATGATCCAGGACAATTCTGAGGGACTTATGACAAATAATGCTATTCACCTGTAGAGAAAGAACTGTAGTAGGAATGCGGATGAATATATATGATTTTTCCTTTGTTTATTTGGATATATGTTTTCGGGTTTTGGTTTTATAAGAAGAGTCACATATAAAAAAACAAATGATATGGAAATATGTTTTGCATGATATGATAATACATCTATAACCCAGACCAAATTGTTTACCAGCTCTGGGAAGGGAGGAGAAAGGGAGAAAGTGAAGGAGATAATTTGAATTATATAAATTACAGAAAACTTATGTGGAAAATTGTTATTACATGTAATTGAGAAAATAAAGTATCTTTGAGAAAATAAAATAGCTTTACAAAAATAAAATATGAATTCTGAAGAGGATATCTTATAAAAAGAAATAGCTTAAGGGAAAAGGAACAGAGTGGAGCATCACTCTACATTAAAAAGTTAATAATCATATGGAGAAATTCAAGAACTTGAGCAAGGAAGCTTGGTAAGAAACATTTAGTTGAAGATCAATGGAGGAAGAAACACTCAATGAGTCAACAATTTATTAAGCACCTACTATGTGCAAAGCACTGTGTAAAAGTGCTGGGTACAAAACTGAGGCAAAAGACATTCTCTGCTCTCAGGGAGCTTATAATCTCATAAGGGAGACAAAACATGCAAATACATATTTATAAAACAAGCTATTAATATACAGGATAAAAAGGAAATAATTAACAGTGGGAAGGTACAGAGATTAAGAGGATTTGGGGAAGGTTTCCTAAAGAAGGTAGAATTTTAACTGGGACTTAAAAAGGAAGCCAGGAAGGTCACTAGTTGGAAGAAAAGAGAAAGACTTCTTCCAGACATAGTGAATATCCACAGAAAATGCCTGGAGTGGAAAGATGGTGTTATCTTGTTCATGGAAAAAGCTAGAAGGCTAGTTTTACTGGATCAAAGAATATCTGCTAGGAAGTAAGGTATATAAAGACTAGAAAGGTAGGAGGGGGCTAATGATGGGAAGCTCTGAATACCAAAAAGAGCATTTCATATTTAATTTTGGAGGCAACAGGGGAGCCACTGTAGTTTTTACTGAGGAAGGGGGTGGCACGACTGGACTAGTGCTTTAGGAAAATCAAGCAGCTGAATGGAAGATGGAGTGGGGAAAAACTTGAGGTAGGCTATTGTAATAAGGGCTTGCACCAGGATGATGGTGGTGTCAGAAGAGAGAAGGAGCATGTATAAAAGATGCTGCAATACTAAAACTGATAAGCCTTAGGAACAGATTGAATATAAAGAGGACAACAGTGAGGAATCCAGGATGACTTCTAGATTATTATTTTTTTAAACCCTTATCTTCCATCTTGGAATTAATACTGTGTATTGGGTTCCAAGGCAGAAGAGTGGTAAACGGTAGACAGTGGAGATTAAATTACTTATTCAGGATCATACAGTTAGGGTGAGGCCAAATTTGAAACCAGGACCTTTTCTATTCAGTGATGGGCAAACTATTCCCCACGGGCCAGATCCAGGCTACAGTTTGTCCATCACTGCCTTAAGCAATTCCCTAATCACTACGCCTCCAAATCCAGATGACTCCCAGGTTATGAGCTTAAGGGACTGGGAAGACAGTTTCTAAAGTAACAAGGAAAGCAGAAGGGAGGGGAGGGTTTAGGAATAAAGATAATGAGTTCTGTTTTGGATATATTATGTTTAAGATGCCTACTAGACATGAAGTTAAGATTAAAAGGAGGCTGCAGATGCAAGACTGAAAGAGTAGAGAAATTGGAGCAGAATAGGTAGATTTGAGAATCATCAGCATGGAGATGATAATTAAATCCATGGGAGCTGATGAGATCACCAAGTGCAGTAATTTAGAGGAAGACAAGAAGAGGGCCCAGAACAGAACCTTGAGGGACACATCTACGGTGGAAAAGTGACTTAAAAGAGAATCTGGCAAAAAAGAAAGAGAAGGAACAGTATGACAGACAGGAGGAAAACCAGGAGAGTGGTGCTCCAAAAACTTAAGAGCGAAAACAATTTCAAGGAGGAGAGAGTTGGTCAACAGTATCAGAAGCTACAGAAAGGTAAAGGAAAATGAGGATTTCTATTGGATTTGGCAATTAGGAAATCATTAGAAACTTTAGAGAGAGGAGTTCAAGATTGTAAGGTGCTAAGAACAGCAAGAGGAGAGAAAGTGGAGGCATTTTCTAGGCTTTTTTGAATTCAGCTACAAAGAATAGAAGAGATATAGGATGACAGCAAAGATGGAAAGACCAAGTGATAGTCTTTTTAGGATGGGGAGGCATAGACATGTTTGTAGGCAGTAGGGAAATAAGCCTATAGATAGACTGAAAATAAGTGACAGAGTGGGGATGACAGAGGGGACAGTCTGTTGGAAGAAATGGGATGGAATGGAACCTTTTTAGCAAGTATAGGGATTAGTCTTGGTAAGGAGTAAGTCCAGTTTATCATGTGAAACAGGGGTGAAGGAGGAGAGAGTAGCAGAAGGCACCCTAGTGATATAAGAATGAGGGGAGAAGATGGAGCTGACAAAAAATTGCCTCCATTTTCCCCCTATAAAATGAGACAAGGTTTTCCACTGAGAGTACTAAAGAGGAGGGAAGGCCATGGGAAATTTGAGGAGGGATGAAAATTTTGGAAGAGTCATTGTGGCGTTTGGGACAGGAGTTGATATGGGAAATATAGAATGACTGCCTAGTAGCAATTGCCCAGTTGAGGTTATGTAAAATAAATTTTTAGTGGACCTAGTCACAATGGTTGTGTGATTTTCTCCATTTTTGTTTAGCAGCAGATGTGTAGAAGTGAAGGTGATGAGTGATGGAAATAAGCCTTGGCTGTGGCTTAGTGGGGTGTAATCAGTGATACATGATAAAGGGGCTGTAGGGACTTAAGAAAGGAGGACATTGTAGAGTTAATTGGTTCATCAAGGGGTCAAGATGGAGAGAAGAGGAGAGTGCAGTAATGATAGCTTGGAAGAAAACTGAGGGGTCAAAGGATCACAAAGGTCATTATAAGGATAAAGAATAGGATTTTGTAAGGGAAGGCAGGAAAGGAGAAAAGCCAATAGATTATGGTCAGATAAGGGGAAAATCTTGAATAGAGAGGTTGGTGCATTTTTAAGTGATAGTAAAATCAAGGGTATGACCATCTTTGTGTGTATGTCTATGACAAAGTAGATGTTTTCCTATTGGAAAGGGGGCTAGATATAAGGAAGTTTCAGAACTAATTTACTGTTCAAACTCAAATAGATTAATGGATTGCTGCCAACTTTGGGGCTCTGGTAGTTGAGTGCTCAATAACTTCGTGCTTGGTCTTGTACT
Organism: Gracilinanus agilis; assembly: GCF_016433145.1. Lineage (NCBI taxonomy): Eukaryota > Metazoa > Chordata > Mammalia > Didelphimorphia > Didelphidae > Gracilinanus > Gracilinanus agilis. The sequence continues at coordinate 701,512,164 of NC_058130.1, forward strand.
ATTTAACATTTTTATTAAAGTATGTTTGCTAAAGGCATCTGACACCAAGATGGAGATCCAATGCAAAGTGGAAGTGGAAGAGGGATTCTCTCTGGATAGTGGGGTCCTCCAGAAACTCCTGTTTGCAGATGACTTTGTGCTAACTGCACCAAATCCCAGAACTCTGAAGAATCTTCTACAAGAGATTACAATTACTAAATTATGTTCACGTATGTATAGGGTGTACTAAAAAAGTCTTTGTTGTTGTTTAACAATGTCTGACTTTTCATGACCCAGTTTGAGATTTTCTTGGCAAAAATACTAAAATGGCCTGCCATTTTCTTCTCCAACTCATTTCACAGATGAGGAAATGGAGACAAATAAGGCTAAGTGACTTGTCCAAGGTCACACAGCTAGTTAAGTGACTGAGGCCAGATTTAAACTCAGGAAAAAAAGCCTTCCTGACTCCAAGCCTGGTGCTCTATCCATTGCACCACCTAGCTGCAAGTCACATAGCAGTTTGAAATTTTAATAGCTTTATGATATTATTTATTCTATATGACAATACAGATGGGAAAATTGGGCCCTGAGTTGAACCAGAGGAAGATAACAGGATAGACTGCTTTTTAGAAACTATGAAGCTCTTTAATAAACCCAGACATCCCCCAGAATCAAAGACCTAGCTTTCCAATTTTAACACACTGCCACTGTTTCTGAATGGTGTCAAGTTGTGGAATATAGTTTCTAAAGAATTAAAAATTACTATCACACAAATAGCAATGGAGTAAGTGTGAAGAGGCTAAAGGAGAGAAATAAAAGATGTCCCTAAGAAACTGTATAAGAAGAGAAAATGAATGGCTCAGTCACATAAGGAAAATGGATGACAGGAAGATGGCTATAGTCAGTGATGGTGAACCTTTTAGAAATTGAGTGCTGGGCCCTGCCTTCACCCCACCTACCCCCAGACTAAGTGCCAGGTACACACTGTTTCCCCACTTATTCCATACAGGGGAGGAGGAGTAAGCGCTCCCATTGGGCTGCTGCAGAGGAGCAGGTGATGTGAAAAAATGTCATCAGGTGTGGTAGAGAGGGGGAAGGGAGCATCTCTGAGTCCTCAGCCTTTCTAGTAACAAACCTGGGGGGGAGGGGGGGGAGGCAGGGAACAGCAGCTACATGACCACAGAGAACAATCTGCGTGCTATCTTTGGCACCCATGCTATATAGATTTGCCATCACTGGTTACAGCACATCACTTATGATATCGAGAAAATGAGAAACACTTCTAGGACACAAGTGAATTCCTTACTGGCAGAACTATGCAATAAGCCTTAAGACAAGAATCACACATGATGGGCAGGCATAAATGTGATGTAATCAGCATCACTGGAGGGATCACTCAAATCACTGCCATCACAAATCAATCTGAATATTTTGAGTACTAATAACTTGTGATAAACTATACTTATAGAATCAGAAGATAGAACGATGTGAGGAAAATGGAAGAGAAACTTAAGATTCAAAAACATCTTGGCAAGCTAAACCAGTAACAGGAAATAAAATTTAATAGTAAGAAATGTAAAGTTTTAGAATAGTATTTTTAAAAAAAGTTTCATAAGTATGAGATGGAGAAGACTAGATAGCACTTTGAAAAAGATTTGCCATTTTATTGAATTTGAAAGCCTGATGAGTTACCACTTCAAACATCAGGGCAATGTAGCAGTGAAAAAGTCAATGTAATCTTAAAGTACATTAGGAGAAGAATAGTGCACTGAAAAAGAGAAGGGAATAGTTCCATTGTTTTCTGCCTTCATTAGACTACTTATAGAATGTTAGATTTAGTTCCAGGCATATTTTAGGAAGGCCACTGATATGATAGAGAGAATATTAATTAGAGGGTAATGAGGTATCTATAAGGATGGACTTAAGAATACAGAGATCAGTTGAAGGAACCAAGGGTATTCAATTTAAAGAACAAAGAAAACTTCAAATATTTAAGGGTTATCAATTAGAAAAGGAATTCGATTTGTTCAATTTAGTACCAAAAGGCAGAACTCAAGAGCAATGTCTTGAAAGTTATAACAAGAATAGACATGAGAGCTTATTTTGTGGGTTATTCCTCACTCAAAGAAGACTCCACACAAAAGGCCTGAGGATCCCTGCTGGGATTGTCACAGGGGTTTCATGGTCAGGTTTAGGTAAACTTAGATGACGGTATCTGAAATCCCATCCAATTTGAGATTCTCTGAATTCTATAATGGAAGATGGGGCGGGGCAGAGCTGCCAGTTTCTATTTTCACTGTGACATGTCTTAACAAAAATTCAAGAAAATACCTCAAAAGTCTCACATTCTGAGAGTGCAACAGATACTCACTGGTTTTTCAACAGGTACTTTGTTGTAGTATCGGATAGAGTCCTTTCCAAGGAAGTCAAATTCGACAACATGTTCCTGCCCATCCAACTCATGGTGTAGTTGTATGTGTTCAACACGAAGAGAACAGCAGCCAACAGTGTCTGCTGTCTCTCCTTCTTCTTTCTCATTTCCAGCTCTCAGGGCCAGCTAGCAATGAATTAAAGAAGGAGACTTAGACTGAATGACTCAAACACATTTTGTACCACAGGCAACCCCATGTCCAAGTATTACCAATAATGGTCAAATATGCTCTTCCTCTATTCTAATAGTGAAATACTATCAACAAACACACAAAACTTTATGGCAACAAAAAACTTTACCATAATATTGCCTCTTTGGACCCTCTCAACCACTGAGGATGTATTATAGTTTGACAGAGTACAAAGACCACTAGACTTGGGAGTCAAAAGATGTGAGTTTGAATCCTACCCCTGATACATGCTAGCTATGAGATCATAGTTAATTCTTCTGATTCAATCTCCTCATTTCTAAAATGAGGATAATAATACTTATACTACCTTCTTTACAAGATTATGGTAAGGAAAAAGCATTGTAATCCTTCAAATACTATAAAAATGGGAGTTATTATTCCTACTTTACCTAGCACAAAGCTTCAATGTAAATGAAATAGTTAGATACCCAAGGAATGATTGAAGCAGTCTTCTAACAAATTCAATGGATTTCAGAATGTGGTGTTAATGATGAAAAAAAAAAGTATTTTTGTCTGATAGTAAATTCTACTAAAGACTCTAAAAAAACTTACCTTATCAATGAAATAAAGGGCAACAGCTCTTTGTCGTTTTTTCATTTCCCTTGATTTCCAGTCAAAGCGGTACTGAAAACGGATTTTATCTACAACTCCCTTGAGGCGTCGAGCAACTTCATATTTCTGCCAATCCTTCTCCCCCTGGATAAAATAATTTTTAAGAATCCTCATACTTCCTTTTGATCTTTACTTCAGATAATGGTTTGTAGTAAAAGGAGAAGAGGAAATCTTCAATTGCGTAAGGACCGCATTAATTCTAAATTTTTTGTATTAGACCAGTGATTTTATTGAAATAGGGAACATGTGGAGAGGAAACTCCCTCTCCAATGTAAATAGGCAGTTGCTCTGCAACTCATGCCTTAAAACAGGGGTTGGTAACGTATGGCTCTTTCTGCAGGAGCCAGATATGGCTTTCTACAGGAGCCATAAAGTCAATTTTTTTTTCAGGCTCTGTTGCAGGAGCGCGCACTGTAAGCACTATACGGCTCTCACGAAATTACATTTTAAAAAATGTGGTGTTTATGGCTCTCACAGCCAAAAAGGTTGCCGACCCCTGCCTTAGAAAATGGTCTGGTCAGTTTTCAAAGGAAGAAAGTCAAGCTATCAAAAGTCATATGGGGTGGGGTGGGGGGGAAGCGGGCCCGCTGGGTAACTCAGTGGATTGAGAACCAGGCCTAGGGACAGGAGGTCTTAGGTTCAAATCTGGCCTCAGACACTTCCTAGCTGTGTGACCCTGGGCAAGTACTTGACCCTCACTGCCTAGCCCTTACCACTCTTCTGCCTTGGAGCCAATACACAGTATTTACTCCAAGACGGAAGTTAAGGGTTTAAAAAAAAAGTCATATAAAAAAAACCTTCAAATAACTAATAATTATAGAAACAAAAATTTAATCAGCTCTGAAATTCCACCATATCTCCTCAGATTGACAAAAAAGGAAGATGACAAATGCTGGAGGAATTATGAGAAAACAGGGTACATTAATGCATTGTTGATAGAATTGTAAACTGTCCTAGCTGACTTAGAAAACAATTTAAAACTATGTCTCAAAAGTCACTAAACTGTATATATAACCTTTGGCTCAGTAATACTAATTTAAGGCCTCTATTCCAGAGATCAAAGAAAGAAGAAAAAGACTCATATGCACAAAAATATATGTTAAAAAATTTTTTTTGTAGTGGCAAAGAACTGGATAAAAAAGGGATACCCATCAACTGGGGGATGGATGAACAAATTACACCATATGAAAATAATGGAATATAACTATTCTATGAGAAATAACGAAAGAAATGGTTTCAATGAAACCTGGGAAGATTTGTATGAATTGATGCAGAGTGAAACGAGCAGAATAAGAAGAAAAAATTATACAATAACATCACTGCAAACACAACTTGGAAAGTCTTAAGATCTCTGATCAATGCAGTGACAAAAAAATTTCAGAGTAACCATGAAGTGGTACTTCCTGATAGAGAAATGATGGAGCCAGGGCATAGAATGAGACAATGTATTTTCTGGACATGACCAATGAGGTAATTTATTTTGCTTGACTATGCCTATTTGTTATAAATTTTGGTTTTCCTTTTTTTTTTCACCCAATGATAGGGGTGGAAGAGAAAGAGAATTGATGTTTGTTCAAAAACAAAAATAAAATTTAATTTCAAATTTTCTTTAGTGGAGATTTACCATCCTCCAGACCTCATCTAAAAAAAAAAAAATTCAATCAAGTGTGGAAATTGGGATTTTTGTTGTGTTAGGCATATCTAATCTGCACTACTATACCATCTTTCTAACAAAGGTAGACACTGTTGTGGGGAAGGAAGGGCACTTACTCTAAAATATCAAACCATTCAAGTTAGGTGAGCCCTGGATTTAGAACAAGGAATAGAAAAAAGTAATTCAAAACAGGAGGACTAAGCTCATAGTGTTAACAGGAAGCAGTTTTGGATAGGATAATAATTTGCAACAGTCTAAGACCCAATTTTTAGAAAAATATCTTGAGGTAATTTTATAGTACACTACCATGAGTTCTTGAAAAATGTACAGCTTCAGAACAACAGGATGGTCCCCTGGGTATCAGATGAGAAGTTGAAATAACAACCTGCAGGGTCAAGAGATTTCCAGAAGGGGAATACACTGGAACTCAAAGATGATTTCTTTAATTCTGCTGCCATTCAGTTCCCCTCTTTTTATTGCCCTCGTGTAAATATATATGCCCATCCTTGACTTCTACATTCCCCGCTTTTGAAGTTTTACTACTTACTATAGCAATACTAGAATCTCCAGGGTAACACTTAGTTATCTAACAACTTGATATGTATCTAAAATTGGTGGCATGTATAATCTACATGCCATTATATGAATACCATGTGTCTGAACAGACACCATTTGTCATTTTCAGATCCTCCGATAGGCAGGGAATATGGGATAATAGAACCAAAATAGGACTGGTCAGGAGACTGGAATTCAAAATCTGGATCACCTACCTATAAAGTATAACTTTAGGCCAGGGGTTGGCAACGTATGGCTCTTTCTGCAGGAGCCATAAAGTCAATTTTTTTTCAGATGCTATTACAGGAGCGCGCACTGTGAGCACTGTACAGCTCTCACGAAATTACACGTTAAAAAAGGTGGCATTTATGGCTCTCACGGCCAAAAAAGTTGCCGACCCCTGCTTTAGGAGATAATTTAACTTTCTCATATCCCATTTTCTTCATCTATAAGATGGGGAAGATAATAACACTTGTATACTAACAAATCTACAAAACTGTTGTGGATGAAATTTTTTATAAAACCAAAAATATTCCATTAAGTGATTTATCATTATTTTTAAAAAATTTTATTATTTGTTGCCCTAATATACTAAGTGACTTACCCAGGGTCATATAGCATGCATATGGCAGAAGTGAAAATTGAACCCAAGTTTCTTTGATGCCCAAATTGGCCTTCCATCTACTATATCATGTTGCCTCAAAGATCCTATGCTAAAAATCTTTTAATAAATGATGACAAAGAAATAGCATCTGATCTGAGTTACAAATTCAATTTTTTTTTGGTGGGGAGAGGACAAGACAGAAGGCACAATGAAGAATTTCAACTAACTGAAGGCCAAAGAACACTTACAAAGTGGTTGACAATTTCAATATGCCACTAAAATTATTTCCTAAAATTTTAACAGACTATTATCACTATTATTGGAATCATAACTTTATTTGTCCCAATTTTAATAGTTCCCTCATTGCAAATAACAATCCTTGCACAGGAATACAGTTGAACATAAGCCCCTAAGGCTGAAAATTCATCACCTAGCAGTCAATGTGGTTGATAAACCTCTTGAAGAGTCTGGTTCTTAAATAAAAGTCTTTTCTTTTTTGAAAAATTAACTGGTAAATTTTTAAACCCATACTTTCTAAGAAAGGCAAAAGAATGGTAAAGATTAGGCAACTGAGATTAAATGACCTGCCCAAGGTCACAGAGTAGAAATGTCTAGCTACATTTTAACCCAGGTCCCCCCAAATTCAGACTTGGGACTCTATCCACTGTGCTACCTAACTGACTCCTTCGAAGAAAACTTGAACATAAAACACAGAAAAATGTTGAAATCTATCTCTATTCCTGCACAAGGTCTAGTCTCCTTCTCTCCAGAACAGGAATATCTAGATAGGTACTTGTCAGTCAAATGAATAGATATAATTTATTGTTTGTTTATCTCAGACCTTAAGGTCATGTCCTTAGATTTCTAAAAACGATTGGCTTATAAAAGGGAAAGGTCTACACTTCAAGTACTCTCAATATACTATCATATACTGACCTTAAGCTTTGAACTAGGATTCAACATGATGTATTTAATGGAATTCTGGATGTTCTCAGTCCATGATGCCAGCCAAGTGACTGTGTTGTCAAAGCGTACTTCTTTCCACTTATGACCTGGAGGTGGCTCTGGTATTTTAGAGTCCCTGAAAGGAAAAAGCCACATCAAATCTCAGAGCATTACTTGTCTATACTACATATTCCAAATCTTGATGATATTCTGCTTGGTATCATTGTCTAATTTTTCATGTATGCTGCTGATTTTCTCTCTTTTATCTCAAAAGTCTTTAAGCTCAAACCCTAGAAAAGGAATAATTTTTTAAAATGATCTTCATATTTTAAGTCAGAAAAACAATCTTAGTCAAGAATCAACTCAATTTATAGTACTTAAATTTTACCATCTACTCTTAACGGAAGGGAACATCCCTTTGGATTTCCTCCTCATATCCTCCTATCTCTAATTTGAAACATCCTTTATGTTAATGATAGTAAACAGAAAAGTTTCATTTAACTAAAAACTTACTTGCTGCAATTTATGATTACATCTTCTGGCATTATTCTTTTCTTCAACATCCCCATTTTTGGATGATCCCCACGACCACGAAACAACCCTGGTGGTTCAGTCTTGAAATTGCCTATTTTCTCTCTGTGGCCATCTAATATGCAGTAGCCAAATTCTTCCTGAAGTCTTTCTGCCTCTTCTTTTAGTTTCTGAGATTATAAAACATTTTATACATTGTGGCGAGTAGATTAGGACAAGTTTTAAGTTTCTTAAATTGGAGTAAGTCCCCCTTTTAATTAGCCTAAACTGAATTCTTTACTTATGCCTAACTTTCCACCAGAAAGGGTCTCAAGATATCCAAAGTTTAAAGAAACCAACAAGTTAGAGTGATGTACAATTACTGGAGGATACAAGAAGAACTAAAATAAAATCCATAATTATCTCATCTCCAGTCATGTTAGAATGCCAATGAAAATAGAATTTTTCAAACTAAATTTAATTAAGCTAAAAAAGTCTATTTTTTTAAAGTTATGAGTTAAACTTTAGCCATCAATGCAACGATCGTTTAAAAACTCCCTTATCCAACTCTATTCAAAGCTATTTGTTTATGATAAGGAAAAGAATTATCGATCCTAAGGCACTTCTGTGAATTTCAAACAAACCAAATAAAATTATGGTAGATTTTTCTCAAAGGTTTGAAAGAATATTTATATAAAACATGCAAAAAATGAAAGCCATATTTCACAGTAGCCCAAATTATGTACAGCATTAATATTACCTTTTATTAATTTGTCCCACCCTTTAAAGAAGAAATGAAAAAATGTTACCAACCACATTACTCCCATTAAAGGTGGACCTAGTTTTAAGCAGTAAATGTGTTTCCAAATGTGTTCCAAATTCCAAGTATTTAAAACATCATAGCGGAATTTACTAATTTAAAAGAACCTTATCCTTTTATAAAAATGACAGTCAATAAAGTAAATCATCATTCTCTAATTTTATTTTTAAAATAAAGAAGTGCATGCAATTAAGTCTGCTTAAAGTACCCCATCTACACGAAATATGATTAGGAGATATTTTAAGTATACAGATTGTTTATGCCTTCTACCTCCAATTTTATATTGATAGTCTTGCTATGAAAATGAGTATACAAATGAACAACTATAACATTTTAGAATGCATCCTGACCTGTTTCTCCTCTTTGGGCAAAGCTTTTCGGGCTTCATTCTTATTAACAAAATACTTGTGAATCTCTGTGAAGTCACACTTGTCCAGGTGCTTGATTATCTTTTTCTCTTCTACTGTCATTTCCTGTGCCAAAAGTCAGAGTAACAGAGCCTTTCTTACTCATCAACTCCCAAATTTTATGATTTTATCATATGGGTATTCCAACCACTAATGCAGATACTCTAGCAAACACTCTTCCTAAAACTCATTATCTTATGAGTTGGGTGAAGAGGTCCTCCCAACAAGCTTAGCAAGCCAGCTGCTCAAAAAGAAACAGAGTTTATCACCAGTTCCATACTTTAGGCTTTTCTAGCTTGTTAGAATCTGCTAGAAGTATGCACCCCAATAGTATGGAACAAATCCAAAGCATAATGAATCATCAGAATAGACCACCTCTTGAATTCCATGTGAACTGGAAAGACCTCCAGGAATTGATGCAGAGTGAAAGGAGCAGAACCAGGAGAACCTTATACACAGAGATGAATATATTGTGACATAATCAAATGTAATGGACTTCTCTGCTAGCAGCAATGCAATGATCCAGGACAATCCAGAGGAACTTATGAGAAAGAATGCTATCCACATCCAGAGAAAGAACTGTGGGAGCAGAAACACAGAAGAAAAACATGACTGATGATGTGGTTTGATGGGGATATGATTAGAGTTTTGTTGTTAAAAGGAATAGGAATAACATGGAAATAAGTTTTGAACAATGATACACATATAACCCAGTGGAATTGCTTGTCAGCTGCAGGAGGGGGGAGGGAAGGGGGTAGAATCATGAATCATGGAACCATGGAAAAATATTCTAAATTTTAAAAAATTGTTAAAAAAAAAACAAAAACAGACTACTCTTATCTATAACTAAAAGGGCCAAAAAAAAAGCTGTGTTCCAATGAACAGGACACAAACTTGTTTATTGAGAGGAATGAAGGAATCATTTTTTCCAAAAAAGTAAGTGTAAGTATTTCTGAGAGACTAGAAAATAAGGGTGTATTAGATGACACCAAGGGCTAATAATTATTAGTGATGATCAAGTACATAAAAATATTAGTATCATCTAAACTTCATAATAAAGAATTAAGGTAAAAAACCAAGGCTGTTCTTTTTAGGGCCTTATACTCTAGGACCCATAGGCCAGTAATTTAGATAAGTAATGTAAGTGGAAGGGAATCATGTATTTAATGCCTATTGAAAGATTATAAGCTCCCACATTATGATCAAAGCAAAAACAACTGTTTTGAGATTACACTAATACATCAATGATTATTTCACTAGATTATAGTCATTTTTTAAATTTAAGTCTTTGAATGAGAAAGGTTAAGCGACTTGTTCAAAGTAAGCAACAGAAATAGGATCTTTAGATCATTCAGGCCTTCCTGACTTTCAACTTTAGTATTCTATACACTATATTATGCTGACTCTTAATATTTTATTAATTTTTTAAAAAGTTAACTCTAATACAATTGTCTTGCAAATGGCAGTTGTCAACAACAACAATAATAAACATTTATATAGCATTTTAAAGTTTGCAAAATGCTTTACACATATCATTTTCTTCGTAACAACCCTGTCACCATCCACAAGTGCCTACACTTACTCTTCTCTCTCTTAACTCTCCTCTCAGTTCCTCAGACTTACAACCTAAGTGTCATCCTCAAATCTTCACTATCTTTTACCACCTATATCCAATCTGTTCCCAAGACCTGTTGATTTTATTAATATCTCTTTTTTAAATTTATTTAGAATATTTTCCCATGGTTACATGATTCATGATATCCCCCTTCCCTCCCTCCTCCCAGAGCTGACAAGCAATGCCACTGGGTTATACATGTATCATTGTTCAAAACTTAATTTCCATGTTATCCATATTTGCAATAGAGTGACCTTTTAAGATTAAAACCCTAATCATATCCCCATCAAACCATGTGATTGATCATGTTTTTCTTCTGTGTTTCTGCTCCCATAGTTCTGGATGTGGATAGCATTCTTTCTCCTAAGTTCCTCAAGATTGTCCTGGGTCATTGCACTGCTGCTAATAGGAAAGTTTATTACATTTGATTGTGCCATAATGTATCAGTCTCTGTGTACAATGTTCTCCTTGTAATATCTCTTGATCACACTCCCTTCTAATTCCTCTAATACTGTCACAACCTGGATGAAGGCCCTCATTTCTTAATACCAAGACTACTGCAAGAGCTGGATGGTTGGTCATCTTGCCTCAAGTTTCTCCCTACTCAAATCTTATCTTCCACTCAGTTGCCAAAGTGATTTTCCTAAAGCATGGGGCCAAACCATGTTTCTTCAGCAGCTCCCTTTCAACTCTAGAATTATATAACATCTTCTGACTGAAATTCAAAACATTTCATAATCCATCCCTCTCACCTCCTTTCCCATTTTCTATTATCAGTAGTAAATGGAGACCTGGAAAGAAAAAACCTAACTACTGAGATTATGGCTAGAATAGATAGAAAAACACTATGGGATCTGTGAATTGGGTTTTGAATATCTACATGGCCTGTTAATAATCATTAAAAATCATTTAATTGTGCTGACAAGGTGGATGATTTCAGAAAAACCTGGGAAGACCTATATTAATTGGATTGATACATGGTGAAATAAGCAGAATCAGGAGATCATTGTACACAGTAACAGCAATATTGTAATGATGATTGAACTGTGAAAGATTAGCTACTCTTCTCAATACAATTATCCAAGACTATGAGGAAGGATTCATGATGAAAACTGCTATCCACCTCCAGAAAAAGAAGTGATGATCTCTGAGTGCAGATTGAAACATACTTTATGTTGTTTGCTTTTGCTGAGATATTGCTAAAATGGAAATAGCTTTTGCATGACTTCACATGTAAAATGGGCATGATATTGATTGCCTTCTTAGTGTGCGTGAGGGTCTGGAATGAAGGACAGAATCTGGAATTACAATTTTTTTTTAAATATTAAAACTTCAGACTTGATTTGGTCAGCTGCATGCATGTTGATGGAATAGTTTAGGAAATAATCCATTGGGGGGGAGAAGGGGGAGAGAATGAAAACAGATAGTCTTTTGTTTTCTTTCCAGGACCTGGTTTCATCCATACTTTTCCAGATATCTTTTCCGACCTTATTTTTCCATGACCATATAGTACCAAGTGTACCATTTTGTAAAGTGCTTTGGGAAATGGAACATTTTTTGAAATGGTACTCAGTCCCTTTTTGATATGAAAAACTCATTAATTAGAGTAGTAACTCTTCCATCTTCAGAGATACCATATAGAATTCTTCAGAAGTCCTGTCAGGAAGATTCAGTACAATACTATTAAGTAAGTAGGACCTAGCATAGGTCCACATAAAGTATTGGGAGAGACTATGACTTGTTGGGGATATGTGGTCTAGAGACTGTTCCACAAAACATCTCCTTGAAATTAATGTTTCTATAAGAAGAAGTCTGTTTTAACACTTCTACGCCCGGCTCTCACCCTAAATGATTCATATCTGGCTGCTACTTAACCTGTATGACTGTAGGCATGCCAATTAATTCTATAGGTTATAGTTCCCCACAGTCAAAGTGAAATGAAGAGGGGGAGAGAAAAAGATAGGATGTTTAGGGAGTCTATTCTAACTGTAATACTACAAAGAAAATTTTTCTTTACTGTCCTCCTACTTTCCTTTTGTTGTTACAAATTTTTAAAAAACATTTATTAATATCTTAATTTTATATCACAATCATTTCTGGAAATAAACCTCAGGGCCCTGAAATTCAACTATCCCTTGTTAAAAAAAAAAAGTTAAAGCAAAAACTCCTGGTAGAATGACTATCTGCTCTAGTAGCTCTTCATTTCTCTGCCAAGAAAGAAGGAATATTTCATTATCTGCTCTCCAGGACTAGTCTTGGTTTTTCAGTTACTCAAGAGTTAGGTTTTCTTTTAATTGATCTTTTAATTTGTTCTTTTATTTCTTCTTATTTCACTCTGTCAGTTGATAAAAATTTTTCTCCATGATTTTCTGAATACTTGTATAATTTCTTATTGCATAATATTTGATCGCCTTCATGTATCAATTTGTTTAGTCATTTCCCAAATGATGAGCATTCATCCTGCATCTATTTTGTTCCTGCAAAAGGTTTTTATTCATATTTCCTACTTTGTTTTCTTTATCACTTCTATCCCTTGTTTGGTCAAGAATTTTTCTCCATGACAGAATTTTTAAAATTCTTTCTATTCTCCTCTAAATTTTTAATGTGACTTTTAGTATTCAGATAGTGTATCCATTTGAAACTTATTATAGAATATGCTAGTCTAAATCTATTTTCAGTCAAAATGCATCCCAGTTTTTCTAGTACCTCATGTGATTGCTCCTGGTTTTTGCTTATTATGTTCTACTAAGTCACTTTTCTACTTTTCACTAATACAAATAGTTATTTTTAAAGCCCTTATTTTCTGTCTTAGTATCAATTTTAAGATTGAAGAGCTGCAAGGGCTAGGTAATTGGGGTTATGTGACTTGTAAAGGTCACAAGCTAGGAAGTGTCTGAGGACAGATCTGAAGCTAGGACTCTTGTCTCCAATTTGATGCTCTATCCACTTTGCTATCTAGTTAACCTAGTACCAAATAGTTTTAATGCTTATTGCTTTATAACATAGTTTGAGGACTAATAATGCTATATGATGTGACCTTCATTCTTACTTTTTTCATTATTTTAGAATTTTCAATCTTTTAAAGTTCTTTCAAGAAAGTTTTTTTTCCTCCAAATGAATTTTGTTATTATTTTTGTCTACTTCTATATAAAGTACCTCTTATTGGTATAGCACAAAAACAACTTAGGTAATATTACAATTGTCCAACATGAGGCTACTTCCCTTATGTTCACTCTATATCACTAACTCTTCTTACCCCAGAGAGGCTTATCCCATAATGCATTATGTAAATATAAATTATTGCCATTATAACATACATTATCATAATTTCAACCTTCCCTCACTTAAACTATTCTCAAGGTTTAAATTAATTTATGTCTCCGACTACATTTTGGTGAGGAACTAATGAACAGTAAAGAAAGAAGGCCCCACATGGTTTGGAAGGTGAGAAAGAGCAAAAAAGGTGCATAATACAGAAAACGGACGTGCAGTTTAGAATAAATGGAAGTATTCCATGATGTGAAAAGGCATTTAGGACCAGTTTATAAAATAGGAAACAAATTGTAAGTCATCACTTAAAATGTTTCAGTGATCTAATGATCAAAGGAATGGAGACAACTTTGAGCCACTAGCTCATATCCATCAAAATGGCAAAAATAACAAAACTTGTTGTATGAATACCTGGGGAACAGGAATGCTATTAAATTGCTATTGAAACTACAAACTTTTTTGGGGAGGGAATGATCTGATAATATTAAAAATGAGTTTTAACTGATGGCACTATCTGAATTTGTAATTTTATGTTATAATAAAAGACCGAAGCTTTTGGACCACGTGATTTTGGGAAAAGTACTATTTCTCAAAGGGACTTAGTTTCCTCATCTATAATATGAGATTGTAGTAGTTGATTTTTAAAGTCACTTTCAGATTGAAATACTATGATCTCTGACTAAAAATATGAAAAACATTTTTTCATCTGGATCTATGATTTCATTAATACTTGAATTCCTTCCAACAATACTGATCACCAACTCAATCAGAGTTACCTGGGGTACTTGTAAGTTAAGTAACTTGCTACACAGCTAGCATATGTCATTCCAGTTCTTCCCAATTCCAAGACCAGTCATCTATTTATTATACCAGACTGCACATATCAAATATTCATAGCTACCTCAATTATCATAGTAAAAATCTGAAAAAATTTGTAGCTAACTGTTTCAGAACGGTTGAACAAGCTGTGAGAGATTGTCAATTCGATTCAATAAACATTTATTAAGCATCTACTATGTACCAATTTTAACCCATCAACATAGCTTAAAGGGGAACTCCACCTAGATGTCATATACTTCAGTGAATAGTCCCATGATATATTAAGAGCCTTCCACTCTATCACTTCTTCCTCATAACCCATAACTAGCAGGCCTAGATAAGAGGCTTGACCTAATACCAAATCATATCAGTTTAGGGACCATCACTAGGATGCCCAGGGCACTTTGCTAAGAGTAGATGTCTAGAGGATAGATAGTAGATGGGCTGGTTGCTATATGTCCAGCAGCAACATGATCAAGGGGCATGTCAAGAATTTGGAGTCCACCAATGAGATAACACACTGATGTCTGGACTAACCAGGCATATAGGATAGAGCTGGGCAATGAAAGGAATAAAAGCTATACTCTAAGAGAAGGTTCATGAGCTTCAGATCATGAGGAAGATCTGGGATCCTATTTGTTGGAGGGAGACAGGTTCCTCTAAAAAATATTTGCTCAGAGTTCTGCCTCAGTTGTTTTATGGCGGATTGGATGAATTTCTGAGGTTACATATTTTATGACCTACATTAGGTATATTCATATTGGGATCTGCATTACTGTGTCTGTTTTTTTTTAATAAAAAGTTGTTTATAATGAATTTACTAAAATGGAAAAAAAGACAATTTGGTACAAGATCTTTTAAAATTCATCAATCATATACATACACACTGAAGAGAAAGTACCTTTCGCCAGTCACTGAAGAAGTTATTTTGAAAAACTTCCTTTGTCGTATATTCATGATCCAACATTTTCCCATAAAACGTAGCAATCTCTTCAGTTGCTAAACTCAACTTCATAGCTTTTCCTGTGGAAATTAAAAGGCCAGGTTCACTTGGCATGTCTGCTGCTTATTCTGGGCACATTTCCAATGTCAATGATCCCAACATTGTTACTTATGTGTTCACTTTATCTCAGTATCAAGAAGTTTGTATTGTGTATCGAGTGGGGGAAGGGGGGGAAACCTATTTAATTTTAATTTAATAAGACTTAACATTTGAAGAATAATTTATAAATGTTCATCTGTAGAGAATGAACTGAAAAGTGGAAATATGAAAGACATAATCTATGTATTTTGTCAGATAATGCATTCTGTGGTGTGGAGAGAGGAGGAATAGGCTAAATAAATAAATTTTAAAATAAAAAATGGTAGAATAAATATATTTTTTAAAAAGGCATAGTCTTATACATATCAAATGCTCAATAGATACTTGCTGAATTTAATGGTCAAAACCATGAATCTTGATTTAAGAATATCTGAACTTTCTGGTTTCACTAGTTACATTTACAAAGCTAGATTTAAGACTTCAGAGCAGGGAAGAAATATATATATATGGCCAATTGAAAGGTCTAAAAAAAAAAAGCCCATATGAAATAAAATAGCAATGAGATAAAAGCAACAATACTTCTAAAAACAACTGAATCTTCAAAAGTATGTTTAGAAATAAAAAGGATATTCCAGGTTCTAAGAAACAACATAGCTTAATGGACAAGCAATATGAATTGTTATGGGCAGTGATCCCAAACCACTCAACATTTTGGTGCCTTGGTTTTACCCTCCTGAAAACAGGTATTCTAAATGAATAGCAGCTCAAAAGAAGCTATTTTGGCTCCTTAAAGATAGAAACCAAGTCTTATTCATTTTTTATTCATTTCTATTGCTCATCACAATAAACCCCTATGTATAAAAAGTATTCAATAAATGTCTGTTGAGTCAATATTGTTGTTGGACTGAATTATCAACCAAAAAAAGCACTTACTATCTGTACTAACAGAGGTAAGGGCAGAAAGAATACTATCTAAAATAGCCAGAATTCAATTGGCAATACAGAAGGAAAATAATACAAAATAAAAAAAACACACATTCAATCTTTAGTGAGGACAGTAAGAGGTTGCAGAATGAATGGAAAAGAATGAAGACATGCATAACACAGGAGAAACTTTCCTCAGATATTCCTGCTGCTAGAAAGAGCAGATACGGCAAACAGAAACTGTGTAGGATCTTTCATGTCTGCTTAGGGATGCCAGAAAGTGGAAAAAAAGCTGATGTTCAGGAATTGGAGGTATGAATCAGTTATTATAAAGTGTATAAGGTAGATGACCTATAAAACCTGAACCTTAAAGATGGTGGTAGTACCCAGAGCTTTTGGTCCTAGATTCTCTCATCTTGTGTCATCGCTGTGATATTTGTGGGTGTATACAGGTATTTGTCAGTTGGGGTTATGTGGTATATAGCTACTGAGCACACAAAAGTATCTGCCAGGATCATTCCTGAGATAAACATTTTTTTGTGATAGCCAAGGAAATACAAAAACTGGATCACAAAGCATGGTTTTCAGCCTCTGGAACCTAACTAAGATAGCTATGTGACTTTGGGAAAGTAACTTCACTTTGGATAATGTAATTTACTGTCTCACTCCTGACATGATCTAATGGCTGATACATGTACTTTATAACAAAGTTAGCTATTATTTTGGAAGAAGAGACACGCTAAAGGAAAAAGCATTGGACTTGGGAGTCAGAAGAACCAGGTTTAAGCCCAGCTGTGCTAACTCACATGATTACAAAGGAATGTTTGAGACACTATATAGATGTGGGATGTTATAATTTATTATCTTACCATCATAATAGAAGTGAACTTCATCTGGAAGTGGTTCATATAAGGGTGCAAAGTATGGTCCCTTATGTTCCAATTGTTTCCATTTCATGCCATCTTCACTCTTTTCCTCTTGCCACCTAAAGGTAGGTCACACAAATAAATTCACTCTTTCATGGAGACAATCCTTTGCAGTCAAAAGTATATGATGTGGGAACCAGCTTACCTCAGGTTTCATCCTGGCTCTCCCCCAAGTAGCAAAAGAGCTAAGAACACACCTATCTTTGGCCTCAATTTCATCCACTGTTAAATTAGGAAGTTGAACTAAATGATCTCTAGGTCTAAGGTTCTAAAGATAACGGATTTAGAGACATAATTAAAAGGCTCTTTGACTATAGAAACAGTCATGGCTGCTGTTTTTAATGGTGAAAAACTAGAAACAACATATATCTCATATGTAGAATTAGGGAACAGCTGACCAAGTGGATTACTAATGTGACACAATACTACTATGTCACTTTCAAAGGCCAGAAAAATTAGGAAGAAGTTATTACTATAAGCAAAGGCTGTTAAAACCCTAGTATTGCCCTATTTATATTTATCAAATGCTCTCCCATCATGTAAGAACTAGTATTAGGCAGAAAGTATTGTTTTCACTATAATCTTATCACATTTAAAGACTATCTATTAAGGAACCTAGAAAAATTCTCTTCTGTTTAGAAATGTATGGGTAAGCAGATCTATGATTCTTCTGGATTTCATTACGACCTAAATTGTCTAAAACAATTACTTCATAATTAATATTGTTGTATAGCTCAAATATATGTACTACTTTATATAGACATATATAACAATGCATCAAAGGATTTTCTTAGAGATATAAGAAACATGAGTTATAAACTAGTAAAATTCCCCATTTTTACAAAGAACAATGAAGTGGAGGGAAAATGACATGCCCAAAGTCGTCATAAAACCTCTGGATCTCAAATCTATTCCCCTATCACCATGGTCACATTACCTCCTAAACAATTTGCTAAATCTTTTCCATTTCTTGATCCTGTAAATTCTGAAGTAACAAGTATTATTATAAAACACAAAAATTGCAAGGGATCCTACAGAGCAACAAGCCCAACCTGTTCATTTGACAAATGAAGCATCTGGAAACAAAAGAGAGTAAAGAACTTTGAGCAAGTCATAGTTACTTAAGGGCAGCACCAAAACTAGAACTCAGGTTCTATGTCATGTAAGTAACTAGGGGCTCAGAAAATATGGACTGAATCCATAATGTGTGTGTGTTTCCAGAAAGCAGCCTCAAAATGGGCTTGTCCCAAAGAGTAAAAAAGGACCAGAAAAATCTCAATCAACACTTACCTAGATCTTTCAGATCCCTCCCTTCTCCATGCTGCCCCCAACCCCAGGCACTGCCTTCTCCAGGTGTTCCAGGGAAAACTAGTTTTAGTGCCATAGCACAGGCTGGGGGCTACTATTTTAAAACACACTATACTTCCAATACTATCTGCATCCCAGAGTGTCACAGCAGAGAAACCATGCTACTTTAATCAGAGGCCATATTGGAAAACAATAAGATATCTGCAAATGCCAGTTGGTGTTGACCTTTCTCCCGGAAGAGATCTGAATTCCTACAGACACATCCCCTTTGGCATCCCTTGTGCATGTAGAATATGGCATTCTGGGAAATGTAGTCCTAAGCCTGAAGGCCACACATGCTGTATCTTTATCTACAAAGCCTTTCCACAGCTTTTCCTGATGCCAACACTATAGGTTCTCACTTTTTTGTGTATCAGAGAACCTTAGAATTAGAACTGACAATCCCTAAAGGCTGTTTCCAACCCCTTGAAGGAGAAAAAAAAAAGAGAAACAGGGTACATGACCTGTGCAAGGACACATAGGTAGTAAAGTGACAAGGCAGGATTTGCACCCAAGTCCTCTGATTCCAAAACCAGTGTTTTCTCTATTTTATGAGGTCTCTCCTAATCTTAGGTTCCATTTGATTCCTAAATAATATATTAAGTGCTGCTAGAAAAGGTGTCTCAAGCTACCTCAGAGAAGACAGTAGACAGAATCATTATAGGACTTTTAATCAATAGCCTGGCCCTCCCAGTTACTTATATGACATTAATCAAGTTTCTTCCCCTCTCTGGTCTTAGTCTCTTCTCCTATAAAATGTGGAGATTGCCTAAGTGTGCCATTCTCTGGTTCCTTTCATTACTAATTGTGCAATCATCAGTTAATCATTTAAACTCTGAGCCATTTTTTTAATCTTTAAAATGGGAATAAAAATACTTGCTTATCTACCACAAGGCTACTAGGTATATAAGAATATTATTACATAAACTGCCTTTTAGGATCAGATCAACTAACAAAATAGATTTTAAAATCACTGTTCTAATTTATTCAATGATCAAGGGTCATAGCTAATTGAAATTTTAAGTTTTCCATATAGAAATTACTCATTCAGTTTATTCTTAGTTTATCCTGACACCTAGTGGCTAAAAAGCATTGGCACACAGTCAATTCAGCTAGAGAAATTTGTTTTTTCCCAGGCCTTCCATGACTATTTTTGGCTATCATCAGTACCTTTGAATGATGGAACACCAGACCTAACTTTTTAAATGCAGGTAACGTATGTGATTCTATATTAACTTGCAAAATTAATTAGAGAGATTTTAAGCTATTAAATCCAGGACTTCAAAGTTTGAAAAGTTCTCAGAGGCCACCTAGCCATGGTCTATATCTGACACAGATCCCACATCACAAAGCATCTATTCTAGACACCCCCATTCCTCCTCTTGCCCTGGGAGCTGTAATCAAACAAAATAAATATTACCACTGCTTCTGGAAAAAGTAATGGTCATCAACTGCCCAATAGTCCCACTCACAATTCCCCACATAAGCCCCTAACTGACCACTATATCTCTATTAGTAAGTTTTCTGAGGACAATGACTGTCTCAGTTTGTTTTGTATCAGTTTCCTCCCCAAAAGAGTAGGTACTTAATGCTTTTTTCATTCAATCATTCATTATCAAGTCATATGCTCAAATTTACAGCTGAGGAACTATTCACCTGATCATCATTCCTTCTACCCTCAATTCTTCTCAGGCCATCCTCGGCTATGCTCTCCTTCCTTTCCTATCTCATCTTATTTCATTTAGCTATCTTCCCCCACTATCTCCTCTTTCATTTGGTTCATCCTTGGTCCCCTACTCTCATTCTCCCCATATTATCCAATTTATTGTCAAGTCTTACTGTTTCTCCCTTTACAATATTTCTCATAAAGATCCCATCTCTCCACTCAACAAAGGAGATATCATAGTTCAGACTCTCATTACCTCTTGCCTGGAATACTACAATCATTTTCTAGTTCATATATATGCCTCAAATCTTTCCATTATAAGACATTATCTACTAATTTACCAAAATATTTTTTCTACTCTCCTACTCTCCTAGATCAATAAACTCTAGTAGGGAAGGGAATGAGCATTTATTAAGCACCAACTCTGTGGCTGGCACTGTGCTAAATGCTTTATAAATATTATCCTATTTGATAATAACTCAGCTGGGGGGGTGGTGCTACTGTTATCTCTATTTTGCATTTGAAGAACCAGAGGCAGACAAAAGTTAAATGACTTGTCCCCAGACACACAAATCTAAGTCGCTGAGGCTGGATTTGAACTCAGTTTACTGACTCAAAGTTCAATGCTCTATCCATTGTGCCATACTACTACTTTTTATCCAGAGTCAAATATACAGTCTACCACCATTTAGAGCTCCTCCCTATATTTCTAAAATTCTATACTATATTACCTTTACTTCTTTTCCCCATTCTACATTCCAGCAATATTGGTCTACTCATGGTTCCCTGAAAACTCCATTTCCCATCTTCCTCTCTGTACTAGCTATCCTCCATGCCTGGAATATTCTCCTTTCTTACTTCCCTAAGTTTCCTTGGCCTTAAGCTCAGCTCAAATCCTACCATCTGCAGGCTTTCTCCAGTCCAACTACTGCTAGACCCCAGTTTGTGAAAATAAATGAATGTCTTGAAAGGGTTACATTATTTGAATTCTCAAAACACATTTCTATTGGGCAGGAATCAACTGTCTTGTTTTACATAATTATAACTTCTAATAGTATGAATTCAAATACATGGAACTACTTCAAGGATTTCTTTTTTCATATTAATTAGGACCTAGTTATATTACCTGCCCTCTGAGATTATCTTTTCATCTACTCTGTACAAATTTTATGGCCTAGTTATTTAGTTTGCCCCATTTATCATGTAAGCTTCTTCAGGGCTGGGACTCTTTTTACTTTTCTTTGTTATAAACCCCTGTGCTAGGTAGAAATCCTGGGACATAGTAAATACTTAATAAATAATTGCCAATCAGTTGGCTCAGTTTCTAGATGACCTCTAAAGTCTTCTAGTTCTAAATCCTATGATCCTTTGAGTTTTCTAAAACATCCACAAATGTATAGAGGTGCTTCCCCCCCCCCCCCAAACCCTTACCTTCCATCTTAGAAACAATACTATGTATTGGTTCCAAGGCAGAAGAGTGGTAAGGGCTAAACAATGGGGGTTAAGTGACTTGCCCAGGGTCACACAGCTAGGAAGTGACTGAGGTTAGATTTGAACCCTAAGGCCTCCTGTCTCTAGGCCTGACTCTCAATCCACCACTGAGCCACCCAGCTGCACCCTGTAGGGGTGCTATTAAATTTTTGCTTATATTATTGAAGATTCTGGAGTTTTCTTAGAAACCATAAAGTCAGATATTATTGGGTACTCTTGCATATCTATAATAGACTTAATGATGACCCTCAGGCTATTAAGATTCTGAAGCTGTTTATGTTTAAAACTATACTATAGGGGGCAGCTGGGTAGCTCAGTGGATTGAGAGCCAGGCCTAGAGATAGGAGGTCCTAGGTTCAAATCCGGCCTCAGACACTTCCCAGCTGTGTGACCCTGGGCAAAGTCACTTGACCCCTATTGCCTACCCTTACCAATCTTCCACCTATAAGTCAATACACACAGAAGTTAAGGGTTTAAAATTAAAACAAACAAAAAAAAAACAAAAAAAAACTATACTATATTCTGTTAAACGAAATTTTAGTGTTAAATAATCTTGTTATATGCCCTAAACATGGCAAGCCACAGACAGATATAGCCAATCTATTCAGCGGACTACTGGATTAACCTGAACATCCCAATTCCCAGCCAAGGTGGGAAATGTTGAGTTACCACCTGCATTAATGAGCTTCTTTTAAAAAGCTACACTGATTTTACGTAATATTTTCTGCTACAAGATCCAATATAGAAAGTCAGTTGTACTTTCATTTTCAAACACAAAAATATTGCTTTTGTTTGAAATCTGTTCATAAGAATTTCAGTCCTATGGATTTTAAAGGTCAAACCTATAGTCAAGTGAAACATACCATTTCCATTTATTTTCTTCCTCTTGCTTTTTCTTTTTTCCCTTTTCATTTTCTGCCTTTGGAGTTTTATTCATTTCCTTGTCTTTTCTCTTTCTCTTGGAACACTGTTCATTAACTAATAACTCTTCCTTTTTCACTTTATCTTTTGTCCCACTCTTTTTAACCAGGAATTTATTTTTAGCTTCTTTCTTGCCTTTTAGATCCTTTTCTCCTATGGATTTATTCCTATCTTTTAATTTTCCTTGTCTTTTTTCCCTTCCATCATCATGGCTGCCTCTCAGCTTTTCTTCCTGTGTCTGTCCACCTTCCTCACTTTCAGTCTTTATATCTCTTCCTTTCTCTCTTTGTCCTTTTTCCTCGAGGTCCCAGTGTTCTATCTTTCTTTCCTTTAGCTTGTGCACACTTTCCTCTTCTTCCTTGTCTTTCTTCCTTTTCTTTTCTTTTTTAGAAATCAAAGTTTCTGATTTAATCTTATTCACCTGTAGCTTCCTCTTCTTTGCTTTCATGGTGCCATCTTGTGTTGATGCTTCATTCTCTTCCTTAATTTTTTCAACCCTCAGTTCTTTTTTCTCTTTATTTTCATTGTTTTGCATATGTTTTCCTTCAAAAGAAATTTGTCCTTTGGGGTTTTCAATTATCTGATTTTTCCTGTCAGTGTCCACTTCCACAGCAACCATTTTGTTATCCTCTTTTTTGCTCTCCAGTCCTTTCTCATGATCTCCTCCCATTCTGCTGAGATAATCATGTTTTATTTTATTTGTGTTTTCCTTTTTCTCAAATTCTTTTATGTTCTCTTTTGCATTGCTGTTTTCCTTTTCAGTCTTTCCTTTCAGGGCATCTGGAGCATCACCATGGTTTCTCTCAATCATTTCAAATCTTCCTACCTTTTCTTTTACTACCTTGTATTCACTGATGAGACCTTCCTCTACTGGCTTCCCTGCCTCCTGAGATTTCTCAGTGTGTTTTTGCTTATAAGGTTTTTCTTCTCTTTTTTTGGAGTCCTTTCCTTTAAGAATTTCTTGCTTATTTTTACCAGTCACTTCTTTTACCTGGTTGCTTACTATTTGTTTGTTTGCTTCTGCCATGGTTCTCCAATGTAGAATGCTCACATATTTCCCAATTCTCTTTTTTCTCACAATGGCACCTTTATTTAAGGTCTCTTTACTTGCTGAATACTTTCCATCTTCAGAGATTTCCTGATTTCCACAATGAGGAACTTCCATCTTGCTTTCATGAACTTCTTTTAGCTTTGTAATCTTACCAAGAAAAAACACACAAAAACCAAAAGGAAACGTTAGATGGCACTGGTAACATAAGACATTTTTAAGTGTTCAATTCAAATCCATATTCATTTACTAAGAACCTACTATGTGCAATGTACTGAAGTTCATATAAAGTTTAGAAAAGACACTATTACCCTTTCCTCTCATGAAGCTTACAGTGTAGCAGAGAAAAAAGACATCAACATATATTATTATAACTACCCATTATTATAAGTACATTTAAAAGGTACAAAACAAAGTACTATATGATACTCAAAGAAGGATACTATTTATAAAAAAGAAGGAAGGAAGAATTTGTGATCAAAGGGACATCTGAGGTATGTTTTTGGAAAACACTATTTCAGGGATCGGGAATCAGGTGAGCAATGGCAAAGGTCAATTGAAGGGTTTAAGTACATGGTTCAGAATAGGTGAAATTAAGGCTAGAAAGACAGGGAAATAATGATTATTTAGGGTTGTAAATGCCAGACTAAGGAACTTAAATTTTACTCAGCAGGTAGTAGCCACTGAAGGATTCTGAGTATTAGCACTAAACAGAAGAGAGATTAGTTTGGAACTAATAATAAGGATGATTTGCAGGTGAATAAGTGCAGTAGGAAAGGGGATGCAAAAAGACGTGTTAGGAAACTATTTTAATAGATTAGGATGGTAGTAAAGAAGGCTATACTAAAGAAATTGGCATTGAAATAAAGAAAAGGGTTTGGACAAGAGAAATAGAAGAGAAATTCAACTAGTAGCACAGAATAACAATTAGCTGGATATAAAATGAGAAAGAAACAAAGTATTGATAGAATCACAGAATCTAACTTAGAATTAACTTCAACAGTTGATTTAGTCCAATCCAAATGCCAAAAAGAAGTCTTTCTACAACATACCCAAGTGGTCATTCAGGGTTTGCTTGAAGACTTCCAATGAAGTAAAACACTTCACTTCCTGAGACAGTCAATTACTGTATAGCTTTAAATCCTAGGAAAGTTTTCATGATATCAAACCTATGTTTGCTTCTTAACAATTTTCACACTTTGCCCCAGATTTTATTCCTTAGACAAAGAGAACAAAGCTAATCCCTTTCCCATATTACCCTTCAAATACTTGAATAAAACTATAATGTATCCCCCCCCTAAGTATTTCTTCTCTAGACTAAATATCCTTAATTCCTTCAACTAATCTTCACAGGACATAACCATTCTCCTTTCAGCTTATCGACACTGTTTTTGTAATGTGGTACACCAATAATTACAAAAAATCATTAATAACTTAGGAAAGAGTAGTTTCAGTTATGACTGATTAGGCTGAAAGACAGATGCAAAGTGCTGAGAAACAAGAGACAAGAAATAGCATCTTCTAGAAATTTGGCAGTGAATGGGACAAGAAAGATAGAATCATCACTTGAGGGGACAGTCTAGTGGAAGCTTTTAGAAAATATAGAAGAATCAAGAATGTTTGTAGACAGGAGAGGAGAAACCAGTAGTAGTAGAGGAGAGAATGCAGCCCTTATATGTGGTCTGGCCAGGGCAGAAGACTCAAAAAAATCAACAGTTCTTTATTCCCAAAAACTCTGCCTCTGGGAATCCTACAGAGAAAGTAATTTTCTTCATTGCTGCCAACTGAAGAGAAGGAATGGGGAGGGAAATTAATATCCAACTAAAGTGGTGTTTGATAATAGGAAAGAT
The DNA here is from genome assembly GCF_016433145.1 of Gracilinanus agilis. Classification (NCBI taxonomy): domain Eukaryota; kingdom Metazoa; phylum Chordata; class Mammalia; order Didelphimorphia; family Didelphidae; genus Gracilinanus; species Gracilinanus agilis. The sequence continues at coordinate 701,537,790 of NC_058130.1, forward strand.
GGACTCCTGGCCAAGCAATCAATTAACAAACAATTATTAAGCTCTTGATGAAATGAAATGAAATGATGAAAGCTGGTAAAAATAATATACCTATAATTTTGCCAATATGATCATAAAGATTTTAAACTGAAGATGGAGAGATTAGGAGGAAACTACTATTGTGTCTGTCATACACAGAATAGTAGATAACAATATATAAGAAAAATAATGGACCAATAATTCAAGAAGACAATATTAAGAAGAAAGACAACGATAAAACCCATGGCTTCTTATGCCTTCATGCTATTATACCACTATAATAAGCAATGAGGTAAATCTGATCTCTTAGGATACTCAGTTGTTGAAATGGCGCTAGAAAATGGATCAAGAAAGCTATGCTTCTTCAAAGAATCAGGAAAAAAAGGCTGGTAGAGTGGAAATGTATCAAGAAGACATATCCAGGAAAGTGACAAGATGGTCAATTTTTCATCCTTCCTCAAACTTTCAACATGATATTCTCTATGCCACCCCTCAATCAGATAAGAAAATCACCTCCCACTTTACTGAGAAAACAGAGATCATTTGCTGTGAGTTCCTTTTTCTCCCATTCTCTACATTTCAATACTTCTCGAAATCCTCTCCCATTCATTCTCTTTTCTTTTACTCCAGTATTTTGTGAAGCCACATTTTTCCAATACCAAAGCAATGTCATATAGACTATCCTCACAAGTATCTTGTCTCTTTCTAATCTCCAATCTCTCCTGATCAACTACTGGTTCTTCCTCTCCTGTCTACAAACATTCTCAATTCTTCTATGTTTTTTAAAAGCCCCTACTAGACTATCTCCTCAAGCGATGATCCTATATTTCTTTTCCCTTTCACTGCCAAACTTCTGGAAAATACTATTTACTGTCTCCACTTCTTGTGTTTCTCAACATTTTGAAATCTGTCTTTCAGTCTAATCAATCACAACTGAAATAAATCTTTCCAAAGTTATTAATGATTTTTCTTAATTGTCAAATTCTATGGAAAAAGTTAACAGAACAGTTAAGTAGAAGGGAATTAAGGATCCAAACAAAATTATAAAGACTAAATAAAATAAATAAGGATACCAAGTATACCTGGTTTTCTATCACTGCATGAAATTTTTACAGAAAGTGGCCAGAGGTACAAACTTGAAATTATAGGATATGGACTCAAATCAAACCTCCATTCTTAATACCTGTGTGACCTCAAGCAAGTAATTCAACTTTTGAAGGCCTCAGTCTCATTTGCAAAAGAAGAGAGATAGAAAGGATAAACTCTGAAATTCTTTTGAGTTCTAAATTAAGATCCTATGATTACACATTATATAGTAATAGCTCAAATGAAAACAGAATGACAAATATTAAATGTGCCACAGACCATAAGATGATAAAAACTAATTAAGGAAGGAAATATGAACAAAGTATGGAGACTAAATAATATTATCCTAAAGAATGAAACAAAGGATAAATCATAGAAATATGTGATTCTATTAAAAAGAAAGTCAATTACTAGACAGTATATCAAAATTTAATGGAATGCAGCTAAAATGGTTCCTAGGTAGAAAATATTATCTCTAGACATGTATGTAAATGAAAGAAAGTAGGAGGTAGCTAGGTGGTTCGGTGGATTGAAAGTCAGGCTTAGAGATGAGAGATCCTGGGTTTCTAACTGTGTGACCCTGGCCAAGTCACTTAACCCCCAATGCCTAGTTCTTACCACTTTTCTGCCTTAGAACCAATACACAGTACTGATTCTAAGACAAAAGGTAAGGGTTTAAAAAAAATAACAACCACAAGAGAATACCAAGGAACTGATCATATAGCTAAACCCTACCCCCCAACTGAGAATATGAACAAATTAATAGTTCTTTCAAACAAACACCAAAGTAGAAATCTTAAAAACTGAAGAGATAAAAAACTGAAAATAAAGACTTTTAAGTATCTAACTAAAAGATATTTTAATAGTTCCAAAAAAAGATAATAGATTTAGCTCTTTGAAGAAAAAAAAATGGAACTGCAAAAATTAAAAAACACAGCACTGCTCTTTGTGGTGGCAAAAAATTGGAAAATGGGGGGTGTCCATCGATTGGGGAATGACTGAACAAATTGTGGTATATGTTGGTGATGGAATATTATTGTGCTGAAAGGAATGATGAACTGGAGGAATTCCATATGAATTGGAAAGACCTCCAGGAATTGATGCAGAGAGAAAGGAGCAGAACCAGGAAAACATTGTACACAGAGACTGATACATTATGGCATAATCAAATGTAATAGACTTCTCTACTAGCAGCAATGCAGTCATGACCCAGGACAATCCAGAGGAACTCATGAGAAAGAATGCTATCCACATCCAGAGAAAGAACTGTGGGAGCAGAAATGCAGAAGAAAAACATATAATCAATGACGTTGTTTGATGGGGAAATTATTAGGGTTTTAATGTTAAAAGATCACTCTACTGCAAATATGATTAACATGGAAATAGGTTTTGAACAATGATACATGTATAACCCAGTGACATTGTTTGTCAGCTCTGGGAGGAGGGAGGGAAGGGGGAGATCGTGAATCATGTAACCATGGAAAAATATTCTAAAGAAAAAAGCGTAGTCATAACAAATGGAGAGAAAAAACTTAAAAATCTGAAACTTTGGATTTAAGTTATGATATTCTTGGGAAATTTCATTTGGGGACTGCATTCAGGAGGTGACCAGAATATTCTTTCTATTTCCACTTAGCTCTTCAATTCTAAGGTATCTGGGAAGTGATGACTTTCAGGTAGTCCAGTGGTTCTCAATTTTCTTCTCTCCTCAATCTGTATTCCAGATAGGTTATTTCTTGCTATGAGGTACCTTATATTTTCCTCCATTTTTTTCAGGTCTTGACTATGCTTTAAAACATTTTTTTTTTTTGCCTCATGAAATCATTAGCTTTTATTCTAATTTTCAGGGAGTTTACTGCTTGGGCATGGTTTCATACCTTGTGTCAAAGCTATTTTTTTCCTCCTATATCTCATTTCTTTTCCTATTTTCTTCCTCTAGAGCTCTCATTTCATTTATAAAAGCACTTGAAAATTCTTTTAAAACTATTGCTTCATCTTTTCTAGGAATTCTAGTTGAATTTGTGTCCAAGCTGGGTTTTGATTTGAGGCTTTGCTTGCAGATGTTTTGTAGCCAGGAAGGGGAGAGGATCAAAGAGGGAAAGACATCCTTCCCTTGTGGGCTTAAAAAAAAAAAAAAGCATATCCATATGGAAAAATATAGGAACTCTATGGGAAAATGTAGCAGAAGATTCTTAGGTAAAGATTAACAGAAGAAATAGAAGCAATCTTGTCATGGAATTATACTGCAAACATGCCTGACAGAAGAAGGAATTACAAAAGGAATTTAAAAAATAGATCACAAGGCAGGGAAGTGTGATACTATAGTATGAAACATTTCCAAACATCTCCTAGAATTTTTTTCACTTAAAGCAGAGCAACTGATAAAACTCAACTTGCCTTGGTGACTTCATTTTTTTCAAAGGATATATAAACAATAAGGGGGAGGTGGCTATATTCTTGATCTGGTTCTGACCAAAAAACAAAAATTGCTAAAGTAGAATTGACAGGAATTTGGGACAAATGATTATTCCAAGAGAGTTTGTGATTGCAGAGCCAGACAGTCTGGCTACATGTTAAATTTTTTGAGAAATGAATTTAAAGAGTTCACAGAAGAAACAGGTATCCAGAATTGGTTTTTTCACTACCAGAGTTAACTTGGCATTCTTGCTATACCTGAAACCAAAAGACAAAAGGAATTTGCAGCTAAATGAAAAGGATGATAGTTGGTTAAGTTATAAGTGGATAGCACTTACTTGGCATCAGTTAAAACCTAATTCCAAGCCTGCCTCAGACATCTGCTGGTTGTAAGGCCCTGGGAAAGTCATTTTGCTTTTCTCAGCCTTAGGTTTCTCAAGTGTAAAGGGGGGGGGGGGGAATACCATAGCACTTCCCCTTCCAGGACTATTGTGAGGATCAAAGGAGATCAATCTCTCTCTTTCCCTTTCCCTCTCCCTCTCTCACACAGTTTTACAAACTTTTAAAGCACTATGTAATTGATAGTTATTAACAACAACAAATTTTATCACAGATTACCAACATTTCCTTTAAAAAGTATAAGTAAATTACAACCAGTCAGCAAACACTGATCTCTTTATTTCCTTGCCAAGAGGAGAAAACATATTCAAGGTCAACAATGATTCAAAATACAACATTGTTTGCAAAATATTAGAGGAAAACTGTTGAAAGCTTAAAAACAGCACCACTTAAAAAATGATTAGTGGGTAACAAAAAAACAACAGTTTATGGAAAGCTTGGTGAAAAACTGAATTAAGTTCGATCATTCCAAGATCATTTTGTGATAATGAGATTAAATCTACCCTGCCCTTGCTTAGATTTAATCACCAAAGATGTAAACACCACCATTTAATTGGGAGGTCTGTGACCCACATGTGCTAGAGTGATGAATCAGAATTGACTGACTGCCCCCTAGGCAGTCCTAAGAAAAGCATCTGTTGTGATTGGACACATAAACTAAGAGGAAGGCACAGGAAGTGATGAAAAAAATGGCCTGGATAAATTAAGAGGACTTCCGGGGCTCAGCCCTTTTTGGCTTTTTCTTGTTTGTGACTTGGACCTGGAGGAGCTCTGGCTCATATACATATATAAAAAGTGGCCCTCCGACCCCTGCTTGAAGGTCACTAAGGGGAGAGGACCCACTACTTCACAACACAATCCATACTGTTAGGAAGTGTTTTCATACTTCTTTGATACTATCATACCTCTTTGCAACTTCCACTCAACTGGTTCTGACCTCTGAGGTTAAAGAAAGCAAGTCTAAACCCTTCCTTCCATATAACAACCTTCTTGATATTTAGAGACAATAACTATCATTTCCCCTCCTAAGACCTCTTCTCCATGCTAAACAGTCCCCTAATCTTCAACCAATCCTCATATATTATGGACACAAGGTCCTTTCACCATTCTAGATACTTCCTCTGTATTCTTCCCTGCTTAACAATGTCCTTTTTAAATTTTTCTTTTTTTAGTCTTTACCTTCTGTCCTAGTAACAGCTCTATGACAGAAGGGTACAGGCTAGGCAAACGAGGTTAAGTGACTTGCCCCAGGTCATACAGCTAGGAAATGTCCAATGCCAGATGTGAACTCAGGTTGTCCCAACTTAGGCCTGGCATTCTATCTACTGGGCCACCTAGCTTCCTTCCATCCTCCTTAAATTATGGTTCTTGGAGCCATATCCCAGACAAGGTCTGATGAAGTCAAAGTATAATGGAGACTTACACTTCCATACTTCTGGAAACTAAGCCTCTTAAAAGATCTCAAAACATAGCATTAGTTTTTTTGGCTGCCACACTATTCTTCAGATTCATATTATTCAACTTGCAGTCTACTAAAACACCCACTTTTTTTTTCTAAAGCAACTGCTATCTAACCATTTTCCCCCCATTTTGTATGAGTGAAATTGATATTTTTTATATCTAAGAGTGAAATAAACAGAACCAAGAGAACATTATCTGCAGCTACAGATTTAATACTTTTAAGAATAACCTGTGGATAGCACATCCAAAGAATGAACTGAAAAATGGAAACGAAAAAGATATACTCTATATATACATATCTGTTTGCCATATGATGCAGAGAGAAGGGGCTGAGATTCTTTGTTAATATAAATTTAAAAACTAGATAATTTCAACAAGGAAAATGACAATGAAAGAATACATTCAAATTTTCAGGATGCATCCAAAGCAATATGAAGGGGAAAATTTTTTATATCTAATGATGTTTATTAATAAAAGATACAATGAAAGGATAAATGAATTGAGCATTTAACTAAAAAAAAACAAAAACCTTCAACTGTACACCAAAACAGAACTCTAAAATTAAGAGATCATGAAATTGAAAGCAAACGAGCCATTTAGTTTCTAAATAAAACTAGGAATCATTTCCTTCTAAATTGTTCAAATTGTTTTAAAAAAGAAAAATTAAAATAAATTACCAGCATTCAAAAGGAAAAAGGAAGAATTCACAACAAAGGAGGAACTTTTCAGAAATTATTTTCCCTAACATGCTAACAAAAGTTATAACTTAGATAAAATAGACACTTGTAAAAATAAAAAATACCTAAATTAACAAAACAAGAAAGATAATTTAAATAATTCCATTTCAGATAAAAGAAATTGTACAAAGAAAAATGAACCCTACACCTCACGAAAAGGCACTGTACCAGGTGATTTTACAAATGAATCCCAACAAAAAACAATTTGAATACTATATAAACTGTAAAAATAAAAAAGAGATCCTGTCAAATTTCTTCAATGATTTAATTATATCTAAATTTGAGGGACAGAAATCAGAGAAAGGAAAAAAAAACCAAACCAGTAGCCCTAATATATACTAGCACAAAAATTTAAATTAGATACTAGCACAGAAGTTAAAACAACTTATTAGAATATTCTATTCTATGAGCAGATTGGTTTTATGCCAGGGTTTTTTCCCTAACATAAAGAAAACTATAAACATAATATTAATTTAAAAAAATTTTAATCACATGATCATATCGCAAGATGAAGAGAATACTCTGGATAAAATACATCCAATTTCTATTAAAAAGAAATAAAATTTAAAAGTATAGAAATAAATGAACCACCTTAATGTGGTAAAACAGTTCCATCTCAAACTAAGAGCCAACCTTATGTATGAGAAACTTTTTAGAAGCCTTTTCAGTAAGGATTGTGGACAGGATATCCATTAGGACCACTATTATTTGCTATAGTGCTAGAAACGAGAAGTATATAAAATAGGATGAGAAAAAGAAATTAAAATAAGCAAAGAAACCAAAAAGTCAAACTTTTTAGATGACGCTACAGTCTATGTAGAGAACTCTAAAGAATCAGCTAAAAATTAACTGGGGGGGTGGGGGGGCAGCTGGGTAGCTCAGTGGATTGAGAGCCAGGCCTAGAGATTGGAGGTCCTAGGTTCAAATCTGACCTCAGACACTTCCTGGCTGTGTGATCCTGGACAAGTCACTTGACCCCCCATTGCCTACCCTTACCACTCTTCTGCCTTAGAGTCAATACACAGTATTGACTCCAAGACAGAAGGTAAGGGTTTAAAAAAAAAAATTTTTAACTGAGGGATAGCTAGGTGGCTCAGTGGATAGAACACCAAATCTAGAGACAGGAGGTCTTGAGTTCAAACCTGACCTCATACTTCCTAGCTGTGTGACTTTGGGCAAATCATTTAACCCCACTTGCCTATAGTTCTTAGCACTCTTCTGTACTGGAATATATACTTAGTACTGATTCCAAGACAGAAGTTAAAGACTTAAAAAATGGAGAAAATAGCGTTAGCAATTAGCAGGATATAAAGTAAACTCTATATAAATATATCATTTGCTTTTTGTATATAATTAACAAAATTTAGCCATAAGAGAGGCAAAGAGTCATTTAATTTAAAATAACTACAGAACTGAATAAATTATTTGCGAATCTGCCTATCAAGGCAGACAGGAACTAAATAAATACAACTACAAAATACTTTTTACAGAAACAGAGATCTACCTAAGTAATTGGAAAAATATTAATTGTTTATAGCTTGGGCCATGACAATATGATAAAAAAGACAATACAACCTATTTTACTTATTGAATGCCATATCAATTAAACTGCTAAAACTTAAACTTTTAAAGTTAGATGGAAGGGGACATTGCAGTACCATATATCAAACTATACTAAAACCAGTTATGAACATTACTTGATATTGGTTAAAAAATTGAAAAGCTGGGGGCAGCTGGGTAGCTCAATGGATTGAGAGCCAGGCCTAGAGACAGGAGGTCCTACGTTCAAATCTGACCTCAGACACTTCCCAGTTGTGTGACCCTGGACAAGTCACTTGACCCCATTGCCTACCCTTACCACTCTTCTGCCTTGGAGCCAATACACAGTATTGACTCCAAGACGGAAGGTAAGAGTTTAAAAAAAAAATTGAAAAGCTAATCAGTGGAACAGATTAGGTATGTAAGATAAAGAAGTATATAATTAAAGTAATACAGTATTTGATTAACTCCAATATCCCAAACCACTGGAGCAAGGATTCACTACTCAACAAAAACTTTTAGATAACAGGAAAGCAATATACTAGTTTAGACAAACATTTCACAACAAATAGCACAATATAGATACTGGACATATAAGGTCATATCAAAGTCAAATCAGAATAGCAATAGCAATACCACCTTTCAAAACTATGGCTATGAGAAGAATTTTTTACCAAACAAGGTAAAGATAAAGATCATAGAAGATAAAATAGACAGTTTATTCACATAACCAAAAGTTTCTGCATAATCAAAACCAATGCAGGAAACAGTCAACTCTGAAAAAATATTTTGCAATAAAAGTTTCTCTCATAAAGGCCCAATAGCCAAGTTATATAGAAAACTGATTTAAATATATATATGAACAAGGACCATTCTCCGACAGACAAATATTCGAAGGACAGGAAAATGTAGGTCTCAAAAGGAGATGGCAAGTTATAATTAATATAAGACATGATACTCCAAAATCACCAATAACAACAGAAATACAAATGTATACAATTTTGAGGTTCTTCCTCACACCCATCAAACTGACAAAGATGACGAAAAGGGAAAGTTATACAATTGTTTTAAGGATTACGGGAGGATAGGCACTAATGTATCACTGGTAGAGTTATCATACAATCCAACCATTCTGGAGACCAATTTAGAATTATACTCCCAAAAGACACTAAATTTTGGTTGGTTGTTATCCTCTGGACTTGAAAAGGATCAAAACGACATCGCTGGTCATGACATCTTTTGACTTGCACATAAAATGGATTTAAGTGAAGCAGAGTTGTAAGACATTAGCCTTACTCTCTCTACCAGAATCATCTAAGTTCAGTGGTAAGACAAAACTCAAGACTATTAATGATGGTCCAGGATGCAGTGGATGGCTTTGGCTCTACTGATGTCTGACCAAGTATAAGCACTCCACAGCATCTGATTCAGCTCACTTCATGGCTATTGGAACAAACTATTCTTTTTTTTTAATTAAATTAAATTATTATTTTTTTTTTAAAACCCTTACCTTCCATCAAGCCAGAAGAGTGGTAAGGGCTAGGCAATGGGGGTCAAGTGACTTGCCCAGGGTCACACAACTGGGAAGTGTCTGAGGCCAGATTTGAACCTAGGACCTCCCCTCTCTAGGTCTGGCTCTCAATCCACTGAGCTACCCAGCTGCCCCCTAAACTATTCTCTTCTACTACTTCTGCCAGAGCAAATCTTCACATGCTTGGAGCAGACATATCACTAAATCACCAATGGGTTTGAGGTCTGTTGGTTACTCTTAACCTGGTTTAGATTGTCCGCTGAGATGATTTACCAGTGTATAGCCACTGCAAATACTATAGCTCAGTGAGGGCAAACACAGCACCAAGATGGCATGCAAAGCACTTTCCGTGGGCGCTTCATGAAGGATTTCAGTAATGACAAATCATGAAGGTATTAAAGGTATACTGCTGATGCCAATGAGCAAGGTGTTCTTGGATCAGACTTATCTGGATATATTTTTAATATTTCACACAGTTGATATATAATGGAGCTATATATTCCATTCACTCCATATAATGGAATATATAATTCAATTGGATTGGGGTATAATTTTTGGACTTAAAAATTAAGCTTCAGCTGAAATCTGCAGCTGGCAGACAGGCTGAAAAGATCGTTTTCAATTTCTAAGGCTTACCTTTAACATCTGAATCAGTTTTGACCAGGATTTCCAGGAAGAGAAAGGTGTGACTTAAGTCAGGAAGGACTTCCAAATAAGCTTCTTCCTTGCCACCTGACTGAATTACTGTTTTATTATCTTTGTAATTGGACTTGTAATATTATGTAAAAACTTCTGGCATTTCCTTTGTTTGAAGTATACCCCAAAACCCTCAATGATGTGAACAATATAATAAATCGGTCAGAGACAAGCACACTCTCTCTCTGTCTCTCTGTCTCTGTCTCTCTCAGATTTGTCTACCTGACTGACAACATGCTGGATCTTTCTGTCTTTTTTGTCTTATGTTCTATATGTATTTATTTCCCCTGCCATAAGCCCCTTTCCCATCTGTTTTCCCAATCTTTGGTTTCCCTCTTAGGTGATTAGAATCCATGCTCAGATTTTTGGAGGGGCTGGACCTCTTCACTACGCCACTCTCCCTTCCCACCCCCAAGGGTTCATTACTAGAAAGGCAGAGGGACTCAAGCAGAGGTTCTCCCCTCCCCCTCTCCACTGTGTCTGATGACATTTTTCCCCATCCCCTACCCCTCTTCCCAGCAGCCCAATGGGAGTGCACTGGGGTAAGGTGGGCAGCTCATAAGCAGCAGAGTTGGAGGGGAGCAGAGCGCTCAGGGAGCTCTCCTCCCCTTCTCTACACTCACTGAGGACATTCCTCACTTCACCCCCCCACGCCCCGGGGGGGGGGGGGGAGAGAAAGGCAGGGTATATTTAGCACATGGGGGTGGGTGGGTGTAAGGGCCTGGCTCTCCATATCTAAAAGGTTCGCCATTGCTGCTAGAGCTTTTTGGAGCCACAGTGAGAGCTGGGTGGCAGGTGAACACCAAAGAAAGCAGTCCTGAAAAGGGCTCAGCAAGCCTTCATACCAGAGGTACTAGTTTTCCCTGAACACCCCATACACACCTCACTAAACTTTATATAACTTTGATATAGTTATAATACTATTAAGTTTATACTTGGCTAAAAAAAAACAAAGGAAAAAGATATATAAATGTATAAAAATATTAAAGTAGCACTTTTTGTTGTAGTAAGGAATTGGAAAATAAAGGAATATCCACCAAATAGGGAATGGTTGAAAAAATTATGGTATGTAAAAGTAATGGAATATTACTATGCCATGATAAAATTATGAAAATAAATTCAGAGAATCTTGGGAAGACTTGCATGAACTGATGCAGTGTATTAAATGAGAACTGAGAGAACAATTTATACAGTGACTATCACATTGTTAAAAAAAAGCAATTTTGAAAGATTTAAGAATAAAGATAAATGCAATGACCAATCATAAGTTCTGAGAAACAATGGTTAAGTAAGCTCTCTGCTTCCTATAAAAAAGGTAATGGATCAGATATAGAATGATACACATTTACAGACAATGTGAAAATCTGTTCTGCTTTAGTAAGCTTATTTGATGCAAAAAAAGGATTCTTTTTTAAAACTGGGAGAAATTGAAGGAGATCGGAATGAGTGATACTGGTACTAATGTACAAAAATGATATTCTATCAAGCATAGAACAAAAAAAATTTTTTTTAATGTCAAAAAAAGAATAACAATTCAGAACTGGAGATCACATAAGCCCCTTGCCATATTAGTTCTCCAGGAAACTAATATCAAGAACTATAAGCAACAACCTGTATAATATGACTGCCTTAGTCATATGACTTTATCTTTGATTAAAGTGCAAGCTTTAGAGGGTTAATGGGGTTTGAAGAATATTTCTCCATCCTCTAAGTTATAATTGAGAATCAAGTATTCTCTAAAACAATGTAAAAATAAAGAAAAAAAGGGGTATGAGTGAGTAAAAAAGGATCCTGACCTATGTCAGAAGACTGAAGGATAGAAGAATGTCACATAGAGAAATAGCAGAAGGATTACTGAACTTAAATAACAGATGTTGAGGCTCTTCCAGAAAAGGAATGGACTAATCCCACTGAAGATGAAGCAATTGCTTGTACTCCAGGAATGATACATATCCAAAGGTATTATTAGGTGAGTGATCATGCAATGATCATGGTCATGGGAAGTTCCTGGCTTCTGTAGCTACTTCCAATTCTGTGAGCTTATAAATGGTGTCCTAAAAGTCTTAGTGTGATTTTTAAGCTAATTAAAGCTTAAAATTGCACTAGGGGTTTTGGGACATCCTCCAAATCTAAACCACTTTCCAAATAAAGCACTATACAAATGTGAGTTATTGTATCTTCCAAGAATTAAAGTTATATCTGATAAGAGTGTAAGTTGCAAATGAATATATCCATAATTTAAAAATACTTACTTTGCCACTTTTTTTCTTTGATAGTTTCTCATCATTTTCAGGTTTCCTCTCTGGAATCACCTGTTCTGACCTAGAATATAAAATTTTATAAATTTCTATTCAACTGTATCCACAGTAATACATTAAATTTTACTGACACACAAGACAGGCTACTAGCACGAAGAAAATAAAAAGGGAGAGAATGGGACAACAATGATCTAACAATTCAGAGTGACCACCCTCCTGACCTTTTTGTGTGTAGAAGAGGAACATTTGCTAACCAAAAGCCTCTTTAGCTTAAATATGCCAAGTGCTAAAGAGTAGAGTGAGAAGAAGGCATCCTAAAGGAAATACTTGCTTAGGCAGTATCAGGAGATGCTTTCACAACACCCTTCTGCCCCAAGAGGCTGGAGGGAGGGAACAAGGCTCCACACTGGGAGTGAAGAGAGAAGGCTAGTTGTTGCCCTTTGAATGAACCAGTTACTTAATCTCTGAGAACACTGGATGCAGAGAACTAGTCTTTCTAAAGCAATACAAAATCAGGAGATTCAAGAATCTGAGAGGTGAAAAAGAACAAAAGTATCTAGCCCAACTTTTACTTGAGAAGGAATCCTCTCCAAACCCCAACCCATAGCATCTTGACAAGCAGTTACCTTCTCCCTAAAGGATTCCAAGGGGACAGCTGGGTAGCTCAGTGGATTGAGAGCCAGGCCTAGAGACGGGAGGTCCTAGGTTCAAATCTGGCCTCAGATACTTCCCAGCTATGTGACCCTGGAGTCACTTGACTCCCATTGCCTACCCTTACCACTCTTCTGCCTTGGAGTCAATACATAGTATTCTCTCCAATTCCGTCTCCAAGAAGATAAAGGGTTTAAAAATAAAAAAAAAATTTAAAAAAAAAAAGGATTCCAAGTATAATTTGCCATATGTAGATAGAAATAGGGACAAAAGCAAAGAAGTACACTTAAAAAAAAAATTACACAGATATATATGCTGGAAAGTGGCTGGGTGTCTAAGGCAATATATTACAACAGACATAATGGATCACAGTATAGTACTGCTAATAAAAATGTTACAATGGTAATACAGATAGAACTTCCCCCATGATTTGACTTATGGAATTCCTGAGGAATGAATGAGCCCTTTCTCTGAGAATTATAATCTCAGAGTAGCCTAGAACACTGAGAGGTTAAGTGAATTACCCAAGATCACAAAACCAGCATGTCAGAGACAAGAATTGAACCTAGGTCTTCCAAGCTTTAGGGCTAGCTCCCTATTTATGTTATATTGCCTCTCAAGGTATTAATGGATCATAATAAAAGTTATTAGTCAGACAACAGGTTAATTCTTAGCAATCTTCACATTAAAAAAGGCAATGCCCAAATAATTCCTGCAGACTATTGTGTCCCTATTAAAAAAAAAGAAAAAGAAAAAAAAAGAAAATATTGTGTTAAGTCCTCACTGAAGGCTTACTGAACAAAAAGAAACAGTGCTGAGAAATGGAACCTCTCAGAAAAGGTAGAAGAGGGGCAGCTAAGTGGGATAGTGCACCAGGCCTGGAGAAATCTGGCCTCAGACACTTTCTAGCTCTGTGACCCTGAGCAAGACACTTAACCCCAATTGCCTAGCTCTTATTCTTCAGCCTTGGAATGGATACTTAGCATCAATTCTAAGACAGAAGGTAAGGGTTTAAAAAAAAAAGTTAAAGAAGTTGAAATTATTTGATTAGATTCAAACCTATCAGATTGGCTAAGATGACAGAACAGAAAAGGAAAATGACAAATGTTGGAGAGGATGTAGAAAAACAGGGATACTGATGCACTCTTGGTGGAGTTGTGAACTGATTAACTATTCTGGAAAGCAATTAGGAACTATGCCCTAAGGGCTATAAAACTGCAAATCCTTTGATCCAACAATACTACTGCTAGGTCTTTACCCCAAAGAGATCAAATAAAAAAGGAATCAACCTACATATATATATATATGTATATATATATATATATACACATATATACACACACACAAAAAAAAATATTTATAGCAGCTTTAAAAAAAACCAACAACAACCAAAGCCTCTTACCTTCTGACTTAGTATCAATTCTAGAAGCACAGCAAGGGCTAGGGAGCAAATGGAATTAAGTGACTTGCCCAGGATCACACAACTAGGAAGTGTCTGAAGTTGCATGGAAACCGAGGTCCTCCTAATCCCAGGCTTGGAACTCTATCCACTATGTTACCTCGCTGCCTGTATAGCAGCCTCTTTTTTGGAGGGGGTGGCAAAGAACTAGAAATTGAGTAGAGGTCTATCCATTGGGAAATGGCTGAACAAGTTGTGATATATGATTATAATGGAATACTATTTTGCTATAAGAAATATTGAAAAGGATGCTTTTAGAAAACCCTGAATACTTATACAAACTGATGCAAATGAAATGAGCAGAACCAGGAGAACACTGTACATAGTAAGCAATATTGTACAATGACTCAACTATGAATGACTTGGCTATTTTTAGCAATACAACAATCTAAGACAATTCTGATGGACTTGTGATAAAAAATTTCTATTCACTTGCAGAGAAAGAACTGATGGAAATCTGAATTCAGATTGAAGCATACTTTTTAAACTTTATTATTTTTGGTGGGGAGGGTTGATCTTCATTTTCTTTTTCAATAGGGCTAATATGGAAATGTTTTTCATGACTGAACATGTATAATCTATATCAAATTGCTTGTTTTCTCAAGTAGGGGGAAAGGGAGAAAGATAGGGAATGAATATGGAACCCCCCCCCAAAAAGATAAAAATTTTTGTTCACATGTAATTAAGAAAAAAATTAAATGTAATTAAAAAAAGAATTTTTTTTTGTTAGAATGAACTAGAGAAAGGATAAGCAGTGAAAGGTATCTTGATTTCAGTCCATTCCTCACTCAACTGTCGAATTCATTTGCCTAAATTACAAGTCTGTCACCCTTCAAAACGAAACGAAACTCCAGTTGTTCTCTATCACCTCCAGAAAGAAATATAAAATCCTGTAGAGCATTCAAAACCTTTCTATAACCCTGCCCTCCCTAATTTTTCTAGGCTTTATCTACCTTAATCCGGATACCTTTGTTTCTTCATTTGTAAACAATGAGCTTTAACTGCCTAAGGAACATTTCACATCAGTTTCTCTTAGGCATTTCCAACTTAACATGTCCAAAAAGAACTAAATATTTTCTTACTCAAACCCATCTTCTGAATTTTCCTATTCTTGGCAAGGCCACTACTATCCTTCAATTAAGTTCAAAATCTCAGTCATTTTCAACTACTCACTCTCACTCATCCCACAAATCCAACCAGTTTCCGAAGACAGAAGGAATTAGTGATGTTTTAATATAAAGAAAATATTTAATGGGGACATGACACTTAGTCAAGTATTTGAAGAACTATCCTAAAGAAGAGGGATTAATTTTGTTGTTTTAGGTCATTGAGGGCAAAAGAGCATAATTTTTAGAAGTTGTAATAAAGCAAATTTAGGCTTGATGTCAATCAGTCAGTAAACCTTTACTAAGTTCCTACTATGTACTAGGCACTCTGATCAGTGCTAGGGATGCAAAAAAAAGGTAACTCCCTGCTCTCAAGGTACCCTTGTTCTAAAAGAGGAGAAAGAATGCAAACAATGCTATATAAAAAAACTAAAGATAGGATAAATAGGAAATAATCAAGAAAGCAAAAGAACTAGAATTATGAGGCTTTAGAGCAGTGGTTCCCAAACTTTTTTGGCCTACCACCCCCTTTCCAGAAAAAATATTACTTAGTGCCCCCTGGAAATTATGAAACTATTTATTGAACTCAGAATAGAATGTAATATAAAAAAAGTGTGGCCATCACCACTTTCCTGAATTGTTGCAGCACCCACCAGGGGGCGGTGGCACCCACTTTGGGAATCACTGCTTTAGAGAAAGACTTCTTGTAGAAGGTGAGATTTTAATTGGGACTTGAAGTTAGGAGGAAAGGAGGAGGAAAGAAAATGCCAGATACGGGGAACAGCTACACTGTAAGAAAAAGTATTTTGTTCAAGGAACAAGCAAGGAGGCCAATGCCACTGGATCTAAGTATATGGGGACTGTAAGAAGTAAGACAATTATTAAGATGGAGGGAGGGAGATTATGAAGGATTTTGAATGCCAGACAATTTTATTTGAAATTTACAGGGAATCACCAGAGTTTACTGAATAGAGGTCACATGGTTAGACCTGCTCTTTTTGATATAAGGAGAAACTTCCTAACAACAAAAACTATCCAAAAGTGGGACATGTTGCCTCAGTAGATGAGGAGTTTCACTTTGGAAGTTTTCCCACAAAGACTGTATAGCCACTTAACAGCTATGTTGAAGAGGGGATCCTTAATTAGATTTAGCTTTGCCTATTGGTCTCTAAGGTTATGTCCATCTCTATGATTCAATGATGCAGTTATTTTATGTTAAATGGGGAACATGACTAAAAAAATCTGAGAATCCTGGAATATTGTCCTAACTTTGCCTATAAAATTAAGCTGATGAGAGCAATAAGAATATCAGGGAAAAAATCCCCATGCCTCAATCCAAACCTGTAGAGAAGAGCAAACAAAGACAGAATTTGTAGGAGGGATTTCTGTCAAAGGAATCTTCCTGCAAAGAATATTGAGTACATTACTACAGTTTTCAGAGCATTGTTTTAAGCGGTTTTTATCCCTATCACTCAATTGAAACTGCTCTCTCCAAAGCTATTAATCTCTTAATTACCAAGTCTAATGTCTTTTCTTAAAAAAAAAAAAAAAATAGAAAAGCTATACTATGTGCAAAACACATGAAGTACTAAAGCAAAAAACAAGGCAATCTCTAATCTATAGTTGCCATTATATCCCAGGTCATGTTATTTTTTTTAAAAAAAACTTTATAACTGGGTTTTTTAACTCTCATCTTCCATCTTAGACTTGATAATAAGTTTCAGTTCCAACACAGAAGAGCAATAAAATTTACACAATAGGGGTTTTAAGTGACTTGCCCAGGGTCACAAAACTAAGAAGTACTTTGAGGCTGGATCTGAACCCTGGTCTTCTGACTCTAAACCTGGCTCTCAACACTGAGCTACCTAGCTGCCCCCATTACTACTATTTTTTCAATATAAATGGTTTTTTTCTATAACCTGATATTTTAATTTTAAAATTTAGAAATATTCTGAGAAGGGGTCCATATCCTTCACCAGACTGTCCAAGAGGTCTATGTCACAAAAAAGATGAAGAAATTCTCTAACAGGTAAGATAACACATATAGCTAAGTTTCAGTTACAAGTCCTTAGGGTACAATAACAAAGTAGAGAGTAATGCCTCTTCATTAAAGTCATTTCCATATCCATTTCTGATGGTGAATTATTTAACAGTGGCAGGTATCTTCCTTCTTGGTCTTCTGTTGGTGCTAAGGAAGCTGGCCTGTAGCAAACTTCAGAGTGGCTAGATCACATCTACCTACCGATTGTGTCCCTGGGCAATGACTGCAGGGACCAGAATAGAATCTAGAGCAAGGCCAGTGCTCTGGAGAGGGGATGAGTGGCAATTCTGAAGCTGTTGGGCTCATGATTCTAGGCTGTCTCCAACAGGTTCTATGGGAAAGTAATAATCAAGGTGGAAGCAGTGGTTTGATTTGCATGAACATGCTACCTCCTAACTCTTCCTCAGGGTACTTTGATGATTCAAGTAAGGTTGGCTTGTCTGCCCAATCAGTGTTGAGTGGTCAATAATGGCATTGGTGCTATCAGGGATAGTAGGTTCCTTCTTTACAAAGGGTATAGAGGCTAGGCTAGTATTAAGACTAGGAGTATCAAGGGAGGGGCCATGCCTCAATCTTTGCCAATTTTTAGCCTTATTTGAGCTCTCTGAAGCACTTGTCACATTTTATCTTTAAAGACTGAATATCCCCATCTTCCCCAGATTGGAAAATTTGGGGCTACTCAAGGACTGATTCTCCCACTACTTATCAGCCCAGAAGCTTTGGCCTACTCTGTTTCCAACCTGGGCTAATTTATTCCTTCCCTCCTTAAAAGTTTGGTGGCTTCCCTGTTTCCATGGACTCATCACATTAAGGCCAAACTTAGTGATGACACTCAAATGGAATAGTCTGCCTCAGTACAGCCTCCCCAATAGCTGAGATTACAAGCCTGTGCCTCCATAGCCAACAATATCTAATACCTGTGTCCAGTTGGATAGTCTCTCTTTTCTGGATTTTTATGATACTGCTTCTCCCTATCTGTTTGACTGCTCCTCATCAACTGACTTTGCTGGATCATCATTCAAACCATTTTCCATAACATTTTAATCAATGACTTGAATAAAGGAATAGCTAAAAATGCCCATCAAATTTGCAGAAGATTCAAAACTAAGACACTATATTATAATTAAGATTAAAAAATATTTCTAACAAGAAATTTAATAAGATGTTTATAATCCATCATTTAAAGACTGAAATGCTCAAATATCTCACCTCAAAGAGAACGCTTGTTCCAGAGTTGTAGTTTTGACTCTAGATTCATTATCCTGAAAGAAAATGTTTACCAAGGTCATTAGTATTGACATCTAACATTAATAATCATTACATACACTTACCTAGTTAATCAGATCTTTTGATTATATAGCCTTCCATACTACTAGAGCTGGCTAATTCTATTCTACTGCATTTTTTGGTTCAAGTCACTACAAGGCCTCACAAAAAACGAATGTGTTCTTCATTCTCTCCAAAAATTCTGCCTCTAAAACATTTAATAATATGGCTATTACCACATTCATTACCAACTATCCAATGGTGACAAATAAAGATATTAAAAAAGCTATCAAGTAGGATAACTACAAAGCTGGAAAGGACACCAACAAATAGAAATGAAAATCTATTCATTCTAAGCAACTACAGTCATTATGATAACATAGCTAAATGCTATTAATATTACATATCAGACTATTCTGGCTATAATAGTGCCATTCTTATGAGAAGTGTTTAATGGTTGTTGAACTGAACTCAACTATAAAAAACTATGCCTGGAAATCAAGTCAAAGTCAAATAAGTCACGTTTAAGGCTATAGCTTTTGCCCAAGGTTCTCCTACTAGGTTGGGAGATTCAGGAAAAAAGGATATACATTTCTAGAAGCAATGGTTTTACTAAAGGGGAGCTCCAAATATTCTAAACACCTAGATTAAATGTACATAAATAAGCTCATGATTACAATAACTCTTGCTTTGGGTTTAGCCTAAACTTTAAGACTAAAACTAGTTGACTGAACTATTGATTTTCTTCATTAGTATATACTAATTCCAGATTACCAGCATATAAATTACACATGTCTAAAATGACACAAAAAAAGAGACTATATCAAATTAATCATTCAATCTGAAACATGAGTTATTTACTCAGCTTCTTAATTATAGACCATAACTATAGAGCTTTAATGCTCATTGAGTGCTAAGCAGAGCAATTTTAATTGTTTATACTTTGAGTCATATATTCAGTAGTCTCAATGATTTCAAAGTTCCTGAAGCCAGTGCTATACTTAGACTATGCAATTATAATATCTCTTGGGAGTTTAATGGCTAAATGTCCAGGACCAAAACTGTTTTCATAGAAAGAGATAATCTAAATTAAGCAACTTCGAAGTCTCATTGAACCTTATAGTTAAAAGCAACTATCATAACTAGTCCTATACCTTCTACCCTTTCTTCCTGCCAAATAATTATCTAATCTTTTCTACAAACCTAAAAGCAGTTTCTTCCTCCTCCAGTTTCTTAACCAAGTCCATGTGACTGCTCAGTTTGGTAGACTTAATCTTACTACTCTTCGGCACGCTTTTAATTACACCTAAATTGAATCAAATAGATTGGCACCTAAAAAAAATACACTCAAACTGTCCCTGTTTTCTCTCACTTCACACAACCTTTTTCAGCCATCTATGTTGATATTTTAATGATCCTTTTTTTTTTTTTTAAATGTTGAAGGCTCTTCACACTGTGTTGGTTTTCATTGCCTCTTGCCAATTTTATTTCTTGTGAGACCCTGCTGTTCCATGAACAAATAGCATTTAGCCTCAGGAGGCATATGTAGCAATTTTTTAAAAAATAAAAATTGGGCTTCTGCAGCAGCAAGCAACCTAGGACCGCTGAAAGTGTATTTTCCAAAGAATGATCCAGATGAATTGTCTCTTCTTATTCAAATTTGGACCCAACTCATTGTCTAATATGTACAAGATATGCAAACTGATACATGAGCTCATGAATTCATATACATACAACTTCAAGTCAAAATTTGGGCAGAAGTAGACATCTATGTTATCTATCACTTCACTTTTTCAGCATGCATTACTACATCAATCTCTTTTCTGTGACTGAATTTCCAGGAGCAGGCCCTTGATTCAATACTATTAGCATAGGGGTTGGCAACCTTTTTGGCCGTGAGAGCCATAAACGCCATTTTTTAAAATGTAATTTCATGAGAGCCATACAGTGCTCACAGTGCTGCTCCTGTAACAGCGTCTGAAAAAAATTGACTTTATGGCTCCTGCAAAAAGAGCCAGATATGGCTCGAGAGCCATATGTTGCCAACCCCTGTATTAGCACAATGTCTTATGCACCCAAGACTCTTGGGAAAAACATTAACAGGGAATCACTTGTATCCTTAGTATGACTTTGTGTGGGTCATCTTCCATGACAGTGAGGAACACCCTTGGGTAAGCAGGTTTTATGCCTTAACAGATGCTGATACACAGAATGCCAAATAAAGTTCTATAATTACATTTGTCACAGCATATCATATGATTTTAACAGATGCATGGGAAATACCTTATCCAGAGACAACTGTTAAGGTTTTTAATTTTTCTCTATAAAGTGCTTTTCATTAATGAAGAAGAGAGCAAGACCTTATTATCTACACATCTCAGACAACTATTTGATTCTAAAGATACGGTTCATTATAGTTGGTCTATACCAGTGATGGGCAAACTTTTTAAAAGAGGGGGCTAAAAGAAAGGAAATGTTCATCTGTCAGTCTGCTTCCGAGACAACTCTTTCAAAGTTTCATTGTATTGTATCTTACTCATTGTATTCATCAGATTAGCAATGATGTCCCCTGCATTTCAGCCCCACCCCCAATCTGGCCCTCGGGCTGTAGTTTGCCTATCATTGTTCTATATGTTTTTAAAAGATTTTAAAGTGAAAGTAAGGTCATAGGATGGCATCTTGGTCAATTTTTAAAACAATAGTAACATCTAAGATCTTTTATATACCTTTAGTTTCTTCTCCCTTAGTGACTTATTTAATTGACCAATAAAAGGATTGCATGTCACAATCTAAGTCATACTCATTTTTCACCCCTATATGTAAAACATTTTAGCAATCTCAACAATTCTAGTAGAGCTGGCATTTCAAGACTATCATACAAACTAGCAGAACTTTGCCTAAGATTAAAAAGAATCAGAAAAAAAGATTAGACCCTGAATAATAAGCTAGCTTCAATTGCACAGGATTTGATAGGGCATAAAACATACCTTTCCCTTCTACAGACCAGAGAGAAATCAAACAGATGCAAAGTTAGGAGGATAAGTTGCGACCAAAAAGAACAAAAAGCAATTCTGGCAGATATGGCAACTTGTTATGCAATGACCCCATAGATCACAATTTAGCAGAAGTTTAAAAGTTGCTTGTAGTATTTAACCTTTACTCATTTGGAGATACACATGCACCTGGGACAGGAAGACTAAGAGAGAGAGCTGCTTTAAACTATGGTTCCTCAGGATTTAATCTATTGCAACACTATTTTTAACCAAGCAAAGGAAGGTTAAAGGTATTATATGCACAAGCCTTAAAGGTTTAAGACAAATAGGATAGAAATCCAGATATTATGGGCAATATCTGTATCTAAAGCTTAACCACGACTAGCTCCTGGCTTTCTGACTCTGAAATCCAGTAACAACAGATTTCTGGGGAATTATCCACACCACTTTACTTATATAGAGTAAACTTGGAAAAGATCATGCTCAATATTTCTTCTCTCTGGGGGCAAAGAGGTACCTAATAATTCACTCAGACCACCTTTCCCCTCTCCAACCTAAAGGAAATCATTTAAAAGTATTCATATATGGCAGCGATTCCCAAAGTGGGCACTATAGCGATCCAGGGAAGCGGTGATGGCCACAGGTGCATTTCTTTCCTATTAATTGCTATTAAAATTTAAAAAAAATTAATTTCCAGGGGGCTAAGTAATATTTTTTCTGGAAAGGGGGTGGTAGGCCAAAAAAGTTTGGGAACTACTGATATATGGCAATTAAAACCTTCTGGCTGAGGATATTCTTCAAAATCTCAGATGACAATAAGAACCATATGGTTTGTTCAAGTAAATAAAGACTCACCTTACTGACAGGGACTTTGCCAACCACAAGAGAAGGGGTCTGCCAGAGTCCCTCGTTTGCAATATCCTGACCAGCACTGTTTGCTTCTAGTACTTCTTTCTGGTTCAGAGAATTTCTGAGCAAAACAAAACAGAATGTAGAGTAATCCTGAAAAGACACTGACACTAAGAAGAAAGACCAAAAAGCAAAGAAAACTCCTGTCATTTGGAAGGATGATCTCTCAGTAAATACAGGGTCCTGGCTTTTATAGAGTAAGGGAGTCAGAGCCTAGCTCAAGGTAGGTGCTTAACAAATGCTTCTTTAATTAAATCACTCATTCAGGCCTAATATGCCCTAAAAAAAAAAAAGAGGCAAAATTAAATCTTACTTTAAAAGAAAATAGAATTCTATGATCTAGAAAAAGAAGTATTATCCTGGTTAGTGAAAATGTTCTGATTACCATGACCATAGCTGGTTAAATTGCATCTGGAATTCAAACTTCAATACCATATTTAAGAGAGACCTTACCAGAGGCATGCCCACAGGAGGAGAACCAGGTGGTAAGGCATCTGGAAAGCATGTCTTATGAGAAACAGATGAAGAAACTAGCTATATTAAGCTTGAACTGAAGACTAAAGGGAAACATTACAACTGTCTTTAGGTATTTGAAAAACTGGCACAGAAAAGACTTGTTTAGTATGTCCCACAAGGGAAGAACTAAAGACAAGAGAAAGTTACAAGGAACCATATTTTAGTTCAACAATTACATTGATTACATAATGGAGAGTTCTCGATTCCCTCAGTAATTATAGTTCTTAGCACCTTCAAATTATCTCTTACTCATATAGGTCTATGCTGTATCTCCTGTAAGCTCTTCAAGCAAAAGAAGTTTTATTTTTCTCTTTTATTCCCAGTACCTTCTACATGGTAAGTACTTAATGATTTTTTGAATTAACTTTAAATAATTCATCTTTTCCTTGTCCTTTATTATCACAGATAATCTGGAATAGTTTTGAGCATATTGATAAAATATAGTTTTAATTCACTATGATTTCTGAGTGAAGCCAGCATGTAATCAACCAATTGGAAGAATAGGAAGACAGACTTTACAAACTGCCTCACCCTCCACCCCACTCATGTCACAGCCAAACAGACTAATCAGGAACATAATCAACCAACCTTTTCCTCTAATCCTCAATTCAGCTCCTCCCTCTTTTGAGAGATCTCCCAATCTCCATCATGTCCTTTCTAAGCTGGACTGAGACCCCAGGTGTCACAAGCAGAAGTATTTCCTACCCCCTAGCCTTGGATCACCTTTTCAGCAGTAACTTGTGAGCAAGATTCCCTCCACTCCTCCCTTTTCATTTTGGATAGAATGGAGCAATCCACACAGGATGAGCATGACGGATACTACATTATCTCTCCCTAAAAGCTATTGCTCTTCCTTACTGCTTACCATCAAAGGTATACAACATTCACAAAATCAATTGCCAAAATTCATTGGTTCTACTTTCATCTAGCTTAAATCTGAACCCCTCCTCTCTTTTCGCACAACTAATTCAACCATTTATCACCTCTGGTTCAGACTGCTGCAATAGTATTTTGACTAGTATCCTTGATTAAAGGCACTCCTCAGTTCAAAAAACAAACTGCTTTTCCTAAAGTATGTTCTATTCACATCACTATCCTACTCAATAAACTCTAGTAGCTCCCTATATAACCCTAGGATCAAATAATTCATATTTATTGCAGTATTTTAAAATTACTTTTTATCTAATTTATAAAATGTAGGTAATTATATTAGTATGCATATATAAAATAATATGCATACTGAGGGTGTATGCTGATAAAATTTTTAATGATGTGGGTATATGACAAAAAAGTTAGTGACTGATAGTCCTATTGGAAAGTGCCTTTAACTAGAAGTAAAGGGATTTGGATTTTAGTTCTACCTTTTTGATACTGTCAGGCAGCCCTGAAGATCTAGTATATTTATTTCATGATCCAGTTAAAAAAACAAAAAACAAAAAACACCAGACACTCTGCTTAGAAATTATATGATCTCAGGATTAGGAATGAGAGAAAAATGAGGTTAAATACCTTCTCTCAAAATGATAAGAAAGAATATCTAGAGAAAGAATTATGGGAGTAGAAATCCAAAATAAAACATATAATTTATCACTTGTTTATGTGGGTATATGACTTGGGGTTTTGGTTTTAAAAGATTAAACTATTACAAAAATGAATAATATGGAAATGGGTTTTGAGTGATAATATATGAATAACCCAGTGGAATTGCTTGTCAATTCCAAGAGGTGGGGGTAGAGAGACAACATGAATTATGTAACCATGGGAAAATTTTCCAAACAAAATTTAAAATAATTTTTAAATGGTAGAAAAGAAAAAAATGATAGGAAAGATTGAAGAGAAAGACCTAGGCTCATTGCTGAGAAAGTAAAAAACAGTTAAGTCATTGAACAGTATATGAAAGATAAAATGTCTAGTTAAATAAAATATTCTGAGGTCTATATTTATTTGGTTTGCAAAAAGAAATACTATTTATAACAAAATAAAAGCCTCTATTTACAAAATTTTATGAAATGGTGTATCACAAATTTAGTCATTAATTCAAAATTAGCTGTTTTTGGCTCGTCATACTTTGATCTTTATTTGGCACATAAAGATTATTAGGAGAAAACAGTGGCTGAAGGAAATAACATACCTCTTTATACACATCCATCTCAGCATTCACACATGTAAATAAAAAGGGTAATTTACCAGAGTGAGGAATATACTATGGGCAGTACTTTATGTTAGAAAGATGAAATTATTATATGATTCTACTGAGTTAACTTCTGCTCAAAGAAGAAATCAAGACTGGAATATAAAAGGGCTAGTCAATTCAAAATCGTATGGTTATTTACAATACAGGAATTCTTTTTTATTATTGTCAAATTCTTTTCTTTAATCTTAAATTTATTTATTGTATTTATTTTAAAAACATACTGAAAATCACTAATAAATTTAACAAAATAAAACAAAATGGATTGATGATATCAAAGGCTAACATTTTCTTTTTTTGTCTTACACTTTTAAAAATTTATTTATTTTAAAAATATTTTCCCATGTTTACATGATTCATTTTCTTTCCTTTCCTTCTTCCCTTTACCCTCCCAGAGCTGACAAGCAATTCTACTGGGTTGTAACAAATGTTATCACTTGATGCCTATTTCTACATTATTCATTTTGCTATGGAGCAATTTTTAAAATCAAAATCCCAAATCATATATCCATATATACAAGTGATAAGTTTTCCTTTTGCACTTCTATTCCTATAGTTCTTTCTCTCAATATGGATAGCATTCTTTTTCATAAGGAGTGTTCTGGATTATTGCATTACTACTGGTAGTAAAGTCTAATACATTGGATAGTTCTATAGTTTCACTTTCAGTGTACAATGTTCTCTTGGATCTGCTCATTTCACTCTGCATCAGTTAAATGAGGTTCTCCCAGTTCATATAGAAATCCTCCAGATCATAATTTCTTACAGCAACAATAGTATTCCATCACCACCATACACCACAATCTGTTCAGCCGTTCCCCAATCAAGAGACACCTCCTCATTTTCCAGTGTTTTGCCACCACAAAGAGTGCGGCTAGGAATATTTTTGTACAAATATTTTTCATTATTATATCATTGGGGTACAAACCCAGTATTGGGTTTTGCTAGATCAAACCCAGTACAAACCCAGCAGTGGTATTGCTAGATCAAAGGACATGCAATCTTTTAAAGTGCTTTGGGCATAATTCCAAATTGCCTTCCAGAATGGTCGAATTAATTCACAACTCCACCAGGAATGCATTAGTGTCCCAATTTTGCTGCTTTGTCTCCAATATTTATTATTTTCCTTAACTGTCATATTGGCTAATCTCCTAGGTATGAGCTGGTACCTCAGAGTTGTTTTTATTTGCATTTCTCTAATCGAGAGGGATTCAGAACACTTTTTCATGTGATTATTGATAGTTCTTCATCTGAAAATTGCCTATTCATGTCCCTTGGCCATTAATACGGGAATTCTTAAGATGCAGGCTAGTTTTAGGTATAGTCTTGATAAATCAATTCCCTAGTTTATGAAGAAAATTTACCTTTTCTCCTAATACTCAAAAGAAAAGAGATAAAAGGAAAAATTACCTGGTAATGACATTTTCTTGTACTGTCTTTTCTCTGGACTTAGAGAATTTGTTTCCATCTTTCAATAGGTACTGCTATAATATACAAGATGACAAAAAGAAAAATGAGTTTATTTATTGCAACTTTCTACAATGTGGTAACCCACATCACAATAAACAACTATGCTAATGTTCTAAGACTAAAAAGAAAACCACACAGAGGTGAAAGAATTCTACACTTAGAATTTAAGTAGACAAGGGTCCAAGCAACTTGGAATCACACAATGTTAACAATGGACAGAAACTTTTATTTAACAGTCCCTTCATTTTACAGATGAAGAAATGAGTCCAGAGAAGGGAAAGTGACTTGTTTTACACATAGCTTGTGGCAGAAACAGGACTAAATACAGTAAGATCTCTTGACTCTGGCCAGGGTTCACCTTGCTAACCAATGTCTTTAGCCTCAATGAAAACAGTTCACATTCTTTAGTGTTTTAAAATTTATAAAAGCTCACCCTCACCAAAACATTAAGTCTAAATGCTACCATTTCCATTTTTACAGATGAAGAAACTGAGACTTGGTGTTTATGTCTCTCCTGGGGTTACACAACTAGGAGGATTTTAAAGCTGTGATTTAAACCCTAGTCTTTTAATTCCAAGTTCACTGGTCATTTTTTTTCCTATGGCAAAGGAATGTGTTAACCAAAAAAAAAAAAAAGTGTGTGTGTGTGTGTGTATTATATATATGTATATTAGGTGTGTAGTGTAATAGGAGGTAACTTCAAGAGACTCAAAGTAAAGTCTAATTAAAAACCACGTCCTCCTAGTTTAAGTATTAAAATCACCTAATTTCAGTCTTGAAATTCTAACTCACTTTATAAAGATTCACAAAGAAAAACTAGCAAAAAATGGGAGAAAAAGAAAAAACTAGCATTATAGGAAGACATATTTTCATATTTCAAATTATAATAGCTATGAAATACATATTAAATATCTATCAAAATACAAGTAGACAACTATTGGGAGGCTAATAAGCAAAAACATTACTACATAGAAACTGTGGTCTGCGAGTTAAAATAAAATGTTACTATGAAATTAAAACATTCATACCTGGTCCTTCCCCCTTATTTCTTGATTCTCTCGGTTGAGTTCCTTCATTCTTGGTTTCTTTGGGTTCTCTAGCTCCACCTCCTGAGGATTTCCTCTTTTTCTTTAAAGAAAAATTAAATGTGATTTGAAAATAAGAAACTGCTGACACAATGGTTCCTTTGGCTGGAAGAGACACATACAATATGGAAAGGAATAAATATTCCACTTTGTTCTAAACTAATAATCATGACTAATATAGTGGATTCACTATGCATTGATACATATAATGGAAGGCCTATAAAAAGTTCATAGCATTTAAATGTACTGTTATCATACAATGATGAAACCAAAAGAAATAAAACAATGATACTAGTCAATGTCCATAATCCCCTCAAGCTGAATGTCCTATGAAGAACATCTCAACCCCAGCATGTCTAAAACTAAACTCAATATTTCTCCCCTCATTACCATTGGGAGCACCACCACTCTCTAAGTTACCCAGGCTCAAAACTTAGGTGTCATCAGCAACTCATTGCTCTCTCACTATTCTACTTTCAATCTGCTGTCAAGTCCTATAGATTTTACCTTCATATAGTTCTCTCATATGCCTCTTGCTCTCCTCTGCCACCACCCTGGTTCAAGCCCTCATCACATCAGCCAGACAATTGCAAAAGTCTGCTGGCTAGCATACCTTCCATCATAGTACATTTTCTATTTATCTGTCAGTGATTTTCTTAAAGTTCAGGACTTTGTGTCAACATGTCAACTATGTCTCTCACTCCATCTCTCTCTCAACAAACTCTAGTGGCTTCCTGTTACCTCTAAGATCAAATATAAAATTCTGTTTGGCATTCAAAGCCTTTTACAATGTTATCCCATTCCCCCACTCTTCCCGTTTCTATTTCACTTATGCCTACATATTCTACAATCTACTGACACCAGCCCCCCCTGCTTTTCCTTAAACAAGACACTCCATCCCCCACTTCTGGGCATTTTATCTGGCTGCTCTCCATGCCTTGAATTCTCCCTCACCTCAACTCTTGCCTCCTAGTTTTCTTCAAGTCTTAACTAAACTCTCATTGTTTACAAGAAGCCTTTTCCAAAATCCCTTTTATAGATTATCTACAATTTCCTACTATTGATTATCTACAATTTATCACATATATATGCATACATAAAATATATATATGTATGTATGTATTTTGTCTCTTGCATTTGACCATAAGCTTCTTGACAGCAGCAACTGCCCTTTGCCTTTCATTGCCTATCCCCAGCACTTAGCACAGTACCTGGCATAGAGAAGGTACTTAATAAAATTTAACTATCAGACTGTGATTCCTGTTACAGACTCTTCTTTTTCCACATCTAGGCCTGTTGAAATCTGAAGGTCTAATGCAGGTGCCACCTCTTCCATGAAGGCTTCCCTAATTCTCCTAGGAAAAATTCCTCCCTCCTCTGGTCTCTAATGCCTCTGCACTCACCTCTCAATGCCCTCATCTCTAATAATGATTACAAAGTTATCATCACACTTTAAAGTCTGCAAAATGTTATTCATGCATTCTCCCAATTAGGCCTCACAACAACCCTATGAGATAAGTACTACAAATATTATTCCTATTTTACAGATAGGGAAACTAAGGCTTAGAAATTAAAAGACATGCTTATGGTTAAAGAGCTAATATGTTTCAGAGCCAGGCTCTGAACCTACCTTCTTGACTCTTAAGTCCAGCACTTACTCTATTATCTGAATTGCATAATGTTCCATAATAGCCAAAGGTGGTAATTCCTTTCATTTTTTTATCCTTATCCCTCAGTTCATGCTCTCTCACATGGTAGACAGTTGAAATCTAATAAAAATCCAAACTAACAAAATCAGAATGCCTCACTTCATTTTAAATATACCTTATACGAATATCCTTGTGATTCACTGAAGCCTCCTTCAAATCAGGGTCTTTACAGTCTTCCATGATTTTTACAACTTATCTCTTCTTTACCCGTAATTATTCACAACTGTAAAAAATGTATTACATTATGTAAGATTATGTACATATGAAATTCAACTCATGGCTAGTTCAAACTGTTCCAAGGACCATTCCTTGTAAAAACACAGTGCAGCATATGTTGTCTTTGTGGAGTACCTAATTTTATAAGACATTAAGAATCCATCAACAGAAAACCTACTAAGATAATAGGAAAGGAATTAAGCTTAAATATCTACCTAAATTACCAATGGCCCAATGTGCCATTCCTCCTGAGCTTTCTGTACTGATAATCTATGAATTTCATTTATACCTGATTTCCATTATTGTGTTAATTAGTTTCTCTAAAAAGGACGAATTTCAAGAAGTCACTAAAAACTCTCTGAAGCTTTATAGGTTGCCAATTACCAGATTATTCACTAACAGTTGTTAATTTTATTTCAGACAAAGATTCCATTTTAAAGAAAATCCAAAAAACCTGGCTTTCTAGAGCCCTTTAACGAATGGTGATTTTTATGATGGAGCCATGTTCCATCAGATAAAAAGGAGAGAATACTAAACATAAACCTAGAGGGGAGGGAAGCAAAATGCTCACTCATAGCATGCTTCCAGAGAAGTGGGGAAAGAAACTGGCAACAGGGAAAAGGAAAAGGGCAGGTATTGTGGTCTGGCACTATATGGAGAAAGGCCCAAAATAAATGGCACAGTTTCTGAGGGTTTTATGGAAAAGGGGGCAAAAACAATTAAACCATAGTGAAGTTTGTTAGTGAGCCAGAGGTTCTAAGACAAAAGGCATATCTCAAAGAAATAAACTGAAACTGGGAAGGAACAGGGCTGGATTTGGGCAGTAAGAAAGGAAGAGTTGAAAGTTCAGGTTTAAAGAGGGGGTGGAGAGGGGGAAAGAGCAGAAGAGAAGGCATCCTGAAGCAATAAACTGATCCTGAGAAGACCAAGTAGTCAGATGAAGAGGGAAATTTCAAAGAGAATATGGAAGAGGGGACAGAATATGTGAAGGGAGCAGAAGATGGGTGACGGAGGTGTGGGGAAAGGAAGAAGCGGGAGTCAGGGACAAGGGAAGAAAAACACCAAAAAAAAAAGGGGGGAAAGGTAGAAGAGAAAACGAAGAAGAGAGGTTGAAGTGGAATAGAACAGTGAGAATGGAGAGAATAGATTAAGACGAGAGAGAACAAAGGCAAGGGAAATAGAAGGGAATGAACAGGGAGATAAGGAAGGGAAAACTGGAAGAGAGAGAGAGAGAAAATAAGGACAAGAGAACAGGTGGAAAGAGGTGGAGAGCAGGGAGGGGCAGAACAGGAGGAGGGGGGGGGAAGGGAAGGACTTAGAGAAGATGAATAGGCGGGAGGAGAAGAGATGTTGGAGAACAATGAGGAGAAGGACAGAGAAAAGGGTAAAGAACATGGAAGAGGAGGCAAAGGTAATGAAACCATGCCCAGAGGAGCCTGAGTAGGCGAGAGAAAGGGGGCCGCTGGCTCCAGGGGGAACGAAGGGGGGAGGGGGAGATTCAGGAGTGCTGGGGCCTAGGCTGCACACCCCACCTACCCAACCCCCTCACCCCTGCCGGCCTGCAAGGAGCTGCCCCTCACCAAGTCCACTGTAGCCCGGGACTTAAATGAGGAAAGCCCCGCCCCGATCACCCACTACCTACGACTGTAAGGACGACAATGGCGACAACAACGATCCCGCCTCGTCCCTTCGGGAAGCCGACCACCAGGCGTCCACGGGACCGGCCCACCGCGCATGCGTTCCAAGCCGCTTCCGGTGACCTGGCCTTCCCGCCAGCCACGTGCATGGCCACGTGGTCTCTCTGTAGGCCCTGGGGCGGGCTTCTCTGGAATGCCCAGGGGGACTGTGGGGGAGGGGCTGGGTGAGACCCACAGTGGGAAACCTGGGTAGGGGGAAGGCCTGGGTTGTGGGGAAGCTGATTAGTAGATTGCAAGAGCAGGCACCCAGGAAAGCCAAGGCCACTTCTAGTGCTCCCTGGAGTAAGGAGAGAGTCCTGTTGTCCTCTGTTCTGGTCAGACACATCTGAAGCATTCCATATGGTTCTGGGCACACTACGATTTAGGAAGGACATTGAGGAGCCGCGGGGCATCCAAGGAAGGACCTTGAACTTACCTCTTAGGTTGATCAGTTGAAGAAAGTGGGAAGAGGCACCAAGGTGCAGGGCAGAGCATTGGATTCGGGGTCAGGGAACTTGGTTTGGGCTTATTAACTGTAAGCACCTTGGGCCAGTCAATATCTTCATTCCCTCCTCTGTGGGGGAGGAGGGTTGGGTTTACTTGGTGGAGTGATCCCTTCCAGCATTAATCCTGTGTTTAGCCTGAACCCAAATGAGTATGCATACAAAGGGCATGAGAAGTGGAAATCTTTCCCTCTTCTTTGACCAAGAATGAGGGGCAAGAAGTATTGTAAGCCTCTGAGGGGAAGAGAGAGAGAAATAGAGACAGAGAGAAAGTAGCTGCTGCTCTTTTATCTCCCCACCCAGGCTACCATGTGGCTATAACAACTATATGGTTGCTTCTGTCTGTTTTGTTTTTTCTTCTCTGATTTTAGATTCATGAGTATCAAAAGCAAAACAGGTGAGGTCATTGGCTTGTAAGCTCTGAAAGGCTAAAAGACCTATCAGAGAGATCCACTACCTGCAGGTCATAGTAGTGTCTTCCAGAAGCTGCAGCATGATTTGGCCAGGCAGCTGACACTGTCCTGTAAGCAAGGGAGGGACGTGTCCATCAGAGATTCCACACCTGGAGATGAACTTGGTGCCTTTGGTTTGACTCTCTTCCTCATCTGGAATGTTCTCCTTCGTTTCCTCCTCCTTAGTTTCCTGGTTTCCTTCAAGATTCAGCTCAAAACCCCACCTTCTTCAAACAAGGCCTTTTCTAGTTCCTCCTACCCCATTATCTCAACTGATAGTGCCTTCTTGCTGAGATTACCTTCCATCTACACTGTAGAGGGTACAGTGCCTGGCATATAGTAGGCACATAGAGTAAATATTTGTTGACTGACTGACAAGTTGCGTGACATAAATACTTGCTGACTGACTGATGAAATCTCTGTCAACCCTCTTCTTACCTTTTTTTACTTAGTATGTCTTGTTTTATATTATCATTATTTTTATCTGTCCCCTTTCCACTCAAGTCGGATCAAATGCTTCATCACAGGCCTTTGAGAATGCAAGATATGCCACTGGAGGTCTGGCAATTCCTAAGCAGCCAGAAAAGCTTTGAGCAGGCTTGGAAATAAACTGTATGCCTATAGTCCAAGGAGCAGCCTTAGCCATGTTGGAAAGGGCTTAGCACCAAAAGGCAGACCACTAAAGAATGAAATTTTCAGGCATGACAAAATGCAGAAATCATCTAGTAAGATGTTGCCAGTCTTCATTGATAGAGGCAATACTTATAGTATTGAAGTGTGTGAACTATATACTATTAATGATAATAATGATAGCTCACATTTACATAGGCTTTAAAATTTGCAAAGCACTTTAAATATATTATCTAATTTGATCCTCACAGCAACTTTGTGAGGTAGGCATTTTACAGATGAGGAAACTAAAGCTGAGTTTAAGAGCTTTCCTTGTAAGGGAAGTAGGAAAGAGAGGACATAGCTAGTAAATGTCTAGTCTTCTCTAAACTTCATTTCTCCCATCAGTCATTGAATATAAAAAGGACTTTTAGATATTTAAATTTAGTTGAATTATCTATATTTGGTATATCTTCCAGGGCTCATCCCATTAATCTGCAGGCAGTAGGAACTTATCAGTTTTTGCTGAAACTGAATTGAAGTATAGAACATTTGAGAAGCTCATTGACTCCAAGGAGTGATGATAAATTTGAAAAATGACCAGTACTAAGTGGCCTATGCATCAATGTCCAATGAGAGATGGCCAAAGAACATGACAAATAGCTCAACATATGGGGAAAATCACAGTGTTGGGAGGCAGGTAGTGGTCAGAGAAAGCTTCCTGAAAGAAGTCTGACTTCAAATGTATGATTAGGATGTGTAGAGGCAGTGAACACTCCAGTGAAGAAGCCATCCTAGCTGAAGCATTGTTTTTTAGGTAAGGGAGTAAGGGGTGATCAACTTAGTAGAGCAGGTTAGAGTTGGATCATGAAGAACCTATGACTACTTACCTCTTTAGATTTGTGTTTCCTTATCTGTGAAATGAGGAGTTGAAAGATAAGGTGGTATGGTGGAAGGAGTTCTAGATTTGTAGTCAACGGGCTTGAGTTCAAATCCTGCTTTTGCTATTTATAACCTTGATTTATTTTGGGCAAGTCACTTCACTAGGGACTCAACTTCCTTAATTGTAAAAAGAAAGGGCAGAATTAGATAACCATTAAGGTCCCTTCCATTTATGACTTTATAACTAAATGGTGTGCATATAAGGTCTCTTCCAGCTCTCAACTCTAGGATCCTATTATTTCTATGAGTTCTGGGCTCTGTATTTGAGGTAATTAAACGAGTCATCCCCTTGCCTTCTTATCCCAAGGCCCATAAATCACTTGCTGGTTTTGTGACTAATGGTCAGAGAAAAGCCTTTTTATCTATAGCTGGGCCCCACACTCTGTGCTGGGTATGTGCACAGCACAGCCTGTGCATAAAGACAGGCATTTAATCTCCAATTTTCCTTGCATCTGCTCTAGCCTCGCATCGATGTCGAAGTCATTTCCTTCAGAGCGCCTCGGGAGCGGTAAGCAAAAACACACACCCACGAAGGTGGCATCTATCATGTGCTACTTAAAAAGCACCATTGTCAGCAGCTGAGACACTAGCACATGGCTCAGTTGTGCTGAGATTAAAAATTAGTCATACGTGGAAAATAGAAACGGGTTTTAGTGGAAGAGGAGGCTTTGCCATCCCTGAATAATGGTCCTTCCTTGGCTTGGTAAATAAATGATATCTATTTGCTGGTGATGGGATATGTCTAAGTATTGCTCAGATTTCGAGCAATAACCCTGACTGCATCTGACAGTTTGGTCAGGCAGGTGTGGAAAAATAAAAGTCCTTTCAAATATTACCAGAGAACATCTGGTCTTAGTTGAGAAAAGGTGGCCTGAGGGATGGGGGCTTTGGTCCAAAGAGATTCCTAATGTAAGCTTTGGTGTAATAACCTGCATTCTTCTTATAACCCAGTAGGGCAACAATATTGCAGAGTGGATAGATTCAAATGCCACCTTTAGAACCTTAACTAGCAGCTTGACCCTAGGCAAGTCAGTTGACCTCACTGGACCTCAGTTACCTCATCTGCAAAATGGGGGTAATAGTATCACTTACCTCACCAAGCTGTCACAAGGATCAAATGAGAAGATGCATGTAAAATACTTTGGAAATCCTCTATACATGTCAGCCAATACTATTTAGAGAGTACATCTCCCTCCTCTGTTGACTTCTGATCCAAAAGTGGAATGGGCTGCTCCAGGAGGAGGCAGGTTCCATCTCATGAGAAGCCTCCAGACAAATGCTGAGTGATCCTATGTTGTGCATGTTTCATGTTGAGATGCTTCTTCAAGTGTGGGCTGGGGTACATGATCTATGAGATGCCTTTCACCTCTGAGATTCTAGGATTCTTTGATCTGTGAAACGTCATCACAACATAGAGAGAACCATGGTTTCTGGACAAGGAAGCCAGTAGAGCACAATTTCTGGACAGGCTTCTTGAATATGGATACAGTGATGGGTTGCTATCATTCAAAGACTAGCCTAGCCAAGTTCAAAGATGCTCACCCACCAGGAGATCAAGTTCTTTGGCTCATAGATATCAGGAGGTGGTGTCAAGACCACCTAGTAGGGCCTGGAGGGTTGCATTCAGTAATAGTGGAAGGATTTATCCCATATGGAATGAAATCATAGCATGTCAGCTCTGTCTTCATCATGGCAAAGGATACCCCAAGTTAGGAGTTAGAGGCAATGGGCAGTGTGGTACCATGGAAAGGATACTAGCACTGGAGTCAGTTTAAATCCCACCTCTGACACTATCTGAGTGACCTAAGAGAAGTCAATTAACCTCCTTGAGCCTCAATTTCTTCATCTAAAAATGAGAAGGATGGACTAGAAGGTCTCTGATGTCTTTTTTTGGCTCTAAATCTGTAATTTGATGATCTGGATTTGAATCCTGACTTTGCTATTTCTTGAGTGATGTTGGGCAAGTTGCTTAACTAGCCTCAGTTTTCTCAACTATTAGTGTACTGATTCATATCTCTCAAATATTACTAATACTCTTAAAGAATATTAAATTAAACCTTGATTGAGTATTTACTGGATACCGAGTCTTATCCTGGGCACTGTAGCAGTTGTGAAAAAAAATAATGCCACTTTTGACCTTTATTACCCAAGTAATCTTGGGCAAGTCAGTTAATCCAGGCAATTAAATATTGTAGTGGCTAGAATCCTGGACAAGGATTCAAGAAGACCTGAGTTCAAATCCAGCCTCATACACAAACAGCATGACTGTGGGTAAGTAACTCAACCTCTCTCTCAGTTTTTTCCTTTAAAGAGAAATAATAACATCTACCTCATAACATTGTTGTGAGGATCAAATGTAAACTGTTTTGCAAATCTTATATAAAATGTTTTGCAAATTTTAACGCTTAATATGAATGTTAGCTATTTTGTTGTTCGTCATCCTTCTTTTTGAAAATGACCAATGACATCCCAGGGTGATATCTTAACTGCCTTGGATTTAAGTGAAATGGAGTTGCACAAAGTCATCAGCCTCACTGTCTTCCAGAGTCATCCAGATCCAGTGACAAAACAAAAGTCAAGATGACTTGGCCTGGGATGCAGTAGATGACATTGGCATCTTTGACGTCTAAGTTCCTAAGGATTCTGAAGTACCTGCTTCAGCCACCTTCATGGCCATTGGAACACATTGTTCTCGTCTATCCATTCCACTGAGGGGAAGTCTTCATGTGCTTGGAGTAGACATCCCTCCTAACTCATCAGTGGGTTGGAGACCAGTTGCTAATCCTCAACTTGAGTGTGGTCTCTGGACATACTCCAACTTCTTGGAGCCACAGTCAAGAACAGGGTGAAAGGGAGACACCAGAGGTGGATGAGCAGCCTTGAAAAGGGCTCAGCAAACACTCACACCATAGGTGCTAGTCTTTCCTGATATGGCCCCGTCCTGAAGGAGCTCATAATTTGGAAAGGAAAATAGGTGAGTTGTATTTCATTCATTTCTCACCAGCTACACGCCTAAGACTGAACTCCGCCATTATCATACATCCAGGAAACCTCTTTGCTAAGAAAGTCATCATCCTTCGAGGTCATGTCAGCTTTGGTAGTCAGTCATACCTCTTCAATACTTTTAGTGCTCTCTGATTGGAGGGCTGGATGGTAAGCAAAGAACTACTTACAAAACCTCCATTTAAATATGGCTCACAGACCAACTGATTCCTCATTTCCACCAGCTTCACTCCTTGGATTGCATTACATTATACCTTCCACCGCCAACCCCATCCTATGCTGGGTATCTTCTTCTTCCCACCACTTTCTTCCACCCCTTTTAAGCTTTACTTTGTTTTCTTTCTCCATTAGATGGTAGGCTCTTTGAGGGCAATGACTATCTTTTTTGCATCCCCCTCCCTTAACACCATGCCTGGCACATAGTGGACACAATAAATTTTACTGTTTTTTTGATTTGTATCCCCAGCATAACACAATGCCTGGAACATAGCAGTCACTTAATAACTATTTGTTAACCCATTAACTGTCAGAAATGTTTAATAACAATATAGACTTTAATAAAAGTTAGTGTATCATAATAACAGTTAAAAATGTCATAAAGCAACATGTGATTAATTAATTAATTAATGCAGTTTCAAAGGGTTCAGTGGTAAGTGCTGTTTACTGCTAGAATCTTGGTTCAACTGTTCCCTCTGTGTAACCTTGGGGAAAATGCTTAAGCTCTCTGAGATTCACTTTCCTCATCTGTCAAGTGAGAGAATTGACCCTAGATGATATCTAAGGTTTTCCAGTTCAAACATTCTGTGATTCAGAGGCAGGCCATGACCCTGGATCTTACTGTCTCCAAGACCATTCTCTCCATTCCGGTCACTGTTCACTGCTCTGGGCTACCAAAATGCAAGTGATTCACATTGAATCCTCTCCTGATAAGAAGCAGTCACCAGTGAGCCCTGACTTCACTCTTTTCTCTATGGCCAGTCCTAGGCTTAAGCTCAGCGTAGGAAATGAGACAAATATTTAATGGAAGAAGACTAGTTTAATGGGGTGGAGGGACCCTAAACAGCTAACCACCCTGGATTGCTGGTCAAGGGACATGAGTCCCTATTGAATGACTTACTTCACAGTCTTGAGCAATTCACTTCACTCATTTCTCTGAGCCTTAGTTTTCTCATCTTTAAAATGAGAGAGTGAGATGAAATGATATCTTAGGTTCCATCCAGATCTGACATTCTGTGAGCCTATCAATTAATAAATGTTCCAGTCACCATGCTAAGCACTGGAGGTATGAACAAAGGCAAGAAACAGGTAGTGCCTGCCCTCAAGGAGCTTCTAAGCTAATGTATCTTGTATTTATGGGATGTTGTCTTCAAATATCTTTTGTCTATCAAAGGGAAGCTGATTAAGGTTTACTTGACCCCTGAAAGTACAATGAGGAGCAATGAGTAGGAAGATTTAAGACCAATGTAAGGAAAAACCTGAATTAAGGTCTTCCCAAAGTGGAACAAATTGCCTTGATAAGTAGTCATAACAATAATATCTACCACTTGTAAACTATTGTAGAATTTGAAAAGCACTTTACATATTTCTCATTTGATCCTCCTAACAATCCCAGAAGGTAGTGTTATTTTTATCATCATTTTCTTGAGAGGGAAACTAAGGTATACGAATGACTTTCTTAAATGACTTGCCCAGGGCTACATAGCTGTTCCTGAGGCTGGATTTGAACTTAGGTCTTTCTGACTCCAGGTTAGGCACTCTATACATTGTGCCACCTGGCTGTCTCTACCAAGTGACTCTCCATCCCTAGAAATGATTGGATGACCCCTTGTCAGGGATCTTATAGAGGGAATCCCTTCTTCAGGTAGGGTTTGGAATAGATGGCTTAAGAGGACTTTTACTGAGGGGATCCAGCCTCCTTCCTAGAAGAGTTATTAAAAAGCGAGCTTGAAACTAAAAGAGCATTAGATTGCCTGGACAACCTGCTTTCCCATCTCCTACCTGGTGAGTGATAGATCTTAGAACAGAGACCTCAAGGTACAGAAAAGGCTACTATTAGTATTAGGGTTAGGGTCTCCTTTGACATGAGATACATGGAAGATGCAGAGAACTAGAGAGAGGGAAACTAGAAGAAACTGGAATGTAAACATATGGAACCACTACAAAGAATGTAGTCAGGACTCTGGGAATGCCATTGTTTGAACTGATTGGGCATCAGTTTTGGGACAGAAGTTTTGTTTTGTTTTATAGGTTTTAACTTACCTTTTGGCTTAAAATCAATACTGTATATTAGTTCCAAGGCAGAAGAACGGTAAGGGCTAGGCAATGGAGGTTAAGTAACTTGCCCAGGGTCACATAGCTGGGAAGTGTCTGAGGTCAAATTTGAACTCAGGACCTTCTGTCTCTAGGCCTGGCTCTCAATCCACCAAACCAACTAGCTGCCCCAAGAAGTTTTGTTGCTGACTTCCCCCATCTCCTCTCCAACCATGGTAGCAATTTGTATTTCTTTCTCTCTTATTCTCTTTCATGGAAACCTGGAATCTCTCCCTCTGGAAAAAGGGAAGTATTCATGGTTTTTGGTAGTATTGGTATGTGTACTGGAAATGTAAATAAAAGAAGTAATTGAAGGCGAGAGGTCATGGTTGTAGGGTAGAAAGTAAAAAAGAGATAGGAAGAGGAAAAAAAGAAGGGGAGAAAGAATTTCTATACCTATAAAATGAAGGGTTGGAAGGTAAGGTGGTAGAGTATAAGTGTGATGGATTTGTAATCAGAGAACTTGAATTCAAATCCTGACTGTCACTTACTAGGAGGGGAAAAAAGGTGGGTTACAGAGAGAAAGAGACATTTTATAGTATATCTGGCTGGGAGCTCAGCACTAAAAAATAGAGAATTTTAGATCTTTTTGTTTCATATCCCCAGAATAAAGAAAGAGCACTTATATAGGAAAGAAAGCACATGTAGATAATGAATCTGAAGTACGGT
This sequence comes from Gracilinanus agilis, assembly GCF_016433145.1. Taxonomy (NCBI): domain Eukaryota; kingdom Metazoa; phylum Chordata; class Mammalia; order Didelphimorphia; family Didelphidae; genus Gracilinanus; species Gracilinanus agilis. Next base: position 701,577,706 of record NC_058130.1, read on the forward strand.
GGGGCAAAACAAATAAAGGTTGAATAACTCTGCTCACCTCTCCATCTATTGCTACCGCACTATGTTTATACATACATCTATTTATTAGTCACATATGTGCAGAGGAGACTAGACGGTGCAAGTGGATAAAGCGTGGGTGTGGAGTCAGGAAGACTTCCTGGGTTCAAATCTGGCTTCGAACATCCTGGGTAAGTCACTTAGTCCTGTTGGCCTGTTTCCCCATCTGTAAGATGAGCTGGAGAAGGAAATGGCAAACATTCCAATGTCTTTGCCAAGAAAACCCCATATGGGATCATGAAGAGTCAGATACAACTCAAAAATGCCTAAACAACACCACATATGTGCGATATAGGTTTCCTATGAACATATAACATGCATGCATGCCATTCAGTATACTCCCAACTTTCACTTTCTCCTGGAGTGCTCCCAGCTGTCCTCCATCACTTAACCAGGATTGATGGTATAGTCTTGCAGCACAGTTCGCCAGATCTTTTACTAAAGGCGCCTTCCAAATGATGAATAGCTTTCCTACAAACGCAAAATTGTTGATTGTCTTTACAAACAATTCATTTTTCACATCTCATTGAAACTACCAACCTTTCTTTTCTGGGCAGTTTCCACTGATGATGCATCTACACTTATCACCACCATTGATGAAAGTTTCCTTTAAGTCTTATGGTGTCTGTAACTTCATTCATCACAGTCAGACAGCTATACCACTGTAGTAGATTACAGTTTTTCTTCCTGCTTTGTGATTTTTTTTTCTATTTCAATCTGTGAAATACTATAGAATCTTGAAACCCTGACACAGAACCCCCATTCAGAATTAGACAGTACAGCCACTGTGGCCAAATAGAATTGCCTTTCAAATTTCCTAGCCACTCCAATTAAGCCATTGCCATATGGCTCCTTCTCTGGCTCTCTATTCCATAAGAAGTGAATGTTAGTGAAATGGTGTCCTTAAAGTTACCAGACAATTCAAAGAGCCCTTTGCACTGAGCGGGGATTAGGAGATATTGGTTCTAGTTCAGTATCAGTCGTTGACTTGTTTTGTGACTGATGGGACACCGATATGACCCTCTTCTCCATTCTGGGACATAATTTCCTCTTCTGTGAAATAAAAGGATTGAATAATTGAACTGGAGGAATAGCTATTGAAGCATATCTGGCAATGGATTGGATACGTAGGGGTGAGAGTAAAGTGTAGAGGATGACAATAAAGTTTTGAGCCTGAATGTGGTGGTACCTTCCTAGCTGCCCTAAAAATAGATATTCTGAGGGCAACTAGGTGGCTCAGTGGATAGAGCACCCATCCTGGAGACCGAAAGACCTGAGTTCAGATATGACCTCACACACTTACTATGTGACCCTGGGCAATTCATTAACCCCAATTGCCTAGCTCTTATTGCTCTCCTGCCTTGGAACTGACACTTAATATCAATTCTAAGGCAAAAGGTAAGGGTTTTTATTTTTTAAAAAAAGACACTACACATTGAGATACTGTGTTTTAATTTTTTTGTTTAGTATTTTCAGTCTTGTCCAACTCTTTCTGATTCTTTTTTGGGGTTTTCTTGGCAAAGACTAGAATGGATTGCTGTTTCCTTCTCCAGCTCATTTTACAGATGAGGAAATTGAGGCAAACAGGGTTAAATGACTTGCCCAGGGTCAAACAGTTAGGATTAATAAATACTTATTGACTTGACTTGACAAATTCCAGCTCATGAGTGCTTAACATTTCCATAGATTTGTGATCTTATCGACTTTTTTGTTACTGTTTAGACATTTTTTAAGTGGCAATAGACTCTTTGTGACCCTATTTGGAGTTTTCTTGGCAAAGATACTAGAGTGGTTTGCCATTTCCTTCTCCAACTCATTTCACAGATGAGGAAACTGAGGCAAATAAGATTAAGTGACTTGCCCAGAAATCACAAAGTAAGTATCTGAACCTACATTTAAACTCAGGTAGGTAAGTCTTCCTGACTCCAGACCTGGTGCTCCATTCACAGCATCACCTAGATGCTTATCAATTTAAACACTATGATTGTAATTAGCATGCTCCATCTATTTCAGAACCTTTTATATGTCCTTTCTAAAACATGTTGCCCATTAGACAGAGCTACACTGGCCTAGTTGCATTTCTTCCAAAGCGACACTCCATTTTCCCACCTCCATGTCTTGGCACTGGCTGCCCCTCATCTCAGAAATGCTTTGACCTAATCGGTGTGTCTTAGTTTCCCTAGCATCCAACTCGAAGCTCACCTTCTGTAGGAGGCCTTTTGTGATCCCCCCAGCTGCTAGTGCCTTCCTCTCTCAGAATGCCTTCCATTTAATACTTACTTGAATGCACCTAGTTATTTATACTTTATCTTCCCCATTAGAATGTAAACTCCTTGAGGAAGGGGGCTATTCTTGCCTTTCTCTCTGTAACCTCAGTTACTACATTGCTGGCTAACTTGCTGAGGGTTTATAGTGCATTTCTGATCACTTTTATCCCAGGTGTATTTTGTTCTATTTGCCTCCGGCACAGAAATGGCTATTTACCATGCAGAGTCTGGGCAATTTGCATGAAAAAAAAATTATTTTAAAGAAAGTCAATTTCTTTTTACAATGTTGTTAATTTCACTGGGGAGACTGTGGCAATCTGGGGAATGCATGGGTGCAGTTAGCACAATGGGGTCTACAAAGAGGTGTACTTACCAATGACTGGGAATCTTTGGGTTTGGACTCTGTTCCAAGGGCATTTGCCATGGCACAGCCAGTCAATGATTAGTCAACAAGAACTCATCATGTGCTTATTACATGCCACAAAGAAAAACAAAAACATTGGTGCCAAACCTCAGGAAGCTCATATTCTAACCGAAGAGACAGCATTCAAGCAACTGGGTACCTACAAGATACAAACAGTGTAACTGGAAGTCTCAGAAGGAAGGTAGGGAGAGCGCAGAGCTTTAGGGCTTCTGTGGAAGGTGGGATTGTAGCTGAGTCTGGAAGGAAGTCAGGAGGGAAAGCAGAGGAAGGAGACCATCCCAGGAGGTGGGGGGGAATACAATCAGTGAAAAAGCTATCATTTCTGGTGAACTTATACTTAAATAAATATCCAGGTCTCCTGTGACTTTCTTGGGCATTTGAGGAGGTCAGTGCATGTTAGAACTTAGTGCAGGCTGGAGGGAGAGCTCATTCCCAGGGGGTCAGAAACAGAAGTTGGTTATTGGAAAGCCAGGCAAGGTTTACACAAGCAACTAAATTCAAAAGGAGAGATAGAAAGTTGTGAACAAAAGCTAAATGAATGGGGATAGGAATAGGGATAGCACAGAAAAACTAGGATGGAAGGAGCATGGAAAAGGACAATTGTCTCACTCAAGGAATTGGACTAGACAGCATCCTTTTTTTTTGCAAGCCTCTCCCCCAGCCACCCCACCTTCCCCCTATTCTCCTCTGTCAGCTGCATCCCCATCTGCAGGCCCCATCAGGGCAGCCTAAGTAAGAGGGGCTTTGTGGGAACAGAGGACAAGTCATCACTTTTCATTAAGTCTTTATGTTTCAATCAAAGCACAAAGCACCTCAAATTCCTGGGCAGCATCTAAGGCAACGGGCAGACTCTAAAGTCTTCCAGTTAGAAGCTCCCTTTGTCTTTCTCTACAGCATTACCTCCCAACATAAAGGAGTCATTTTTGCATACTCTTGTTTTGTGATGGAATTATAGATTCCCCCAGACAGGAAGGTATTGTGAAAACCACATAGACTGACCCCTTCATTTTTTGGAGAAGGAAAATGCAGTCCACTGGTAGAACAGTAACTAGGAATTTTTTTGTCCTGAGCCAAATTCAATTGCCTCTGTGTGTGTGTGTGTGTGTGAGTGTTTATATTATGTGTATCTGGAGCTTAGTGCCCTTGGAGCTGGCAGTCTTGTCACACAGGACATAGAACCACCTAAATCCCAAAGTGCTCATTCTATCCCACCAAGGCATAGCTGATGGTCTCCAGCCCTAGCCCCAAAGAGGTCTCAGGATAAAAGGTCACAGTTTTAGAATTAGAAGTGATCTAGACTTCATCTAGTCTAGGAGGTAGAGGTTGCAGGTATCAGGGAAGGTGAACCCCAGGAGAGGGGTAGTATCAGAAATCCATGAGTTATTTACTTCTGTTTTCTCTGCTGTTGACTTTTGCACTGGTAAATGAGAGAACAAAAATGGCCAACAGGGCATTTATACCCAAGAATAAGTATGGAAATGATAGGAGAGCACCTAGTTGCAACTGAATTCACGTCACCTTGCTCAGATATACCATAAGCCCAGGTACTAAAAGAATTGGCATATGTTATTACTGAGCCAATATGAGGAATAGTTGAAACACTGTGGAACATGAGAGAAGTACCAGAATTTTGGAGAAGGGCAAATTTTCTTATTTTTTTTTAAAGGAAGGGAATAAAGTCTGCCAGGTACAGGCCAGTGATCTTAGATTCCTGGAAAATTTTTTAGAATGGACCATTAAAGACATGGCTGACAAGCATCTAGCAGGAGAAGCAGTGATTACAAAGAACTGGCTTTATCCAAAACAGGTCAAGTCAAACTAACCTTCTTTCCTTTTTGGACAACAGAACTGAAGTAGTAGGTGGAGTAATGCTGCTGATATAGCTTACCCAGGTTTTAGCAAATAAAATATTATATATTATTCTTGCAGAGAAGATGGAAAATCTTACAGGGTGGATACAGCATTGGGCTGAATATAATAAGATAAAATGTTATAGAGACAAATGTAGGGTCTTATGCTTGGCTATAGAAAATCAGTTTCAAAAGAACAAGATGGAGAAGGCATGGTTAAAGAGGTTTGTCTCAAAAAATATCTGGGCATTTTAGTGGGCTGTAAGCTTATATGAGTCACCATTATGAAGTGATAACCAATAGACTTACCATGATCTTGGACTGCATTTAGAAAGTCTTGTCTTCTAAGAAGAAGGACATGATAATCCTACTGTACTTTTTCATGCTCCAGTTAGTATTTTGGCCAGTTCTGGGCACTATAGTTTAAAAAGGGCATTGATAATCTGGAGGAGCAACCAGGATAGTGAAGGATCTCCAGTTCATGTCATGCAAGGAATTATTGAAGGAATTGGGGATATTTATCCTAGAGGAGAGAACTCAGGGGACACATGGAAAGATGTCTTCAAGTTTCTGAAGGACTATCATGTAGGAAGGGAAATAGATTGATTTTGTTTAGTTTCACAGGGTAAAACCAGAAGCAATAGGCCAGAATGGCAAAGAAGCAAGTTTAAGCTATGGGGCAGGAGGTGGTAATTTTCTCCTCCCTGAAGGTCTTCAAACTGGGACTAGATGACTACTTGTAATGTATGTTATAATTGGAGTTCTTTTCAATTATAGGTTGAACTGGATGCCCCCTGTGGTCCCTTGAAATTCTCAAATATGGCAGACAAAAAGACTAAATCCTAAAGTAAGGCATACACCTCCCCAACAATTTTGGGCAAAGTCCCCAGTGCCCTGCCCAAGGTATAGCTCTGCCCATAGAGGCCAAGTATTTTGCCTAAGCTTATACAATTAAAAAGTAGCTGAGCTAGGATTTAAGCTCAGGTTTTACTCTAACAATGACAGCAACAACAGCAGATGTTTTCATAGTGTTTATTAAAATTTTTTTCTTAAATTAACAAGCACTTATTTTCTTCCCTTCCTATGGTTCCCCCCCTCCTTGAAAAATAAAAAATAAAAACCAAAGACCTTGTAATAAATTCTTATAGTCAAGCAAAACAAATTCCTTTATTGGCCATGTCTAGAGGTAGATGTCTCATTCTTTCATGACACTTTTCCCACAACAGTGTTGGGAATAGAGTATAAGTAGTATCTGTCTCATTTTGCAGATGAGCAAATGAATTTTCCCAAGAGTCTCACAGCTAGTAAATATTTGACCATGGATTTGAATCCATTTCTCCAGACTCAGATTTGACCTCAGATACTTCCTAGCTGGATGTCCCTGGGCAAGTCACTTAATTCCAATTTCCTAGCCCTTATTAACCAATACTTAGTATGGATTCCAAGACAGAAGGTAATGATTTTTATTAAAAAAAAAAAAGAATTCTAGAAAGAACTGATAAGGGTTAGCCTGTAAACACAGTCAATAAGCATTTTATCAAGGGCTTATTGTGTGCCACGCACTGTGCTAAGAGTGAAAGAGTAGGGAAAACAAAAATAAAAAATAGTCTCTGTTCTCAAGGAACTCACAGCCTAATGGATGAGGCATGAGAGTAACTAATTCATATAATACTTACTGTGTGCCAGGCACATGTATATATTAAATGAGAGGTCATCTCAGCAGGGTAGGCACTGCTATGGAGAATAGATTGTGCATGAAGGTGGGAAAAGGTATGTCAAGTTCAAGGACAAATTACATGTCCAGTGTATCAAAAAATTTGAGAATTGGAATAGATCTCAGCAGCCATTAAGGACTGAGGAGACCTGGAGATGTTTGTGGACTGCAAGGAAGATGAGGAGAGTTTAAAGTGTTTATTACGTGCCAAACACTGTGCTAAGTGAGAAATAGAGATAGCCTCTTCTTTCAAGGAGCTTACACTTTAATTGGGAGAGATAGCACATAAAAGAATTCAATAGCAGGACAAATGGAAAAGCCCAGAAATTCCAACTGTACAGCTCCTATAAGATGCATGAGGGATAGGATTAAGGGCTGTATTTTCAGGGGTTGCATCAGATTGGCAGAAATGACGAAAAGGGGAAATTATAATTGTTGGAGGAGCTATGGGAAAACAGGCACCTTAAAGCACTCTTGGAGCTGTGAATAGGTGCAGCCATTCTAGAAAACAGTGGAACCATATCCCCAAAGGCATTCCCTATTTAGAGTGTGAACTCTTCATTCCTTGGACTTGCCACCATGCCTCAGTTATCTTTTTACCCTAGAAGATCTCTATACTACATTAACCCCTTTCTATCATGGGTAAGTCATCCCCCCACCTCCCCTACCTCCCCTGACATTTTGAGGAAGTGCCTATGGCAGTCATCGTTCACTCTTCTGGCTCTGAACTTGACTCTCTTGTCTTTGCCATTATGGTCCCATAGTGATACCTCTCCCCTTTCTTTCATTCCTTCAGCTCTCTTGTATGTATTGTCTTTCCGTATTAAAATATAAGTTCCTTGAGGGCAAGGGCTCTCTTTAGCAGCATCTGGAATATAGAAAATGCTTAATAAATGCTTGAGGCTTGAACTTCAAGACTACCTCTCTATCTAGACATCACACTGCCTCTCCTAAATGAGATTAGTTGACATAAATTTATAGGGGATCTGGTTGGTATGACTTTGTGACTTTCTCTAGTATTCTTCAACAGCATGTGATTAAGAGGATAGAAGGAAGATGGTGGTGCAACAGGAGGAGAGTTTCAAGGAAAGAGGATTATTTAGAGTTGTACTGGATAGCTGAAAGATCAAGACTGTAATGGGAGGAAATTGAGGCTGGAACAGGAGTGATAGACTTGCAGTGCGACATTATATCTCTCTTCCCTTTCACAACCAAATTCCTATGGGAGAAACACATCTACATGCGTTGCCTTTACTTCCTTAGCTCCCAATAGCTTCTCATCCCATGCAGTTTAGCTTTTGACTCCACCATCCAACTGAAACTGCTCTTCAAGGTTACCAATAGTCTTCTAGCTTCTGAATTCGATGTCTGTTTGCTTTTTGTCCTAATCCTTTTGGGTCTCTCTGAACCTTTTGACAGTACTGACCACCCTTTACTCTTGGATACTTTTTCTTCCCTCAGTTTTTGACACCCTGCTCTCTTTTGGTTGTACTCCTAACTATTTAACCATTTATCAGAATTCTTTGCTGGGACAATATCTGTCTCACCCTCTAAGTACAGGTATAACCCAACATTCTGTCCTGAATCCTCTTTCTATACTTTTAGGGAACTCAAAACTGATATAGGTTCAATGATCATCTCTATGCAGATATATATATACAGATCCTATCTCTCTCCTAATCATATTTCAAATTTAATATTTTCTGAAATAGTACTTGCTATCTTTCTCTACTCTCCAGACAACTACTTCTCTAAACTTCTCGGTTTCTATTGAAGGGACCACTGTATTTCCAAGGTTTATCACCTCAATTATCATTCCATTATTCCATCTCTCTCACCTTGACCTATATCTAATTAGCTACAAAGTGTTATCCATTTAGTTTTCACAATATCTCTCACATTTGCTCTATTCTCCACATTTAAATAGACAACATCCTAGTCTTGGTTTTCATCAGTTCTCATTTGGACTGTTGCACTAGCTTCTAAATTGGGTCTCCCAATTTTTAAAATTCTCTCTCTTCTGCAATTCACCTTCCACATGGCTGCTAGAATAATTTTCCTAATGTCCAGATAGAATCATTCATTTTCCTCTCCCATTCAGGAATTTAAACTGGCTCCCACAAAACACAAACTCTTCACTGTGACTTAAAATTCTTCCAATTTTGATTCCAATCTATCTTTCCAGACTTATTTCTCATTATTGCTCCTGTCTATATTTCAACCAGATTGGCTTCCTGGTTGTTTCCTATACACCTCATTCCCTCCTACCCTGAGCCTTTGAGCAGGCTCACATATCTAGTGCACTCTCCCTCCTTACCTCTACCTCTTAGAGCAGAGGTTCATAACCCTTTTTTGTGTTAAGGACTCCTTTGACAATCAATCAGGTGAAGCCTGTGGACCCATTCTCAGAACAACTTTTTTAAAAGCATAAAATAAAATATGTAAGAGTTTGAAGGAAGCCATCATTCATTTATCAAAATATTTTAAAAAAAATCAAATTCAAGCACCACAAGTTAAGAACCCTTTCCCAAGAACAAACATTATTAATCCCCACCCTCTTTTGAGGCTCAGTTCAAATTCAGTTTCTTAATGGAAGACTTTTCTTGATCCTCCTAGTCTCTGGCTCTTTCTTGAAATTGCTTTGCATTATATATTTATCAGAGTACATGATATATGCTCTCAGTAGAATATATAAGCATGATTTTTTTCGTCTTTGAATCTCCAGAATTTAGCACAGTACATTATATATAGGAAACACTTACTTGTTGACTGCAAGAAAGAATGTCTATCCTGTGAAAGCAAAGAGGGAGAGAATGACTGTAATGACATCCTCTTTGTGAGGATAAAAAGTGGGTTTTGGTGGAATGAGGCAGAGCCAGAGATGGAGGATAGGAGGTTATAATCCAAGATATGAATTTCAGTGTCAATAAGCAAGTTCTTAATAACTTATTATTTATTATTACTTGCACATTAGCAGGCACACTGCTAAACCCTGGAAATACAAATAAAAGTGGAAAGACATTCCCTGCTCTTAAGGAGCTTACATTATAAAGAAGGAAAACACTATATGCAAGCTGGAAAGGGGTTTTGTAGTAATGATAAATGAAGACAGATGCACTCCTTAAAATGAGAAGAACTAGCACTCAAAAGGAAATGCCAGGCAGAGTGTACTTTAAATATGTATAATCTGGGGCTAGACTGAACTTTCAATGGAGAGAGGTTTCTGGGTCATTTATTGATTTATTTTTAAAGTCCTTACCTTCCATCTCAGAATCAATATTGTGTATTGTTTCTAAGGCAGAAGAACTGAGAGGGCTAGGCAATGGGGGCTAAGTGACTTGCCCAGGGTCACACAACTAGAATGCATCTGAAGCCATTTGGGGCATTTTAAATTGAGTACAGGAGAAGAATCAGAAGTATAGCCTGGGAAGCAGTGATATAGCTCAGTGGATTGAGAGACAGGGCTAGAAAAGGGAGGTCCTGGGTTCAAATATGGTATCAGACACTTACTTCTAAGCTATGTGATTATGGGTAAGTCACTTGATCCCCATTACCTAGCCCTTACACTTTTCTGTCTTGGGATCATTAGAGTATTGATTCTGAGATGGAACATAAAGGCTTTTTTTTTAGTATAGCCTGGAGAGGAATAAAATAGATTATTTATGAGTGATGGTGAGGTGAAGGAGGCCTATCCCTCAGGATGGTTAATATAGAGTGAATTTGGAGTCAAAGAGATACTGGAGTGATTTGCCATTTCTTTCTCCAACTCATTTTACAGATGAGGAAACTGAGGCAAATGCGGTTAAATGACTTGCCCTAGAAAGTGTCTGAGATTAGATTTGAACTCACAGAGATGAATCTTCCTGATTCCAAGCCTGGCACTCTACTGTACCATCTAGCTTACATGTACTAATTATAGAGTGAGTTGGATGGAGTTGACAAATGGGGACTGGTAGCAGAGAAGGAGGTTTTCCTCTTGGCACCTCCAGGATCAGATATAAAATCTTAATTTTTTAAAAAGCCTTTCACAACTTGATTCCTTTTTCTTTCTGTCCTTGCAGTCTTCTCACCTTGTCTCCTTTCTATTTACTCTATGATCACAAAGGTATATTTTGCTCTTTCTATGCTCTCACTCCTCATCACCTCCTGGTTTTCTTCAAGACTCAGCTCAAATCCCACGTTCTGCAAGAGACTTCTGGTTTCCCCTCACTACTAGTGTCTTCCTCAGAGATTACTTCCCACTTAGACTGTGTATATCTTTTATGTAGAATATTGATGACTGTTATCTCTCCCATTAGAATGTGAGCCCTGGAGGGCAGAGATGTTGTTAGCTTTCTTTGTATCCCAGGATTAACAGGAAATAATTGAAAGAGGGAAGGCACTGAAATAAAGAGGGATTAGGGAAGACTTCCCCTAGAAGGTGAGATTTTTAGCTGGGACTTAAAGGGAGCCTTCCTCCTTTGCAAAGAGCTTAAATGTGCTTTGAGACAACTCAGTTCTCTGGCTTGTTGCTCTCACACTAATTGAACCTGGAAATATCATAACCCCTAACTCTTCTTACAAGAATTCACATCACAAAGCTCAAAACATTAAACATTTTTAATAAATTAAAGGAAACATTAAAAATTCTTTTGATAACTTACAGTATTGTTCTTTGAGCAGTTACCTAAAGGGGAAAGGTAGGAGTTTGCTCCAGTGCTCTCTTCCAAGGTCCTTTGGTTTTTCTATCTTGTTCTTCCTCCAGCAACTCTTCCCAGGTGTCACCACTTGCTACTCTCCACCCTTCTCCATTCTCTGCCTCTTGTAGCTTCCTTCATCTTCCAGAAGGTAGTGGTTACTCCTCTTAGACAATTCTTGGGTACTCTGTGATACTGAATCCTATAGCTCAGCTCTACCACTGGTTTCTGCAATTCTGTCACTCTTCAGCAGATGGCAATCATCACTTTTTCCAGAGGATCAGGTCATCAGTTGCCCTTATAAGCCAGTTCTCCAAGAATCTTTGTAGAGCAATGATGGCAAACCTATGAGTGCTGAGACACATAGCCATTTTCAATAACACGGGGCTGCATGTGGCCGCATACAGAGAAGTATGGGGCCACATGCCAAGGATGAAACATTTGTTGTAGTGTAGTGTAGACACTCTGTGCACTATAGATGACAATTCTACCTATATTAATTTACCTATTTTGGTTTATTAAATATAGTTATACATTACAAATATACATTTTTGTTATTTAAACTATAAATATTGCGAAATTATGGCTTTTTTTTCTCAAAGTGACACACCACCTGAGTTATGCTCGTTTTTTTTTGGTGAATTTTGACACACCAAGTTCAAAAGGTTGCCCATCACTGTTGTAGAGCAATGAATCTGGAGACCTCTATTCTTGGCCAAATGTGTCTGTAGCTCAGAATGAACCTGTGGGTCAGAATGCCTCCATTCTTTTGAAACAATGGGACCTGAGTTCTGTAGCCAAAACCTTCCTAATCTAAGGGTTCTCTTGAGGGCACTAGAGGACTAATACTTTTTTACACAATTCAAACATATTTCTTCTTCCCAACTCTCTGCAAATTTAGATGAAAAAAATCCTCTCTTCATCAGTACCCAAGTGGTCCCCTTCCTGCCTGCATTAGCAGGCAAATATATACACACACATATACATGTATATACGTATATATTTTTATTTGAAAATTTAATTCAAAGATATTCCATTTTCCCAGTAACATGTAATAATAATGTTCAACATATGCTTTTTAAATTATAAGATCCAATTGTCTCCTTCCCTCCATGCCCTCTCCCTGTTAGATATGGTAAGCAATTTGATCTGGGTTGTATATGTATTATCATGCAAAACATACTTCCATATTGGTCATTGTTGTAAGAGAATACTCATATAAATATGAACTCCCAAGTAAAAGCATTAATAATGGGGAAAATAGTATGCTTTCATCTGCATCCAACTCCAACAGTTCTCTCTCTGGAAGTAGATAACCTTTGTCATGTCTTTCTGAATTGTCCTAGATCAGTGATGGGCAACCTTTTGAGCTTGGTGTGTCAAAATTCGCCAAAAAAATGAGCATACCTCAGGTGATGTGTCACTTCGAGAAAAAAAACAACACATAATTTTGTGATATTTATAGTTTAAATAACAAAAATGTATAATTGTAATATATAACTGTATTTAATAAACCAAAATAGGTAAATTAATATAGGTAGAATTGTCATCTATAGTGCACAGAGTGTCTACACTTCATTACAGCAAATGTTTCATCCTCGGCATGTAGCCACATACTCCTCTGTATGCAGCCGCATGTCATCGAAAATGGCTACATGTGTCAGTGTTGACACGTGTGTCATAGGTTTGCCATCACCATTCTAGATCATTGTATTGCTGTAGCTGTCTTTCATAGGATCATCATATAGTATTGCTGTACTTCTATGAAATGTTCTCCTAGTTCTGCTTCTTTTGCTCTGCATCAGTTCATGAAGATCTTTCCAGCTTTTTCTGAAATCATCCTGCTCATTGTTTCTTATAGCACAATAGTATTCCATTATCAACATATGCCACTATTTGTTCAGCCTTTCCCCAGTTGATAGACATCCTCTCAATTTCTAATTCTTTGCCACCACCAAAAGTGCTTCTATAAATATTTTTGTGTAAGTAGGTCCTTTCACTTTTTTTTAAGCTCTCTTTGGAATACAGACCCAATAGTGGTATTATAGGATCAAAGGGTATATACACAGTTTTATAGCCTTTTGGGACTTCCAAATTGCACTCCAGAATGGTTGAATCAGTTCACAACTCCATCAACAATGGATTAGTGTCCCTCTAACATTTATCTTTCCTTTACTGTCATATTGGCCAATTTGATAGGTATGAGATGGTACCTGTTATCAAGAATGAGTGGGGTAATCTTGGGATCTTTAGGTTAAAGGAAGGAATAAAGGTGAGATAGGTATTAGGAGGAGGAACGAAAGGGATGGCTGAGTTTAGGGAGGAATGGACAAGGCGATATTTGAATGGTAAGGGTACAGGTGAGGTATTCAGGAGAGGCAGCTAACACAGACTAGACACTCAAGCTAGATGCAGTGGACACTGGGGGGAAATAGGCTGAACCCTTCCAGGCAGGGAAGGTACTTCTATAGACACAAGGAGTAGGGCCAGTCAGGAATGGTTTAAATCTGACTTGAGGGCTTTCTTGTCAGTTTCTCAAGTCCTCAAAGGAGGAGTCACAAAGCTCCTCCCTGTCAGTGAAACTGAAGGCATTCAGGAGGAAGTTTCAGGCAACTACTTCCTCCCAAGATAGATGCCTCCAGTTCCTTCAAGAAATAATAGAGAATAATTCCTTCCCCTTCAACCCTTGCCTAATTCTTCAACACAATGATTCACCAGAGGGTTTGATTAGATAACAAGGGGATTTATTAATGTTCAGGGTTAGTCGGAGGGAGAGAAGGGTTTGGGGTTTCTGACAGCCTCTAGGGAGAAACTCAAGATGCGGGAGGGTCACAGGAATGGGTTAGACTGCTCTCTCAGTCAGGGAAGATTTGGCTGCTTTAAAGTAGAGGGTACACTAAATCAATAAAATAAGGGATGGTTTGATTCAAAAGTGTCCTACTTGCCTATAGGGAAACTAAACCCACAAAGTCTATTCACTAAAAACCCAAAAGCCACCCTTCCTCTGTTAAGATTAAAAATGATAAAGAATGATATAACAAGAGAAATTAGTAGTTTAATTAAAGCCATGGCCATATTGGTAAACTATATATATGACCGCGCTTATCTTTTTTTTAAACATTTATTAATATTCATTTTTAACATGGTTACATGCTTCATGCCCCTACTTTCCCCTTCACCCCCCAGCTCTCCCCGCATCCATGGCCGATGCACATTTCCACTGGTTGTAACATGTGTCCTTGTTCAGGGCCTATTTCCAAATTGTTGTTAGTTGCATTGGTGTGGTCCTTTCGAGTCTACATCCCCAATCATGTCCGCCTCAACCCATGCATTCAAGCAATTGTTTATCTTCTATGTTTCCTCTCCTGTAGTTCTTCCTCTGAATGTGGGTAGCGTTCTTTACCATAAATCCCTCAGAGCTGTCTTGTGTCATTGCATTGCTGCTGGTACAGAAGTCCATTACATTCTATTTTACCATAATATATCAGTCTCTGTGTATAGTGTTCTTCTGGCTCTGCTCCTTTCGCTCTGCATCAGTTCCTGGAGGTCTTTCCAATTCACATGGAATTCCTCCAGTTTATTATTCCTTTTAGCACAATAGTATTCCATCACCAGCATATACCACAATTTGTTCAGCCATTCCCCAATTGAAGGACATACCCTCCTTTTCCAGTTCGTTGCCACCACAAAAAGCGCAGCTATAAATATTTTCGTACAAGTCTGTTTAT
>NC_058130.1:701592804-701615518 GCF_016433145.1 Gracilinanus agilis
AATTTCCCCCTGAGTACTGCCTTGGCCGCATCCCACAGAGTTTGGTAGGATGTCTCATCATTGTCATTCTTTTCAATGAAATTGTTGATTGTTTCTATGATTTCTTCTTTGACAAATTGGTTTTGGAGAATCATATTGTTTAATTTCCAATTGGTTTTTGATTTGCCTGTCCAGGTGCCCTTACTAATTATTATTTTATTGCATTATGATCTGAGAAAGTTACATTTATTATTTCTGCTCTTTTGCATTTGTTTGCAATGATTCTATGCCCTATTGCATGGTCAGTCTTTGCGAATGTACCATGTGCAGTTGAAAAGAAGGTGTATTCCTTTTTGTCCCTATTTATTTTTCTCCACATATCAATTAAATCTAATTTTTCTAGGACTTCATTCACCTCTCTTACCTCTTTCTTATTTATTTTTTGGTTTGATTTATCTAGATCTGAAAGAGGAATATTTAGATCTCCCACTATTATGGTTTTACTATCTATTTCCTTCTTGAGCTCTGCCAGTTTCTCCTTTATGAATTTGGATGCTATACCACTTGGTGCATATATATTGAGCAGTGTTATTTCCTCATTGTTTATACTGCCTTTAATCAGGATGTAATGACCTTCCCTGTCTTTTTTAATCATATCTATTTTTACTTTGACTTTGTCAGAAATCATAATAGTCACTCCTGCCTTCTTTTTCTCATTTGATGCCCAAAATATTTTGCTCAAGCCCTTAACCTTAAACTTGTGTATGTCTACCTGCCTCATATGTGTTTCTTGTAGACAACATATGGTAAGATTTTGGTTTCTAATCCACTCTGCTATTTGCTTCCGTTTTATGAGTGAGTTCATCCCATTCACATTCAGTTATAATTATCAGTTGTGCATTCACTGACATTTTTGTAACCTCCCCTAGACCCACCCCTTCTTCTTACACTATTTTCTCTTAAACCAGTGGTTTGCTTTGAGCCAGTATCCCTTATCCCCTCCCTTGATTGACTTCCCTTTCTGCCCCCTCCCTTGTTATTCCTCTCTTTTTGTTTTTAAAGGCCTAAGGAATTCCCTCCCCCTTCTTCTCCCTTCCCTTTTTTGACCTCCCCACTCCCCTACTACCTTTGTTTTATCCCTTCTGACTTTCTCAGTAGGGTTAGATAAGAGTTTTTTATCCCAATGGATAATATAGCTACTCTTGCCTCTCTGGGTTGATTACACTGATAGTAAGGTTTGATTATTCCCTCTTAATGCTCTCTTCCTCTCCTTCTTATAATAGTATTTATCCCCTCCCCTTCCCATGCCGTCTTTGTGTGTAATAGAATATCCTATTTTTCTTATATACTCAGATTTTTCTTGGTGTCCCCTACTATTCCCCCCTCTTTCCCATCCCCCCATGTCATCTTAGACCATTTAGTATCCTGTCCTCTCCCTATGAATTATTCTTCTGGTTGCTATAATAGTGAATATTACAATAGTGAATAGAGTTCACTATAGAGAATTATACATAGCATATCTCAACATGGGAATACAGATAATTAGATCTTATTTAAGCCCTTAAAGAGTCAAATTAAAAAATTATGAGTTTTCTTTCTTTTCCCTCTGTTTCTTATTTACCTTTTCAAGTTTCTCTTAATTTTTGTGGTTGGATATCAAACTTTCCATTTAGTCCTGATCTCTTTTGTGCAAAAACTTGGAAATCTTCAATTTTGTTGAATGCCCATACTTTCCCCTGGAAGTATATCGTCAGTTTCAATGGGTAGTTGATCCGTGGCTGAAGGCCCAGCTCTCTTGCCTTTCTGAATATCGTATTCCAAGCCTTGCGGTCTTTTAGCGTGGAGGCTGCCAGATCCTGTGTGATCCTGATTGGTGCTCCTTGATATTTGAATTGTCTCTTTCTGGCTTCTTGTAAGATTTTTTCTTTTACTTGAAAGCTCTTGAATTTGGCTATTATATTACTAGGTGTTGACTTTTATGGGTCCAGTGTAGAGAGTGATCTATGGATCCTTTCAATGTCTATATTGCCCTCTTGTTGTAGAACTTCAGGGCAATTTTGCTGAATAATTTCTTTAAGTATGGAGTCCAAGTTTCTATTAATTTCTGCCTTTTCTGGAAGACCAATGATTCTCAAATTGTCTCTTCTAGACTGGTTTTCTTGGTCTGTCACTCTCTCATTGAGATATTTCATGTTTCCTTCTATTTTATCAGTCTTTTGACTTTGTTTTATTTGTTCTTGTTGTCTTGAGACATCATTGGCTTCTAATTGTTCAATTCTAGCCTTTAGGGACTGGTTTTCCTTTTCAATCTGGTCATTTCTGGTGTTCAATTTGCTTATCAGTTCATTTGATTTCTGAGCCTCACTTTCCAATTGCAAAATTCTGCCTTTTAAACTGTTATTTTCTTCCATCTTCCTCAACATCTCATTTTTGAACTCTTCCATAGCTTGTGACCAGTTTTCATTGTTTTGGGAAGGTTTGGATACTTGTTTGTCCTCCTCTGTTGTCTGGATTTTCTCTGTGTAAAAGTTGTCTAGTGTTCCAGAGTTTTTCTTGATAATCTTTTTCTTCTGGGGTTCTCAGCTTGCCATTGTTAGCCCCGCCCCTTCTCAGCTTTGTCTTCACACTCAGGATCTGTCTGCTCTTTCTTGGCTCCCGAGGAGGGCTCAGGTCTCCTTGTCCTCGGGGTTGAGCCTCCTGGTCGACCCTGGTTTGCCCCTCTGCCCAAGGCTCCTTCAGCAGTCTCAGGGCCTGCTTCTACAGCCGCGCTCCCGTCTGCACAGGGTCCCCACTCGAGGTCCAAGCCTGCGCTCGAGATCTTTGTCCTCTCTTAGGGCTCTGCCTTCACCTGCGCAGATGCTCAGGAAAGTCCTTGCGTGTTCTTTAGCCACTTGGGGTCCTAAATCTTGCAGCTCTCAGGTATAAGCCCTGGAGCTGCCAGTGACTTACTGGATGCCCCAATCCTGCTTTCACTCATGTGCATTAGCCTTGGCGCTGTGCATGGTGTGGGGGATGGGGGAGGGGCTTCTTCCTCTCTCGTTTTAGTGAGAGCTGTTTCACCCCTTTATAGCATGGAAATGCCCCAATTCCACGTACCTTCAATGCTGCGCCCTTGTTGTGGGGTCCCTTCGTTCGTCTGGATTAGTTTTTATGTCCCCTTGAGGAGTCCTGTATGCTTTGGTTAGGAGAGATCGAGCAGCTGCTCCTTACTCTGTCGCCATCTTAACCAGAACTCCTCCCTTGATATTTTTGACTTTTTGTTCTTCCAGATAAGTTTTGTTATTTTTTTAGTTCTATAAAATAATTTTTGCTAGTTTGACTGGCATAGCACTGGATAGGCAAATTAGTTTAGGTAGAATTGTCATTTTTATTATATTAGCTTGGTCTATCCATGAACAATTAATATTTTCCAATTTCTAATATTTGACTTTATTCATGTGAAAAGTATTTTGTAATTGTGTTCATATAATTCCTATGTTTGTCTTGGCAAGTAAATTCCCAGATATTTCATACTGTTTAGAGTTATTTTATTTTATTTTTTACTTTTTAAAATCTTATCTTATTTTTTACCAATTACATGTAATAAAAAATTTCCACATATTGATCTATACCTAATTTTTGCCATCTTGTTTTCCAATTTTCCAAACAGTTTTTGTCAAATAGTGAGTTCTTATCCCAAAAGCTGGGATCTTTGGATTTATCGAACACCAATTTGCTGAGGTCATTTACCACTAGACTATTCCATTGATCTACCATTCTATTTCTTAGCCAGTACACTTCAACATTTTTTTTTCATTTATTCCCTTAATATTCTTGATCTTTTGTTCTCCAGATGAATTTTGTTTTTTTCTAGTTCTATAAAATAGCTTTTTGCTAGTTTTATAGGTATGCCACTGAATAAGTAAATTAATTTAGGTAGAATTGTCATTTTTATTCTGTTAGCTTGGCCTACCCATGAGCAATTAACATTTTTCAATTGTTTAGTTCTAATTTTATTTGTGTGAAAAGTATTTTGTATTTATTTGTATAATTCCTGAGTTTGTTTTGGAAAATAGATTCCCAATTACGTTATGTTATCTAGAGTGAATTTAAATGGAATTTTTCTTTCCAACTCTTGCTGGTGGACTTTGTTGGAAATCTATAAAAATACTGATGATTTGTGTGGGTTTATTTTTTTCCTGCAATTTTGCTAAAGTTATTAATCATTTCAACTAATTTTTAATTGGTTCTCTAGGATTCTTTAAGTAAACCATCATATCATCCACAAGGAGTAAGAGTTTAGTCATTGCCTACTTTAACCCCTTCAATTTCGTTTTCTTCTCCTATTACTAAAGCTAACATTAGTACAATATTAAATAATAGTGGTGATAGGAGGCTTCCTTTTATAATACAATTCTTGATCTTACTGGGAAGGCTTCAAACTTATTACCATTGCATATGATACTTGCTGATTGTTTTAGATACATACTACTTAGTTTTTTAAGGAAAGATCCTTTTATTGCTATGCTTTCTAGTGTTTTTTAATAGGAATGGGTGTTGTATTTTGTCAAAAACTTTTTCTGCATCTATTGAGATAATCATGTAATTTCTTTTAATCTGGTTATTGATATGATCAATTATACTGATAATTTTCCCAATGTTAAACTAGCCCTGCATTCCTTGCATAAACCTCACCTGGTTATAGTGAATGATTCTTGTGATAGATTGCTGTAGTTTCTTTGCTGGTATTTTCTTAAAATTTTTTGTATCTATATTAGTGAAATTGGCCTACAATTTTATTTCTCTGTTTTTGCTCTTTCTGGTTTAGGTAACAGTACCATATTTGTATCATAAAAAGAATTTGGTAGGATTCCTTCTCTGCCTATTTTCCCAAATAGTTTATATAGTATTGGAATTATTTGTTTTTTAAATGTTTCATAGAATTTAATTGTGAATTCATCTGGCCCTAGAGATTTTTTCCTTAGGGAGTTCATTGATGACTTTTTCAATTTCTTTTTCTGAGATAGATTATTTAAGCATTCTATTTCTTCTTTTGTTAATATGGGCAATTTATATTTTTATAAATATTTCACATAGATTATCAGATTTATTGTCATGTAACTGGGCAAAATAGCTCCTAATGATTGCTTTAATTTCCTCTTCATTGGTGGTGAAATCACCCTTTTCATTTTTGATACTGATTATTTGATTTTCTTCCTTTTTTTTAAACCAAATTATCCAATGCTCTATCTGTTTTGTTTGTTTGTTTGTTTCCCCCACAAAATCAACTCCTGCTCTTATTAGTTCAATGGTTTTCTTACTTTCAATTTTATTAATTTCTCCTTTGATTTTTAGAAATTCTAATTTAGTCTTTAATTGGGGATTAAAATTTTTTTTCATGTGTTTTTTTAATCACATGCCCCAAATTCATTGATCTACTTTTTCTCTATTTTATTGATGTAAGCTTTAAGAAATAGAAATTTCCCTTAAGTATAGCTTTAGTTATATCAAATAAATTTTGATATGTTGTCTCCTCATTGTTTTTCTCCTTAATGTTGATTGTTTCTATAATTTGTTCTTTGACCTACCCTCTTTTTAGAATTAAATTATTTAGTTTCCAAATAATTTTATTTGTTTTTCCATGGACCCTTATTGATTATAATTTTTATTTCATTATGATCTGAAAAGGATTCATCTATTATTTCTGCTTTTCTGTTTTTGGTTGTGAAATTTTTATGCCATAATACATGGTCAATTTTTGTGCAGGAGCCATGTATTACTGGAAAGAAGGCATATGCCTTTTTATTCCCATTCAAGTTTCTTTTGAGATCTATTAGTTATAACTTGTCTAAAATTTCATTTACTTCCTTTACTTCTTTCTTGTTTATTTTTTGGTTTGATCTATCTAGATCTGAGAGGAGGAAATTAAGGTCTCCCACTAGTATATTTTTACTGTTTATTTCCTCCTGAAACTCACTTGATTTCTTCTTTAAAAATCTGGAAGCTATACTATTTGGTGCATATATGTTTAGTTTTGATATCACTTCACTAACTATGGTACTTTTTATCAAGATGTAATTTCCTTCCTTATCTTTTATTTAGCTCTTTCTGCTTTAGTTTTGTCTGAGATTATGATCACTACTCTTACTTTTTTATTTCAGATAAAACACAATAAATGTTTAGCTCTAGCTCCTTACCTTTACTCTGTGTGTGTCTTCCTGCCTCAAATGTGTTTCTTGTAAACAACATACCATAGGATTGTGGTTTATAATCCACTCTGCTATCTGCTTCCATTTTATGGGTGAGTTCATCTCCTTCATATTCACAGTTCTATTCTATGTTCCCCTTTTGATCCTGCTCTTTCTCTTTCCTTTCAGTCTGTCCATCCTCACAAATGTTTTGCTTTTAATCACCCTGCTCCATTCCCCCTCCCTTCTATTACTCCTCCTTGTTTTATTTCTTTCCTACTTCTCTACAAATTAAGGTAGGATTTTGTACCTGAATGAATATGGTTGTTATTCTCTCTCTGAGGCAATTGCTAGGAGAGTAAAGTTTAAGCATTGTGCATCACCACCCTCATCCTCTCCTCCAATGTAATGGTTTTTCACACCTATTTAGGTGAGATAATTTACTGGCATTCTACCTTTCCCTTTCCTTTTCTCTCAGTATAATCCTCTTTTTCAACCCTTGATTTTTTTTTTTTGTATCATGTCATCCTAATCAATTTACTCCTCTATTCCCTGTCTATGTATACTCTTTCTAGCTGCTATAATGCTGATAAAAAATTTGAGTTACAAATATCATCTTTCCATGTAGGAATATAAACAGTCTGACTTTATTGAATTCCTTAAATTTTCTCTTTCTTATTTACCTTTCTATTCTTCTCTTGAGTCTTGTATTTGAACATCAAACTTTCTATTTAGGTCTGGAAGTTGGGTGGACCTGGGATCAAATGTGAATTCAGTGTGACCCTGGGCAAGTCCCATAACTCCCATTGCCTAGCTCTTATCACTCTTCTTCCTTGAAATCAATATTATTATTATTATTGATTATTATGATTCGAAAACAAAGTAAGGTTTAAAAAAAATTCTTTCTAATTAGTCTTTCTTACTTCTTTTACCAAAGTAATTGAACCAGGTTTTAAAAAACCCTATGGCAAATTTGAAAAAAATCTTCAAAAGGAAGGGTGCAATAAGGTGGTTCAGTGGATAGAGTATCAGTTCTAGAGTCAGGAGATCCTGGATTTAAATCTGGCCTCAGATCCTTTCTAGCTGTTTGACCTTAGGCAAGTCACTTAACCTCCATTGCCTAACCCTGGCCACTCTTCTGCCTTGGAATTGATACTTCTATTGATTCTGAGACAGAAGGTAAGGGTTAAAAAAAAAAAACGTTAAGAGAAGAAGTAGAGCTGGCTACTTTTGGGTAGGAAGAGAGGAGGAGATTTTGTAGTTTCCAACATGCAGTCATGTGTGTGTAAGTGCTGATGAGACACATACACGTATAACTAGAATACACAGTAATTAATGATAATATATTTGAGGGACAGTGTGCTTTGTTAGACAAATTACCCTATGACATGAGACCCAGTCCCCTGGCCAGATTGTTCTCTCCACTTCTGGATATGCTGTACCTCTCTATCCCAGTCTATCTGTGATCTCATCAATGTCAGTACTCTCTTTAGCAGGTCAGATCACACAACTCATCCATGATTTCTCATTACTCTTGTTTATCCGATTTTGAAAACATGTTGACTAGAACTCAGTTTTATAAAGGGTAAAATTATGGTTGGACTGAATATGTAAGAATTAATATATCTCAATTCCAACTGATTTTTTTTAGCAATTTATTTACAAAATAGAGGGAAAGAATGAAAATAGAGATATGAGAAGAGGGCAGAGTAAGAGATCTAGCTTAATGAGCTAGATTATTTGCTCAAGCCCTGGCTTTACTCTGGCAGGACTCCAGAAGTCCCAGCTGGAGGGCCTAAGGGTCAATTAACAAAGGTTTTAGCCACGAGGCCTCCTCCCATATGAGGGGCCCCTCTGGAGGCTAGTATCTCCAGGAAAGTCAGGGAAGGGAGTCGGCCTTTTTCACTCACCCATGTGGTAGTTCTAAGGGAAAGCAGTCCTCAGTCCTCAGCCAGAACTCCTCCAGGGTCAAGTTGAAGGCAAAAGACCTCTCTTCATAGGAGGTTCTTGCAATTTATAAAGACCATTCCTTTTGTCCCTTCTTGTGCTTTCCTCCCACTTTACATGTACCAATTACAGCTAAAGCTTTGCTTAGGACTGCCCAGGGGGCAGTCAGTTGATTCTGATTCGTCACCCACTTTCACACACATGGATCTCAGACCTCCCCATATTTAAGGATAAGTGGGGTGTGTATACTTTTGGTGATTAAATCTAAAAATAGGCAGGATAGAGTTAATTCCATCTTCACAGTTTCTTTATCTGTACATAGATATAATAGTACCTCCCCTGTGTATATTTCACAGGGATGTTGTAAGAATCAAATGAAATAATAGCGATGAAAGCACTACATATGTGATGTTTTCTATTATATTTCTTATTCCCAAAGGAATTTTGAATATAAATCTGTTTAGTTCTAGCTACTTCATTTTAAGGAGGGGGGGGAAGCTGCTAAGTGACACAAGTGGAAGATACATCTTTCTGAGTTCAAATCTGGCCTCAGACACTTAATGGCTGGGTGACCCAAGCAAGTCACTTCACCCTACTTGCCTCAGTTTCCTCATCTGTAAAATGAGCTGGAGAAGGAAATGGCAAACCTCTCTAGTATTTTTGCCAAGAAAATCCCAACCACATCTTTAAAAAAAAAGATACTGAAAAGTTAGAGAACATCTAGGCAAGGGCAACAAGATAGCAAAGGGGCTCAAAATCATGTCAGACAAGCATTAGTTGAAGCAATTAGGTAATTTATGATAAAGAAAAGGCTTATGACAGACCTCATTTGAAACAAAATTTTTTTTTGTTCCAAATTCTCTCCTTCCTTCTACCCTTTCCCTTATTTCCCAATAAAAAGTTAAGAATTACAATATCTGTTAAACATATGAAGTCCTGCAAAACATATTTCTACCTTAACCATGTTGTAAAAAAAGAAAACTAAAGAGAAAAAAGATGCTTTGATATGCACTCAGAGTCCATCATTTCTCTGTCTGGAGTTAGACAGCATCTTTCATCACAAGTCCTTTAGAATCATCTGGGATTATTGTACTGATCAGTCTCTAAGCATGACAGCTAATTTCAAGGTCTTTGGGGAAAGTGGACTCAAACATATAGTAAAATGATAGTGAGGCAAATGAATACAAAGAATACATGTGGTAAAGGGAATCTGTTCCTGGTTATTGGAAATCCTTTTCTCCCTTTGCAGAATCCTCATGAGCTTCCCCTAGGGTGAAGCTCTGTGCTCACTCTGAGAGTTGGTTTCACTCTAGGGTCTATAATTGATGTGTTTTTCTCAAGGGATTCATGGCCACTACTGCTCTGGCAGCTTCTGCTCTGTGGGACTCTGCTACGAACTGATTACTTTTTTTTTTTTTTTAAACCCTTACCTTCCGTCTTGGAGTCAATACTGTGTATTGGTTCCAAGGCAGAAGAGTGGTAAGGGTAGGCAATGGGGGTCAAGTGACTTGTCCAGGATCACACAGCTGGGAAGTGTCTGAGGCCAGATTTGAACCTAGGACCTCCCATCTCTAGGCCTGGCTCTCAATCCACTGAGCTACCCAGCTGCCCCCCGAACTGATTACTTTTGAAGGGACTGTGGTCAGACCTCACACTGTCTTGGGGTAGTGGAGAAGGGGTGCAAGAGACAGAAATAAGAGACAAAGCCAGAGGCAGAGGGGTGGGTGGGAAATGGAAGGGGTTCCAGTGGTTAAAGACGGAGACAGAAAGAGAGGAAGAGAAGGGGAAGAGAGAGAGAGACAGACAGACAGACAGAGACCCATTCCAGACATTCTGTATCTTGTCAATGTACCCTCTAAAATGCATTACCTATAACTGAATGCAATATTCAAGATGAAACCTGCCACCCTGCCTCAAACTTAAAAACAACAGGGGAGACAACAGATGTGCCAAAGGTGTTGTAGAAGGAGATTTTTGTTTAGATTGGACTGGATAAGGACAATCCAGAGGAATTTATGAGAAAAGACGTTATCCACATCCATTGAAAGAACTGTGGGAACAGAAACACAAGAAAAACATATGATTGATCATGTGGTTCAGTGGGGATATGATTAGGGTTTTAATGTCTAAAGATCACTCTATTGCAAATATGAATAACATGGAAAAGGTTTTGAATAATGATACATGTATAACCCAATGGAACAGCTCCAGAAGGGGAGAAAGGAAGAGGGATGGGAAAAATCATGAATCATGTAACCATGGAAAAGTATTCTAAACTAATTAATTAATTAATTAGAAAAAAAAGATTGGCCTGGATAATCTTTGAGATCCTTTCCTGCTCTGAGGTTCTAGGATTCTATGAAATTAGGATGGTCTCCTTATATAACTCTTAAGGTTCCTTTCTAGCTGTAATGTTTCAGGATGGATGAGGTTCATTTACACAGGAATTTCATAGTCCATCTCATTATATAGTTTACTTTTTTTTCTGATGATTTAAAAAGGTCTCTCAAAATACTTTAAAAAAAATCTCTTACTTTCTGTTTTAGTAACAACTCTAAGACAGAAGGACAAGGGCTAGACAATGGGGATTAAGTGACTTCTCACAGCTAGGAAATGTCTGAAGTCAAATTTGAATTTAGGTTCTCCCAACTTCAGGCCTAGAATTCTATCCACTGTGCCACAGAGCTGCTCCTCAGTATACTTAAAACATTTTTTTTAATAAGACCCATACCTTCTGTCTTAGAATCAATATTGAGAAGGATTCCAAGTGTTAACTTGGAAAAAACACAGAACTACTAAAGTACTCATAAACACCAAGTCTTTAATCAGGAAAGAGATAGTGTTCAATATTTGATTGCATCCCAGAGTCAAGTCCCCAAAACCACACAGAGCCGAAGACTGGCACTCTGGCAACAGTATCTCTGAGAGGATCATCGAGCTCCCTCTTCCTCTGAGGAACAATAGAACTTGGGGAATTTATATACCTTTTGGGGAACTAAGGGACTGGGAAGTGTGATTGATTGCCATTACCATGGTTACAAGGAAATGAGAAACCCAAACTTCACTGACAGGACACAAACAGGTTTGGGAAAGGAACCCTAGCCAGAGGTTGGGGTGCTGGGGAGTGGCCTAATTACAATAGATACTAAAAGGATAGTCCCTGCCCAAGAACTGGATTTCTATGGGAGAAACTTCTAAGCCTAAAAGGGTATTTAGCATTTGCTTAGATTGGCTAACCCCACCTAAGCTGGGATAATCAATAACTTTAAGATCTATTATTTATTCAGTCTGAAATGGCTAAGTCTGAGACCTCCCTTGAGGCGAACTCTTATGTGACAAGGCCAAACTTGGGGTCTACAGATTTCAAGTTGATACAAGGCAGAAGAGCAGTTAGAGCTAGGCAATTGAGATTAAGTGACTTGCCTAGATTTATATAGCTAGGAAGTATCTGAGATCATATTTAAACCCAGAGCACCCTCTTTCTAGGCCTGGCTCTCTTATCCACTGAGTCACTTAGCTGCCTCTCAATTTATTAAAAAAATTTTTTATTGCCATCATTTGTTTTTCACATCACTATTTCCCTCTCCCTTCTCTTCCCAAAGAGCTAGTCCAAATAATAAATAATTTTAAAGAAAAAATAGGTAGAAAAGGAAAAAATTGGCAAAACAATAATACATAGGGGCAGCTGGGTAGCTCAGTGGATTGAGAGTCAAGCCCAGAGACAGGAGGTCCTAGGTTCAAATCTTGCCTCAGACACTTCCCAGCTGTATGACCTTGGGCAAGTCACTTGACCCCCATTGCCCACCCTTACCACTCTTCCACCTATGAACTAATACACAGAAGTTAAGGGTTTATTAAAAAAATTTTAAAAAGCAATAATACATAGAAAAAAATTGAAATTATATGCAGTGTTCCACACCCATTGACTTCCCACTTCTGCATAGGAATAGGGTGTGTCTTATTATATCTTAGGTCATGTTCTTTGTAATTTTGCACTATTTGTGATTTTTGAAGTTCTTTCCATTTACATTATTGTTGTGTATATAAAAAAGATTCAATTAAATAAAGATTTATTAAGCACCCACTATGCAACAAGAACTATACTAAGTGCTAGGCCATCTAGCAGCTAGGGATACAAATAAAAAAAAAGTTCCTGCCCTCAAGGAGCTTACAATTTAATGGAGGAAGACAACATAAAAAAGAGTAGGAGGAGTGCCACCAGGATTTTTCTTTTTTTGGTGGGGGGAAGTTCTTCTTCACTCTGAATCAGTTTATATACACCTTTTCATGCTTCTCAATTCATCATATTGTTAATTTCTTTCAGCTTAGTATTATTCCATTACGTTCCTGACCCACAGTTTAGCTATTCCTCAATTGGTGGGTATCTACTTTCTCAAAGTCTTTATTATCACAAAAAGTACTGCTATAAACCTTTTCAGTGTCTGTGAGGCTTTACTTCTTATCAGTGACCTTCTGGTATATATCTAGTGCTGGAAACTCTAAAAAGTATGGACATTTTAGTCACTTTATTTGCACCATTCCAAATTGAATAGCTCTTATTTCTACAGCTCTTTAAGGTTTAAGTACGACTCTGCTAGGGAGGTCCTCATTTTACAGAAAATGAAAGCTCTAGCAAGGGACGAATCCAGGGACACATCGCTTGTAAATATCAGAGCTCGAACTTGCACGCAGGTCTCCAGATACCGAGCGGGTGCTCCTTTAAGCCAGTCCTCAAAGTAAGGTAATTAGGAAAGGCAAATGAGAGGTGGTGGAAAGAACTTTACTAAAGAGAGCCTGAAGACTGCCACTTATTTGCTGTGTGATGAGATCCCCTTTCCCGCTCTCATCCATAGTTTCCTCCAAAGAAAACGAGGCGTGCAGGACAAGAGATGATCTCAAAGGTTCCTTCCAACGGTAAAATTCGTTGGTCTCAACATAAGAGATTACAAAGTAAGTTTGCAAGGGCTGGGGAATTGCATTTACGACTTTCCTTCCAAAATTGAGTGGAAGAGGGGGAAGGACAGATCTAAGACAACCAGATCCAGTAGCAGCAGGACTCGGAGAAGTGGAAGGACAGATGGACGTCTGGCGAGGGCCGTCCCCGCCCCCAGCATCCAGTAGCCCGGGGCAGCGCAGGCGCAGAGCTTCGCTCGTTGCCCCCAGGCGGCCCCTCCCGGCTCTTGCCT
The DNA here is from genome assembly GCF_016433145.1 of Gracilinanus agilis. Lineage (NCBI taxonomy): Eukaryota > Metazoa > Chordata > Mammalia > Didelphimorphia > Didelphidae > Gracilinanus > Gracilinanus agilis. The sequence continues at coordinate 701,606,084 of NC_058130.1, forward strand.
TTTAGTCTCCCCGCGTTCTAATTCCCACCGTTGCCAGGGGAGACAGAATTCCCCTGGGACTCTGCAGGGGAGGGAAAGAAGCTGAGAGGACTCGCGGGCACCGCTCCGCCCCTATGGAAACCGCCCATCCCACTGCCATTGGCCCGAGGCCACCACCGTCCTAGCCAGCACCGCAAGTTGATTGGGTAAGGCTAGATTTTTGTCCGCCCCGTTCCCCCTCCCGCGGAGTCCTCTTTCCAGCGGTCACCTCCGGCCCTCTCCCCGACACCCCGCCTTCCCTCCCCAGGGGAGTCAAGTGGGAGTGGAGGGGTGGGAAGCGGGCGGGAACTGCGGGAGGAGGAGGTGTAGAAGAAGAAGGAGGAGAGACTGGACTGCCGGAGTAGCCAAACTGCCCGGCCCAGTGGACTCCTGTTCTGCCTGGGGCTTGTGCACTTGCTTGCACTTGGCCGCGGCTCCCGGGGGATCGCCACAGGTTGTCCTCTGTGGAACTCGGGCTGCTGGATGTCCCAACAGCGCGGGCCGAGATGATTCTCGAGGAGACCCCGGACGGCGAGGGAGGCGGCGATGGAGGCTTTTTGTTGGAGCCCCCGGACGGGGGTAGCGTTCGAAAGGTGAGAGGAGGGCGTTCGAACTCGGCGGGTAACCCCTCTAGGAGCGCTAAAGACGAGTGCAAGGTTGGGACCCACCCCCCACCCCCAGCGGGGAGGAGGGTGGCCCATAACCTGGGCACTAGAAGGGGGCGAGGGTCCCCAGTTTACATCCTCCCCCCTTCTCCCACAGAGGGACTAGAGTGAGGAGGTGGGTTGTTGGGGTCTAGAAGGAAAAGTATCATTCGCTTTTGTGACAGGTCTTACAGGGCCTGACACCTGCTGCCTTAGACCTGGTAGTAGGGGTGGGGAGGGTGGACGAAGAGGAGAGAGAGTTGACTGTACCCAGACCCCTAAGGACAGGACTATAGTGGCTCCTTCTCTCCAGCTCCTCACACCCCCAACCAATTGTTAAAATGCCCCTATTTCCCCCACCCCACCATCTACATCTTTTCCTTCTCCTACTTCTGTGGACTATCTCTGAGACCCTGGAGAGTTCTAGGACCACCAAGTCCCTAGCCCCAGACCAAGGCCACGAGAGGGATATGGCCAGTTTTCAAAAGAAGCTTCCAAGTGTGTAGGGCGTACCAGGAGATCAAGGAATCCTTCCTGGGGGAGCTGGACAGGATCCTAGAACACAGACTCTGGCAGAAGGGACCTCAGAACTTGGAGAAGGCAGAGCTGGAAGGGGCTTTAAGACTTGTGGATGTATGGGGACCCGCCAATTGGAAACAGCCTTTAACCATTTATCCCATCAGTTAGTAAACAGATGGGAAAACGAAGGCTCAAAGAAATGAAGGAATTTGGCCAGGATTACTGTCTCTCCTAAAGCTGAGACTGGAGTCTAGGACTCCTGGTTCCCTTTAAGCTAGGAGAGAGCTTTGGGGGAAACTTATCACCTGCTACTGTGTTAGGATTAGCAATTTTTCTTTTGTTTGGCACTTTACTACAAGATATACTGCCTCTGAGAAGCCTTCTGGGACTGCCCCAGCCTGAAGCCATAATTTCTTTCTCCCCAACTAGTTGCTTTCCATCATTTGCCCTTTTCCACTGGCTGCTTTCACAGTTTTTGTTGTTATTGTTGTTATTGTGGTGGCAGCGGTTGACCTGAACTATTATTTAAAGTTTTATTGTTTAACTTTTGAAAAGTTTCCTTGTTCTCATCCCTCTCTCAGGCCTCTCATTTACTAAGTCTTGTTGATTCCACCTTCTCCAATCTCTCACATCCCTCTTTTCTCCTCTCTTCCATTGCTACTGCCACTGTCTTAGAGGCCAGCTCTGCCACCATTGCTGTGGTCTCATTATAGATTACTCCACTTTCTCACTCCAGTCCATCCTTCATACCACTGTCACAATACAGTTCCTCTTGTAACCATCTGGTCACACTGCCCCTCTGCTCAGAAATATTCAATCCTTTTCAGAATAGGGATATTAAAGGTCCTGGATAATTCTGCCACTCCTTCCTAGCCTTATTTCTTGAGGATTCCCTTGCAAATAACTGTGCTTCAGCCCGTCTCTTCCCTCCAACTTGCCATACTTTCTCTTACTGTCACAATTTTGCTCATGATATACCCCCTTGTTAAACCCTTTATTATCCTTTAAAGCCCAGTTCAAATACCTCTTCCTCCAGGAAGCCTTTTCCTGATATCCTTCACTGGTAATAATGACTTCCCCTTCCAACCTAACAGGATGCTTTGTGTGCCCCTCTCTAAAGTACTGTGGCTGTGTCTTTCCCCCTTATTAGGCTCCTTAGGGGAAGGGACCTGTCATACAAATTTTCTGCTATGAGAATGATTATGATAACATTTTTATAACAGTTTAAGATTCAGAAAACCTATTCCTGTCTTGGGAAATAGGTAGTTATTAGTTTTATCTCCATTTTATAGACAAGGAACCTGAGACTCAAGAGATGAAGTACTTTGCCCAAAGTCACATAGCTAGTCAATCAATAAGCATTTTATTAAGCACTTACTATGAACCAGGCATTGTGCTAAGTGCTGGGAATAAAAAAGAAGCAAATGAAAGTCTTAGGCCTCAAGTAGCTCACAATCTCCCCCCACCCCCTTTACACCTTTTCCTTCTCTTTTAGAATCAATAGTGTATATTGATTCCAAGGCAGAAGAGCAGGGAAATGTGGGCAATGGGAGTTAAGTGATTTTTCAGGGGTCACACAGGTAGGAAATGTCTGAGACCAGATTTGAACCCAGGACCTCCCATTTCCAGCCCTGGCTCTCAACCCACTGAGTCACCTAGCTGCTCCTAGAACACACAATCTAATGGGAAAGACTACTAGCGAATAAATATGGACAAACAAGCTACTTGCAGAATAGATAGGAAATGATTTAGAGAAGGAAGGTACTAGAATTGAGAGAAGTTGGGAAAGGCTTCCTGTAGAAGATAAGATTTTAGTTGGTACTAGAGGGAAGTCAGGGAATCCAAGAGGCTGAGTGTGGGAGCCAGAATTAAGAATCACAGAATCTCATCATTGCTTTTTCCCAAGACAGTCCTGTTGGAAGGCAGTGACCTTATACCTTATATATCTCCCTCTAAGTCTTCCTCTTCTGGCTAGAGTTCCTCTCATGGATCCCTTATTATTGTTATAATAATAATAGTAGACTGTTTAAAGCAAAGGCTTTAAGTTTCCTTTTAATTTAGAAGGTTTCTTTTCTAAGCAATTCCTCTCAGTTGAAACCTCCCTGAGTTTTTTGTGGAGTTTAGTATTGTGGGTATTTTCCTGATTGAGGAAACTATGGATATCTGAGAGGTTAACTTGACAAGAGCCACAACTGGCAAGTAATCCAGGGTAGCATTCAAACCCATTTTTCACCTGATTCCAAACGTCGAGGATCATCCTAGCTGGGTCATGCTGCCTTTTCCAATGCCTAGCACAGTGCTTTGCACATAGTAGGTGACTGATAAAGTGTTTGCTAAATAAATGATCAATCAGTGGACCTATTTATTAAAGCCTACTAGGGTGCAGGTCAGGTGCAGGAGATTAAAAAATGATCACTCTCTGCCCCCAAGGAGCTTATGTTCTGTTCTATTTGAGGGAAATGGTATCTAAGTCTATAAAATGTGTACCAAGGAAATAGAAGTAGATGGTTGAGAGCTATTTGTTGATTTGATTTTTCACAGTTTTTGTGGGTTTTCACAGGTTTTGTTGGTTTCAGTTTTCACAGGGTGAGTTCTAAGCCTCAGGCCATAGGGGAGATTGCAGAGAGGCTTTCCAGATGATCATAATATTTTCAGTTCTGTCCCAACCTCTGATTCATTGGAAAGAGAGAACCTTGGCTCTGGAATCTGGGGTCCTGAGTTTTAGTCCTGACTCTTCTGCAAATTTGCTGAATTAATGATCTTGACTTGATCTTTTTCTCTTTAGGTTAACAAAAACACTTTCCATCACCAACCTATAAAATAGAGCAAGTGTTAGAAAGTCTTCTTTTAGAGACAGGGAAACTGAGGTTCAGAGAGGAGAATAGACTTGATAAAAACTCTCCAGCCAACTCTGGAACACAGATCTCCCTCTTTGAAGCCCAGATCATCCTTCTGGGTGCTGTGCTTTTCAAAATAGTTTTAAAGAGAAGGGAGAGCAATCAAACCGCAGGCTGAAAAACTCACAGAGTGTTCCCAGGAGGATCAGCGGAGCTATCTCGTTTCCAACCCCAGACTGGCTGGGGGCCCTGGGTATTGTTTCAATCAGGAGCTGCTTACTTGGACCAGCCATCTGTAGTCCTGTTCTGGGGGATCTTATAACACGGGGAAGCTATTTTTCCCATCTCTAGTGACAGGGCATACATTCTCTTCCCAAATGCCATTCTTTGACAACTTTCTTAGGATTTTATCAGTTTATAATAAAAAAATAACATAATTATATGATACATAATAACATATAATTATAATATAATATTGGCCCTGAATAGAGAGAAACTTAAATCTCAGTAATTAGTCAAAGGGAAATGGGAATAATAATATTAACAATCTCTCCAATTTCTATAGAATTTCACAGTTGATCCCATTTACTTTTCAGCTGTCCAGTGAGATAGGTAGGGCAAATATTCTTTCTGGGAAGGCATATGATGTGGCTGTTGTCACACAACTAGTAAATGTTGGAATTGGGATATGCATGAAATGAATCTAGTCCCAGTGTCCTGCCTCTCATAGAGAAGGTACTAGATTGCAACTGGGTATAGATTTAGAGTCAGAAGACCTACTTTCAAATCCTTTGCCTCTGCCACTAACTGCCTGTGGGAGCAAATCTCTTAAGCCCTCAGAGACTCAGTGCCTTACCTCTATAGTCAAGGAACTGGATGAGATGGCCTTTGAAGTTCCATCCAGATCTAAATCTATAATCCTATTGGCATGAAACTGAGGGCTAAGTGGTGCAGGCCAGGGGAGCAATGCAGACTGTTGAATATTGTAAAAAAAAAAAAAAATCCAGAGGAAATAGGTGATTGAAGAAGAATCCCTTAGAGAAGAAAGATCCTCATTGGGTCTCCACGTCACTTGTCATCTTCTTTTCCCTCCTGGTCTGCAAGGTGAACTCTCTCACTTGTAATTTTGAATATCCTCCTTTCTTCTAGAATGGTGTCAGCTTGAGTGTGGATAGGGGCAGATGGTAAATCGTAAATCGAAAGAGGAGAGGATGGACATGGTGGAGCCTCCCAGTAGCTAGAATGCTACCATTGAAGCCTCCTCCCCTCCCTTTGAATGACCTCAAAGACAAGGCATGAAGGCAGATTTCAGGGATGGTGTGTATCCAATTTGAGTTGGATTGGAGGTGAGAAAGGAGAAATAAGACTAGAAGGATGGGTTGTCAGGTTGTGGAAGGATTTGGATGCCGGCCTGAGTGGTATAGACTTTCTCTTGTAAGACATTTGGGGAGCCATGGGAGGGTTATGAGCTGGAGAGAAGTGCTGTCAGAGCTGGTATTTTATGCTTGTCCCTTGTACAGAGGAATGGATTGAATAAATATGAATATTGCATTTATTTAGCTAAGAAGTAAGACAATCAATCTATGTTCTTAAGAGGCTTACATTCTCATGGGGAGACAACCCTGGGAGGGTTTAAACTGAAGGTCAGATGGAAAAGTCCCACCATGTTAAGGTGTATATGAAAAACAGGTATTAAGGCCTTTTCTTTACTATCTTTTCCACTGATAAAATATTAATTTCTGAGCCATTTGACAGTACCAAGGACTTTGGTGGTTAGAATTCTTTTTTTGGGTCTTCAGTACCTATGTTTGTAGCCCTCATAGGGCAATTGCTTGGTTGCTGGTGGAACCTCCGCTTACTTCCCAGGATGATGGCTAAAGGGCCCTGGGCAGGTTCAGGGTCCTGCTGTCTCCATCAGGATCCAAGAGGAATTGGTAGTCATGGTGGTGGTGGTTTGGCTTGGCTGGCCCGTGGTGCCTTTCTGCTTCATCTGGGCTGCCTGCCTCTCCCTGCCCTGAAGATGACAGTTGGTGAGGATGGTTGGTGCCATCTCAACATAGGAGTTTCTTCCCAATGGCTGTGGAAGGCAAATTGGGAACTAGTGGCCCTGAGTCGACTCCAAGGCCAGTTTACTATGTCCTCTCCCAAGCCCTCAGTTTCCTTATCTGTAAAAGAAGGGAGTGGATTCAGTGGTCTCTGAGGCCCCTTCTATCTCTGGATCTTGCAATCTTGAAGCAGATCAGCTGCCCCTTGAATCTTTGAATCTCCTGCTTCCTTGCCCAGAGACCTGTTTTTCTTCAGCCTGTCCTCTTTGTTCTGTATTTAATGTTCTGAAGCAGGAACTAAAATTAACTCTTAGAGTTTTTAATGAATAATAATAGCTTGCATTTTGGTGATACTTTAAACCTTCTGAGATGCTTTCTCCATATCAGTCTGGTGAGGTGGGTGGTGCTGATATTACCCATAGTGGGAAAGATGTAGAATCCAGATATTTGGATTGGAGAACTGGTTCTGCCTACTTATTGCCCACATGAGTGACCTTGAACCTCAGTTTCTATCTCAGTGAAATGGAGATAAGGATATGTGCATGAATTAACTTTTGTACTGTTAAGAGGAAAGTGCTTAAAACCTTCAAGAACTAATGAATTTTATCTCCCTCTGAGATAGTTCTCTGGGGGCTGGGCCCAGGTCTCTTTCTCTCTCTTCTATCTCCACATCAAACCCTTTTCCCAGAAATGAGCCCACTGAAAAGGGTCTATGGTGAGGATATGAAGGATCAGTTAAAAACATTTTGTTAAAAAAGACTTGCTAAATTAAATTGCAGAGTTAAATGTTCCCAAGAGCTGCCTTCCTGACTAGGGGAAGGAGTGGCCCACTGAAAGAACCAGGGAATTTGCCTCAGAGCAACATTTTCCATCACAGGAAAGGCAGAGAATTCCTCCCTCTGCACAAATAACTGTGATATAAAATGGAAATAGATAAGTACATGGGAGAAGAGAGAGAGAGAGAGAGAGAGAGAGAGAGAGAGAGAGAGAGAGAGAGAGAGAGAGAGAGAGAGAGAGAAATTGATTTCATTTCTGTATCAAACTTTCCATCTGTCAAAGGGATGTTCTAGACCAGAGGTTCTTTTATTTTAAAAAATCAGTTTTATTTTCAGCTCCAAATTCTTTCCCTTCTACTTCTTTTTCCTTATTGAGAAAGCAAGAAAAACAAAAACTGCTAACAAACACATGGAGTCAAACAAAACAAATTCTCACATAAGCCATTTCCAAAAAAGTGTGCCTTAGTCGGTATGATGTATGAATCCATCGGTTCTCTATCTGGATATATGGGGAATGTGTTTCATGATGGTTCCTCTGGAATTATGGTTGGTCTTTGTGTTAATCAGTGTTCCTAAGTCTTTCCAACTTGTTTGTCTTTATAGACTTGTTATTGTAGAAGTTGTTCTCTTGATTCAGCTTACTTCTTTTTGAATCAATTCTTATAAGACTTCCCATGTTTCTCTGAAACCATCCCTTTTATCCTTTCTTACTGCACAATAATGTTACATTCATATACTATAATTTGATCAGCTATTCCAAAATGGAGGAACATCTCTTCAGTTTCCAGTTCTTTGCCACATATTTTTGTAGCAAAGCTTTGTTAATTGCATGAAATCATATTTTATTTTGTTATTTAAACAATATCACACAATCCTATTCTGAATGATAAACATTCATTAAAAACAAAACAAAAATAAAATTCTAATTCTTTGCTCCATATTTTTGTACATATTGTAGACCATAGATTCTTAACCTTTTTTGTGTGTCATGGATCCTTTTGGTGTCCCTATGAAGACTATGAATGACTTTTCAGAATAATGTTTTTAAATAACTGGAGGAAATGCTAAATTTAAGTTACAGGTTATTGAAAATAAAGGTTTTTCAAACAAGTTCTACCTTCTCCTCCCATATCTAGGCCAGTGGTTAAGATCTCTGAGGTCCCTTCTAGTTCTAATATTTTCTGATTCTGTAATTGTTATAAGAGGACAGGTTGAAAGACCTGAGAATGTGTAGTGCTGTATAGTAGGAAAATCCTGAACTCCTAAAGACTGCATTGCCCAGAGTTCCATATTATTAATTACTAATTATTTTTAATTATTATTTTTAATTATTATTATTAATTATCAATACAGAATTCTGTATTACCTAGAATGCTTTTCCTTTTGTTTACATTTGCCTGGTCAGGTTTGTCTAAGTTCTGAGACTCTGTCTTGTTTTTTCTCTTTGGTTCCTGGGAGTGGGCTGGCTAGTAACCTTTTAGTTAGGTCTCTGTTAGTTTATTATTAATAAAATATTCATAAATATAGTATTTACTATTTTACATATTAATTTTAAGCTCCACAGTGTAGAAAAGATGGATGACTTTACATGTGTAATTTTTTTAAAGTCCTTACCTTTTTATTATAGAATCAATACGTATTGATTCTAAGGCAGAAGAGTGGATGAGGTAGGAAGTTGGGGTTAAATGACTTGCCCAGGATCACACGGGCAGGAAGGCTGAGATCAGATTTGAATCCAGGACCTCTCAGTCTCCAGGCTTGACTCTCTATCCACTAAGCCACTTAACTGCTTTCTCACATGTATAATTGATGTTCAATTGCTTCCTTTCTCAAGGAGGAGAGGGAAAAAGAATTTGGAACTCAAATTAAAAAAAAAAGATTGTTAAAAATCTTTTTTACATTAATTGGGAAATATTTAACAAAAGAAGTAAAAAAAAATATTAAAAAAAAAAAGACAGCTGTCTTCAAGTACTTGAAGGGTTGTGTTATAAGGTGAGGGCAACCTGACAGAATGTTTTGTGGGTTGAGGCTGGATTCAAACTTTATAGCTGATGCAACACTATATGAACTCTATATGAATAGGGTTTTAAAAATGTCCTCTGTCCGAGTCTTAATTTCCTCATCTGTAAAACAAGGAGGTTGGTCTAGTGATCTCTGAAGTCCCTGCCGGCTCTAGACCTGTGACTTTGAAACAGTCAAGCTGCCACTGGAACCCAGGCCTCTGGCCCAGGGACTTGTTTTTCTGCCATACCTCATTGTTCTGTGTTTAGTGTTCTGAAACAGAAACTAAAATGAATACCTAGGGTTTAATGAATAATAGGAGCTCTCATTTTGGTAGCACTTTAAGTCTTAGGAGATGCTTTCTCCAAATCAATTCTGTAAGTAGGTGGTCTCTATCATTATCCTCCAATGGACAGATGTGAAAACTGAGGCTAGAGAATTTAAGGGATTTATTCTAAATGTCTAAGGTCACACTGTTGGTAAGTAGGAAACCAAGACTTGGACCTAGGTTTCCTGAATCTCTTATTTATACCTGCCTGTTTGCTTTCTCTCTTTCTTTCTTTCTTTCTTTCTTTCTTTCTTTCTTTCTTTCTTT
>NC_058130.1:701618357-701628214 GCF_016433145.1 Gracilinanus agilis
CCTTCCTTCCTTCCTTCCTTCCTTCCCTTTACTTTCTATCTTTGTATCAATTCTAGTGTCTAGTATCAATCAAGACAGTAGAGTGGTAAAGAGTAGGCAATTGGGGTTAAGTGATTTGAGGCCAGATTTGAAGCTGGGTCCTCCAAACTCCAAACCTAGTGCCATTTATGCTTTTCAAAGAACACCGTATGAAGAGCCCAAGTACTTGGATTAGAACACAAGTCCTGATTCTTACCTATTTACTCCCTGTGTGAGCTTGGGTGAGTCTTTCCTTGTTGCACCCTAGTTTCTTCATCTGTAAAATTTTTTTTTGTTGGGTGACCTTGGTGATGGAGTGAACCTCTACTCAGGAGAGGTATCAAATAGACCCAAGAAGTCTTCAAAACTATGATTAAAATGTAATTGAGAAATATTTAACAAAATAAGTAAAAATACAATACAATATAATGCTAATTGGTGGTGTTTTTCTAAGTCAATATCCCTGCAGAGATCATTTATATTTGAGTTTAATATGTGATTTCCTTCTGTGATTTACTACTCCATCAGGATCCCAGGCAAGTCCTTACCCTAACAAAGGGATGAAGCAGATCAGTCCTCAAGGCTCTCTGCTAGGTTCTGACTTCAGCTTGAAGAACTGGGCAAGTCATGGCCCAGGATGGAAGCTTGTCTGGGTTCAGAGTTATCGAGAATCAGTGTTGAGATTTGGACCCAGGCTATCTGACTCCAACTCTAGCATTCTCTCTCCCCCACCACTGCCACCTCCAGTAACAACCCATATTTTTATAGTATGTTAGGGATTATCTACTCTTTTCACTGTTGCACTGTGAAAAAAAACCTTTGGAGAAGAGGATGTCTGGATTAAATAAATTAGGTCAAAGCGTGATTATCCTGCCTAGCAAGAAGTCAAAGAATGAGGGAATAATAGGGTTTAATCTGACAGGACCCAAGGACTGGGTCTCCCTTCTTCCAGACATTCCCTAAAACTTTAAAAACATCTTCCCAGAGGGAGGCTCCTACCTTACACTTCTTCTGCCCAGTCTCTCCTTATTTGCCTCAAAGGACAGCTAATTATTCCGCTATATTCTGCCTGCCCCTCTCCTGCTTGAGAAGCCATTCCAGGCTCTTTATTATCCTGGAGGTAAAGTGTAAGTCTGTAGCCTGGCATTCAAGGCCCTTCACAGTCTGGTCCCCATCTATTAATAATAAACCATGTCTCTGTATCATAGCAAACCGGCTACCCCTTGAACCCAACCTGGTGCTTGATTCCCCGTTCAGTAATTTGTTTTCCACCATACCCTATTGTTCAATTCGCTTTCTCCCCTCACCCAAATTTACCAACCTATTTCTAATTTCCCTAATTAAAAAGGGTACTACCCCCCTCTCAATCACCCAGGTTCACAACTTGGGTATCATCTTTGACTCCTGTTACATTAAGAAATAGCATGAGTACCATTTGCCCCTTATCTGCCATTTTGTGAAGTTAAGTCTCAACTTCATGTCAATCACCTGATTTTGAAGAAGTTACAAGATTACTTTCCTCCCAACTATCACCCAACTTAAGTAATGTAACAAAACCACCTCTCTCCCCTCTCTTGATTCCCTCCTCCAACCTTCTCACTCTCTCCTGAAGTAGTATCTCCCAATCCCTTCCAATAGGTGTCTCAATGTCTATATCTTGTTTTTCCTGTTTTTTACTCCCTCTAAATTGTATGTTAATGACATAGGAACTAAATATAATTTACAAGGCAAAAGAGGGATAAGGGGCAGGTAATGGTGGTTAAGTGACTTGCCACCTAGCAGCCCCCATTTTCCAAAGATTATTGAATTTTATTTTATTCTAGAATTTCAGGAACAGCTCAAGGGGGAGAATCAATAAGCATTCAGTGCTCCCAAAGTAGGCTAATCCAGGGCAAGGGCTAGTTGTTACCTTCTGTAAAATTCTTTAGCTGGATTTGGGGATGAGCAACAGGCCTGTGATTTTGCCACATCTGGAGTTCCAGTAGACTATTGTTGGACTCTACCACTATGAGCTGAAACAATGCTTGTTCACAGTTACAGACCTGCAGGTTCCCCTTTGATCCCAGATTCTTTTGTTGATTATGTTGCAGGCTTCAGACTGAGCTGGAGGCTGGAACTGAGACCCCCAGCTCTGTTTTGCTGCTGGGGTCAGTCACACAGTGGCTGTCTACTTCTGTACTTGCTTCTTGCTAGGTGGCAATGTCCTGAAATGCCACCCCTAGTTTGTCCAAGATCTGTGATCCGGAACTGGGTAGTGAGTAATCAAGGTGCCAGTTACCTCCTGTTCCTCTACCCTTCAGAAGGTCAGGCCTGACTGATGGAGCTGGGGCCTCTTCTTGGCTCTGTACACAGCCTTTCCTTGTGCTGGAATGAATGGTCTGCATGTGGCTGTACCTGGCTATCCCCCATCTCCAGTGTCCAAAGATGTTGTTCTCTGACTTCCTATGACTGCCTGAGCTGGAAAAGTGACTCATTCTAATTTTTTTCTTTGATTTTCTGACTGGGATACAGTCTTCCTGACTCCAGGTCTAGCACTCTATCCATTTGTCACCAAGCTGCCCTGAAATCTATCCTATGGATTAGAATCCTACTCCTAGGTCTTTTAACATTTTCCAGGTACCAATGCAGTATTCCATTGTCCATCTGTGGTCTCTCACTCTTGATAACTGGCAAGTCCTTTTCTGAATATACATCTCCTTACATAATGGCATTTTATCCTCTTATTGCATTGGTTATGTACTGTAGCCTTTTTCATAGGGCAGATGGAGGAAAGGAGGAAGGAAGGAGGGAAGGAAGGCAGGAAGGGGAAAAAGGAGAGAGGGAAGGAATTGATGGAGAGAGGGAAGGGAGAGAGGAAGGAAGAGAAGGAAGGAATGTGGAAAGGAAGGAATAGGTGGAGAGAGGGAGGTGAGGGAAGGAAGGAGGAAAGGAAGGAATAGATAGAATGAGAGGAAAGAGGAAGGAAGAAAAGGAAGGAGGAAAAGGAATAAATGGAGAGAGGGAAGAGAGAGAGGAAGGAAGAGAAGGAAGGAAGGAATAAAGAGTGAGGGGAAAGAGGAAGGAAGAGAAGGAAGGAAGGTGGAAAGAAAGGAATAAGTGGAGAGAGGGAAGGGAGGGAAGATGGAAGAGAAGGGAGGAAGGAGAGAGATAATAGGTAGAGGGAGGGAAGGAAGAGAGAAAGGAAATAAGGGAGGGAGGGAAGGATTTATTAAATGCTGACCACATGCTAGGCTCTGTACTAAGCATTTTTACAAATGTTATCTCATTTAATCTACCATATTGCCTTACTTTGCCTTCTGTATCAGCTGTGATTATGGTGTTCCATATTGCCTGACAAAATAACATCATCAGAAAAATATTGGTGTTAAAATGATGGACTTTTGTGTTAAGGAAAAGTGAAGGGTCATTGAAAGCCTACATCATTTGATGGACACAATCTAGCTTGCTCATGTCTTCCTATTTAAATCTGAGTCATGGTCATTATTCCATCCATAATGCCTATCTTAGGCATTTGTGCTATAATGGATTAACTCATTGGACTGCCATTGTTTGGATAGTAGGCATTCTTTATCCTTATCTGTATAATTTTTCCTCTGAGCCCTTAGTCTACTCTACTAGGGCTTTGTGCTACAGTATTATGTCATCCACCAACAGCAGCATCTGGAGCCTCTGAATCATCTTTTGGAAATCTCTTTTCCATACCTGAAATTCTGTTCAATACTAGAAATATTCCATGCCAGCAGTGAACATTTCTTTTTTTGTGAACAGATCATCTATTTTTTACCTCACTTGATATTACTAATCAAAAACTAATTGAACAGAGTTTAAGCTATGGCCTAAAACCCAAACTCCAGGTTTACATTGACCAAACTCAAACTAGGAGGTCGTGGGTGGGGAGAGGAGAGAGAGGGATAGGGGCTTCTCATGGTAAATTAACTAATGGACCGGGCTTAGTTTTAAATTGTTTCTAGGTAACACTTTGGCTTTCACCATGATTTCTGAGGGAAATATTATAATTTGGTCCTTCCAAAGACTCACACTCTAGCACGTAAGCAGTCACAATAATTCTCACTCTTCCCCCAGGCACCTGTATGATTCTCCAGACTGATAGCACTGTGATAGAACAACAAGGAAAATATAAAGATGCCACCTACCTGTCATGGAAAAGCTATTGACCTTTCATGCATTGAGAAGCTTGTATGGCATTGAAAGGGATTTATTTATTTGTACGGTGGGCATTCTTGAATATTAGAAGCCCCAGAGCAGCAGAATGTGTTACAATAATGGTTGAGTATATCACAGAACATTTAGCTTATCTCCACAATGCACATGGCTAGGTAGCATGTTAATCTGAAAATACTTGAACTTTTTTGTGAATGTCTGGCTCAGTAGGGTGGCCACAAGCCTAACAGCCTTCAAAGCTGCATTAAGGGAGCTATAATGTCTGGAACAAAGGAGGTAACATCTTTCTGTGTTCTTCCCTTGTCAGGCTGTACTGTATCAGGCTTGTATTTTGTTCCTAGCACCCTGCTTTACAGCCTGAACCATAGGAGGGTTACCAAGATAGTGAGAGGACTGGAGAACATATCACGGGAGGCTTGATTGAAGGAACAAGGGATGTTTAACCTGGAGAAGGGAAGACTTGAACCATGATAGTTATTTTAAATAGTTGAAGGGCCAGAAAAGAGATTGGACTTTTTCTTTTTGGTCTCAGATGAAGAACTGGGAATAGTGGATGAGAGATGGAGAGAGGTAGATTTAAGCTTGTTGTAGGGAATGCTCTCTTTTTAAAAATAAATTTCCACCCAAGTTTTCCAAAGTCATATGATCCATATTGTCTTGTAGGGAATGTGCTCTAACAACTAGAGCTAATCCAAAGTAGAGCAGGTCCTCTAGGGAAGAATCGGGCTTCTCATCATTGGAGGTTCTCAAAGAGGAATAGGTGACTATTTATGGAGAATATTATAGTCAGGCAGAGGTTGAACTTGATGGCCTTTGAGGTCTCTTCTTGCTCTTCATTTCTGTGATTCTATGAGATGAGATTTGATAGAATAATGAGCTGTTTGAAATGATTGAAAAATTATCTTTATTTTCTGAAATGTGGCTCAGGGGTTTGTGCCTGATAATGTAAGGCACAGAGGAAAGCGTCCAGGTTCTGGAGGTTGTTCAGGGCAAGGGGCCAGAAGGGAGTGAGATAAAGTTCTTATGAGTAATCTTCTTGGGGGAGGCAAGTTCTGGAGCCAGGGAGACTAGAAGGAGGCACGACAGAGCAGGGAGAGGTGGAGAGGGAGATCTGAGGTCTCCAGCTGGACAGGCTATTCTGTCCTCCTGGGAACCTTCTTCATTCACCTCTGTGCAGGGTTGTAATCCCTTGGTCCAGACCCAGAGGAGCCGCCTACAGAACCACCGGGCCAGGATCAACCAACAGATCAACAAGGAAATGAGGATACGCACAGGGGCGGAGAACCTGTTCAGGTGAGTGCCTGGGACCAGTCGGAAGGTTCTCAGAAAGGTCCAGGGAATGCCACATTCCAGAGTTATTCCCTGGGAAATGTGCTGTGGAAGTTAGGTCTAACCCACCTTCATTTGTGGGCCTAGTCTTGGAGGCTTCCTAAGGACAAGGGCTGTCTCCTTCCATTTTAGGGGTTCTCCAAGGGCAGGGTCTGTGTCCCCTTCTCCCCCATTCTGGATGCATCCTCAGGACAAGGTATTTATCCTCCCATCCTGAGAGCAAGGGCTGTCTCCTCTCAATTCTAGGGATTTCCTGAAAGCAAGGTCTGTGTCTTCTTTCCTATTCTAGGGATTCACCAACTACCCAATGGACATTTTATTTTATTTTTTAAACTCATATACCTTCCATTTTAGAATCAATACTGGGCATTGGTTCCAAGGCAGAAGAGCAGTAAGAGGTAGGCAGTGGAAATTAAGTGACTTGCCCAGGGTCACCCAGCTATGAAATATCCGAAGCCACATTTAAACCCAGGACCTCTCTATCTACTGAGCCACCTCACTGCCCACCCACTGGACATTTAAAACGGATTTTTCTCTAGGCACAAGTTCCTTGAGGGCAGGAGCTTTATTGTGTTTCAGGATCTCTCTGGGTGTCCTGGGAGAGAGTCACAATAGGCTTCTCCTTCAGGGAGCAGGAACTCATGACTGACTTCCCTTTCTGTCTCCTGCACTGACCAGCCCCTCCTTTCTCTTTCCTTCAGCACTTCTTCCTCCCCTGCAAGAGTTCCTCCCCTCAGGCTCCCTCAGAATGTGGGTCCAGGTGTCCTTTGTCTTCCTCATGTTCCCTGCCCACGCTGTGCTCATTTTGGGTCCACAGGCCCTTTGCCAAGGCCTAGGTGCCCCGGTTCGTTGGGAGGACGACATAGGCCTTAATCGAGATGGCTCTGTCTCCTCCCTTGGCCATCCTCCATGGGCCTCCAGACTTCTCCAGCTGGCCCTCCTCTGTTCCTTCAGCCCCCCTCCAGGGAGGAAGGTGCTGTCTCAGCGGCTCACAGAGGAGGGACTCAAGAGAAGGTTTAAGATTTTGGAGAAGTCACAGGTTTAGAGCTGAAAGAGACCCCCCCTCCTACTGAGGAAGAAATAGCTCCCCTGCTGGGTTAGGGGTCCCAAATCACATAGGTAGTAAGTAGTAGAGCCAGGATTTGAATCCAGGTCAGTCCGTCAGTGAGTGTTTACTATGTGTAAAATTTGAAGGATACAAAATAATAATAATAATAATAAAAAGGAAACATCTCTGATTCTAGGTCTAGCCCTCATTCTGTGATACTGTTCTACCTCTAAATATAATTTAGAGAAAAAAATATAAAAAAAATGTAATTTAGATCTGGAAGAGATTCTTATCCAAACTTGTGTCTTTACAAAATGAGAAACTGAGGCCTGGAAAAAAAAGAGACTTGCCTAAGCAAGGAGTCTTAGGAAGCCTTGGTTTACAAATCCCTCCTTTATCACCTCCACCCCCCCAAAAAGCTACCCTGAAAAAATCTCCTCCTTTGCATTCTCTGCAAAACAGTAGAAGAAGGAGCTCAGGGAGAAGAGGGAAAAGAGTCCAGGAGTCAGGAGATCTGGGTTAGAATGCTAGAGCTAGACTTGGGCATCCTCAGAGGAGATTACATCTGCCCAGTACCAGAGTAGGAACTCTGCCAAGAATAGGTAGCACTGGGGGCAACTGGGTGGTTCAGTGGATAGAGAGCCAGGCCTAGAGATGGGAAGTCCCAGGTTCAAATCTGGCCTCAGACTCTTCCCGACTGTGTGACCCTGGACAAGTCACTTAATCCCCATTGCCTAGCCCTTACCATTCTTCTGCATTGGAACCAATACCTTGATTCTAAGATGGAAGGTAAGAGTTTTAAAAAAATAGGCAGCATTTATCAAACACTTGAAAGTTTGTGAAATACTTTATCTCATTTGTTCCTCCTAACACTCCTGGGAGGGAGTCGGTATTATCCCCATTTTGCAAACTGAGACTGAGAGAAATAAAATGATGCTAGCAGTTGTCCGAGGCAGGATTTGAACTTGGATTTTCCTGACTCCAAGTCCAGCCCCCCTCTACCTACTACACCACATAGACACTATAATATCCCTGCCTGGAGGCCATCCGACCTCCAATTGAAAACCTTCAGGTACTGGAAACTTTGGGACTTCCCCAGGCAACCCTTTTCTCTCTCTCTTTTTTTTTTTTTGTTCAGTCATTCAGCTGTGTCTGACTCTTCATGACCCCATTTGAGGTTTTCTTGGCAGAAATCCTGGAGTGGTTTGCCATTTGTTTCTCCACCTCCTTTTACAGATGAGGAAACTGAGGCAATCAGGTTAAGTCACTTCCTCAGGGTCGGCCAGCTAGTAAACATGGCCAGAGAAGAGGGATCTTCCTGATTCCAGGCCCAGCACCCTAATCTAGCTGTCTTGAGACACCTTTAAAAATGTTGTGAAATGAAAAAAAATACAATGAAAAATAAATTAAAACAAAACAAAATGTGGGTCTTTCCCTAGAGCTACCACCAACCACCGAGTCAAGGAGACTGTTGCCCTGGAGCTGAGCTATGTGAATTCCAACCTTCAGCTGCTAAAGGAGGAACTGGAGGAGCTGAACAGTAGCGTGGATGTGTACCAGAATGACAGGTGCCCAGGGTGCGAGGGGGTGGATGGGGCTCTGGCGACTTCTTATTTTCAAAGAAAGGGAAACAAGATCTTGAAAGATCTCCATCTTGTCAGTGTCAGAGCTGGGGCTGCTGATAACAAAAAGACAGCATTTCTGTGGCACTTTTGATGGTGTACAAGTACTAATCTAGGTTATATTTAATCCTTTAATCATTAAGTAGTTATTTTTTAAATTATATTAAAATATTTATATTAAATTATATTAATTATATAAAATAAAATATATAAAATATAAAATTATATTAAAATAATTTAATGTTTGCTATTTAAATTCTTGTTGGATCCCCATAGCCCTCCTTGTAGGGGAAGTTGGGGAGGGGGAGGCAGGTCTGATTAGCTCCATGTTTCAGATGAGGGCATGGAGGCTCTGGGAGAGGTCACACAGCTACCAAGCAACAGAGCCCAGAATTGAAACTTGTGTTTTCTTACCAGAAATCCAGGGTCTTTTTTTTTTTTTTCTTCTCTCTACATCCCTCTTTGAGATCTCACCAGCTGCCATGGGTGCAATTATCATCTCCAACCAGATCTTTTTATCCAGTCTTGAGGTTCCCTCTTCTGAACACCTTCAGTCCTACATCCCCTACTACCCAGGGCCATTTTCCACAGGCCACTCAAATGTTCACATCAGAACTTCTTCTCTTTCTCTCCCAGTGTTCTTCCTATTTCTGGTGAGGGCTGCATGGTCCTTTCAGTCATTTAGATGTGTAACTTTATAGTCATCTTCAACCCTTCTCTCCCACTCCATGTTAATTGCCAAATTTTGCTGATTCTACCCCAAAACATCTTTTGATTCTGTTACTTTCCCCATCAACTCATTTAGCATTGTTCAGACCCTTTTTGCCTCTAAATTATTGTTTTTCAGTTGTATCCAACTCTTCTCAACCCCTTTTTGAGGTTTTCATGGCAAAAATACTAGAGTTGTGTGCCATCTCCTTCTCCAGCTCATTTCATAGATGAGGAAATGGAGGCAAATAGAATTAAATGACTTATTTAAGGGTCACACAGGTGGTAAAGTGTTAAAGGCCAGATTTGAACTTGGGAAAGTGAGTCATCCTGCCTCCAGGCCTGGAGTTCTCTCCACTGGGCCACCTTGCTGTCCTCTGAATTATTAGAGAGGCCTCTCTTGGCCTCTAGTCTCTTCCCGCTCCAAACCACCTTCCAAACAGCTGCCAAATGATATTCCTAAAGCACAGATCTTAACTTTGCTCTGTAGACTCCACGATTCTCTATTATCTCTAGAATCAAACACAAACTTCTCTGTTGGGCATTTAAAGCCCTTTATAGCCTGACTCCAAACAGCCTTTCTAATCTTCTTATATATTATTCCCCTTAATGAATTTTTCTGTTGCTTTTTGGTTGTTTTTCAGTCATGCCCCATTCTTTGTGACCCTTTTCGGGGTTTTCTTGACAGAGATGCTGGAGTAATTTGCCATTTCTTTCTCCCTCTCGTTTTACAGATGAGGAAACTGAGGTAGGCAGGGTTAAGTGATTTGCAGTCCAGCTAAACTGGCCTTCTTACCTAAAAATTCCATCTCTTGTCCCATTGCTTGCACAAGCTTTCTCTCAGGCTTTGGACACCCTCCTTCCTCATCCACCTTCTAGAACCCCAGTCTCCATCGAAGTGCTCCATCTCAAGTGCCATTTCCTACTTGAGACCTTTCCTGATTTTTTTT
>NC_058130.1:701629714-701634418 GCF_016433145.1 Gracilinanus agilis
TTTCTTCCTTCCTTCCTTCCTTCCTTCCTTCCTTCCTTCCTTCCTTCCTTCCTTCCTTCCTTCCTTCCTTCCTTCCTTCCTTTCTTTCTTTCTTTCTTTCTTTCTTTCTTTCTTTCTTTCTTTCCCTATCCTTCTATCTATCCATCTACCCATCTCTCTCTCTGTATCTCTCTGTCTACCTATCCTTCTGTCTGTCTGTCTTATTTGTAGTAGTTGTTTACATGTAATATTCCCAAGAAATATAAGCTTCTTTAAGTCAGGGACTGTTTTCACCTTTCTTTGTACCCCCGCTCTTAGCTGATGGTCTGGCACATAAATGTTTGTTGATTTGACTATCTTGGATCTCTCTCCTAACAGGCCATTCGAACACCTAGCAGAAACGAGGCTGGTCTGGATCTCCTCATGGAATACTATAACCAGCTCTATTTTTTGGACCTCCGCTTCTTTTCTCCCAATCGAAATCTTGGTGTCTTCTTCCACTGGTGAGCAAGGGATTGAGTTAGTGTCTTCCTCAGAAATAAAGAAAATGGTTAGGGGCTGGTGGAGGGACAGGATCCAGGATGTGGCCTCTGCCCTTTATTTTGATGTTCAAGTTCTGACAAGCCTTCCTAAATGTAAGTTCAATCCCCTTCTTCCTCTCTTTCCATTTTTCTGAAATTTGACCACATGTGTAGCTACCATGCTTGGTGGAAAGCAATCGTTAAACATATAAAATAGGCCACCTTGCAATGTAATGACCATCTTCCTTTCAGTGGAGATATTTGGTTAGAATTTGGCTACTAAAACATGGTTGCTGCTATAGAGGGAATATCTGTTCATGGAAGTTTTGGGCTATCCCAAAGAGGACTGGACAGCTCTAAGAAGTGGCCTTGATCTTTGATTAAGTTCTCAGAGAGGGTGTGATAGATATACATTTGTAGTGGGAATGGCAAAATTCTGGATCAGGGAAGGCTTGAAGTAAACTATTTTATAGAATCACAGAATCATAGAACCTTGGATTCACAGATCTTTGGTGTCTTAGAAGGATTCTGAGAATTTTAGACTCACAGACACTTGGAATTATAGAATATTGAACTTATGGAATCCCCAAATGGGAAAAAACCTCAGAGGGCATCCTAATCTATTCCCTTCCTCCCCTAAGGCAGTAATCTTCTTAAAAGTTCGTTTATTTATTTAATTTAGAATATTTTTCCATGGTTACATGAATCATGGTCTTTCCCCGTCCCCCTCCCCTCCTGTAGCCAATGAGCAATTCCACTGGGTTTTACATGTGTCGTTGATCAAGACCTATTTCCATATTATTAGTATTCTTAAGGCAGTAATCTAAAGCATCTTTTTACAGGCAGATGAAGAAATAATGTATCCTTTTCTGTGGGTGTCTTGTCTTCTCAATCAGAGTATGAACACTCTGAGAGCAGGGGTTATGCATCATATCCTTCCTCTTGTCTTCTTTACCCACAGTGTGCCCTGGCTTTGCCTGATGAAAGCAGAAAGTGGTGGCGGAGCCATAGTTTTATGAATGGGCTATGTATTGGATGGAGAACTCCCCAACTTGACCCACACTCCTATTTCTCTTCATT
Organism: Gracilinanus agilis; assembly: GCF_016433145.1. Classification (NCBI taxonomy): domain Eukaryota; kingdom Metazoa; phylum Chordata; class Mammalia; order Didelphimorphia; family Didelphidae; genus Gracilinanus; species Gracilinanus agilis. The sequence continues at coordinate 701,631,295 of NC_058130.1, forward strand.
TCTCTAGGTACGACTCCCTCACTGGGGTCCCCTCCCACCAGAGGACCCTGGCCTTTGAGAAGGGGAGTGTCCTTTTTAACATTGGTGCCCTTTATACCCAGATTGGGGCCCGGCAGGACCGGGGCACCAGGACGGGCATTGACTGTGCCATTGAAGCTTTCCAGAGAGCAGCAGGTATGTCTCCGGCTTGCCTTGGACATGGGTTGGCCACTTTTGAGCAACAGAATCACTTCTTGCTGGAGCCTGTTAGGAATTTGTATATTTGTATATAACGTGTACATAGTTTTCTTTAGAACTCTGTCATACGGGATAAGGGAGGCAGAGGAGGAGAAGATATGCCCCTTGTCATCACTGAACCTTGGCTTTGGGGTGGGGTGAATTATATTTATAAAACAAAACAAAAATTGAATGTAGGTGAGCCAGTAGAAAGAGATAATAAACTCAAGTGGGACAGTCTGTGGGGCAGTGTATAGGGGTAGAGACCAGTTGATGGGGAAGTGAAGATAAGACTAAATACTTCATTGGGGCAGAGTATGAGAAGAGGAGAAGGAACTAGTCATGTTTCTTTTGTTTATTTTTCTAACCCTCCCCTTCTGTCTTAGAATTGATTTTGGTTCTAAGGAAAAAAGCAGAAAAGCTATAGGGAATTGGGGTTAAGAGACTTGCTCAGGGGTTACACAGTTAGGGAATGTCTGAGGCCAGATTTGAACCCCAGTTCTTCCAGCTCCAGACCTGGCGTTCTATCCATTGCCACCCAGCTGCCCCAAACTCGTCATGTTTTGATCAGCCTGGTATTAAGGTCTGTTGGCCATAGATGTGATTGGGAAAAGATGAGAGGACTGAAATGACTTTGTGACACAGAGTCATCCTTTTTCAGTGCTTTAGTGATCTGTGGGCTTGGAATACAGCCCAATGCACAAGATTCTTCCCATGGGGTGCCACATAGGGTACCCAGACAGGAGATAGACAGAATTTGCACCCTGAGCACCAGACTCATCAGAGATAGACTGCTATGATGAGGTGATGAGGCCTCCCTTTGATCTCTTTCTCTCCCCTGTGTCAGCATACTCACTTCTGTAACTAAAAGTATAAGGGCCAGTTTACAAGGCACCACTTCAGAGGCTTGGACTCCTCTGGACAGCCTCAGAGTGGGAGAGAGGCTGTTGTTCTCCTCAGGAATATTGCTAAGAAAGAATCATTTCCTTCCTGCCCGTAAAGCTCAATTCCCTTCCCTCTCTGTGGCTACAGTTGACTCCACGGGTTGAAAAGGAATTTTGTGGAACCTATTAGGAACCACTTCCTAAATGGTATTTTCTGATCCTACAGGTGCCTTTAACTATTTGAAGGAAAATTTCTCTAATGCTCCAAGCCTGGATATGAGCGTGGCCTCTCTCTCCATGTTGGTTCGGCTCATGACTGCCCAGGTCCAGGAGTGCGTCTTTGAGCAGCTGACCCTGGCTGGGATCCCCCAAGAACCTCTCTCCCAGATGAGACTTGCCCAAGAAGCAGCCCGGGTAGGCCCCTCATTGAATCCTTACTTCTCTGTCTCAGGTTCTTGAGCACAACCAGGATAGACAGAGCCAGTGGCTGATTGCATTTGAGAGGAAATGGAGATAAGGCAATCTTTGAAAGAGGACCTAAATTTGAATCCCAGCACTGCCCCTTCTTACCTTCGTGACCTCAGACAAGTTCATTTCCCATTATAATCCTTAGTTTTTTCATCTGTAAAATGAAATTGAATCTTAGAAAGAAGATCAGACTTCTAAGAGGTAGAGCTAAGGAAGGAAGCACATTGTAGGTATGGAGGAAATCATGCTCAGATGCCCAAGAGCAAGGGATGGAATGGCAAGTGTGGGGAACAGTCAGGAGTCAGTCAGTAAGCATTTATTAAGCCCCTACTGCTTACCAAGCACTGCAATAAGCTCTGTGAATACAAAGAAAGACGAAGCATAGTTCCTGCCCTCAAAGAGCTCATGTTCTAATGGGGGAGACAACAAGAAAACAACTCTGTATAAATAAGCTATAGATTGAGTGAATTAGTGATAATCCACAGAGGAAAGTTTTAGAATTCAGGGAGATTGGGAAAGCCTTTTTGTAGATGATGGGATTTTAGTTGGGACTTAAAGGAGGCCAGGAGAGCCAGGAGGCAGTCATGAGGAGGGGGAGAGTATTCCAGGCATGGGGAAGAGCCAGTCAATATGCCCACCGTCTGGAGATGGAGCATTTGTGCAAGGAAGAGCCAGGAGGCCAGTGTCAATGGATCACACAGTACGTGGTTGAGTTTAAGAAGGTGGAATGGTAAGAGGGGACCAGGTTATGAAGAGCTTTGAATGCCAAAAAAAGGATTTTATTTTTGATCCTAGAGGTCACAGGAAGCCACTGGAGTTTATTGAGTAGAAGGACTGATACAGACAGACTTGTACTTTTAAGAAGCTCACTTTGGGAGCTGAGTGGAGTGGGGAAAGACTTGTAACTGGGGGACCAACTGGCTCTTGCAGTAGCTTAAGGCATGAGATGATGAGGGCCTGAACCAGCATGGTGGCAGTGCCGGAGGGAGAATGGGGCATACAGGAGAGATATTATGAAGGTAAATTTGGTAGGAATTGGCCATAGATTGAATATTGGGATGGAGTAAGAGAGAGAGTAAAGAATTAAGAAAGACTACCTAGGTTATGAGCCTAGAATACTGGAAGGATGATGGTGCTATCACAGGAAGGATAGTGAGAGGGAAGTTCAAAGGGGAGCAGAGTTTTGGTGGGGAAAGATAGTAAGTTCATTTTGGGCATGTTGAATTTAAGATGTCTAATAGGCAGTTGAATATGCAAGTCTGGAGGTGAGGAGAGAGATTGGGGCTGGATAAACAAATCTGAGACTCATTAGGGTAGGAATGACAGCTAGGTGACCAAGTGAAACAGTGTAGGGGGAGAAGAGAAGAGAGACCAGGAAAGAGCCCTGGGGGACACCTCCCTTCAGTGGTCACAATCTGTATAAAGATTCAGCAAAGGACACTGAAAAAGAGGTCAGACAAGTAGGAGAATCAGGAAACCTAGAGATGTGTGTGTGTGTGTGTGTGTGTGTGTGTGTGTGTGTGTGTGTGTGAGAGAGAGAGAGAGAGAGAGAGAGA
>NC_058130.1:701634475-701672552 GCF_016433145.1 Gracilinanus agilis
AGACAGAGACAGAGACAGACAGAGACAGAGACAGAGACAGAGAGATAGACGGAGGAGGTATCAAGATGAACAGGATGATCAATAGCATCAGAGACTGAAGAGGGCAAGAAGGATGGGGATTGAGAAAATCCATTGGATTTGATGGTTAGTTTTGGTGGTAATTTGGCTACAATATAAAGTGGGCCAGAGAAGGCAATGTGAAAGAATGCTGAGAAAGTAGGGTGGAGCCTGATTGTGGAAGATCTGGGAGCCAGACTGAGGAATACTTTATTCTAGATGCAGTCAGGAGCTAATTTAATGTTTTTCAGCAAAGGAGAAAAATGGAGTCGGACCTGTACCTTAGGAAGAGTCTTCTGGCAGTCGGGTGGCAAATGGATTGGAGACAAGAGAGAAACTAGAGGCAAGGAAGCCAATTGAGAAGCTATATGGCATTCTGAATGAGTGATAATGAGGACCTGAACCAGAATGGGACCTTGTCTAAGTGGAAAGTAGAGAAAGAAATGAATGTAAGAGACATTGTGGAGGTAGAATTAGTTAGACTCAGCAACAATCAGAATGTGGAATTGAACAGAAGGTAAAGGAGGAAAGAGTCAAGGAGAGATTGAGAAGGTGGTGGTACCCTGGGCACAGATAAGGAATTTGGACAGAGGGCAAGTTTAATGGGAAAGATGATAACTTCTCTTTTGGGACATCCAGTAGAGATGTCTAGGAGGAAGTTGGTGATGCGGTGATTGGAGTTGAGAATAGAAATAGGATGGGATATGTAGATTTGGGAACCATTTGTGGGAAGGATAATGGAACTGATAGGAATTTATGAGATTGCCAAGGAAGAAGAATACCCAGGATGCCACTTTTTTTGCCTATGTAGGCTTAAGATGCTGAGGAGTGATGAACTAGCAAAGGAAACTGGGAAGGAGCAGTCAGGCAGGTGTGAGGATAACCAGGAGAGAATGGTGTCATGGGAACCAAGAGAGGAAAGAATGTCTAGGAATAGAAACTGTCAGATGCTAGCAATGTTAGATGCTACAGAGAGGTCAAGAAGGATGAGGACTAAAAAGAAGCCCATTGGACTTAGTAATAAACCGATTATTGGTAAGCTCAGGAGGTCCAGCTTTAGTTAAGTGGCAGGGTTGGAATCCTGATTGCAAGAGATTAAGAAGTGAGGGCCCAGAGGTAACAAATGATACACCAACAGATCCTAATATGGATAATCAAATAAACAACCCCAACACTGAGGGATAGTACAGGGATAAGAATATACTTGCTGACATAGGACTCTGGGGCTATGGAATGGTGAAATCTGTACTGAAAAACACCTAGATTTCTGTGCACCTTAGGCCAGGAGAATCTCAACCCCACCAAAACGCCATTAATGAGGGAAGAGGTATGAAGAGAAAGGCAACTGGAATAGCGATGGACCTTTCATCTGTGCCATAGATGACCAGATAAAAGAATGAGCGATGTTTAGCTTGGAGATAAGACCTCAGGGGGACATGATAATTATTTCCAAATCTTGGAAAAACCCTCATGTGGAAGGAGGAGGAGTCTGGGTCAGTTTGGGCCCAGAGAATAGACCTAGAGGCAATGAGCAGAAGTTGCAAAGAGCCAGATTTGGGCTTGAGGTCAGGTGAAACTTCCTAGCAAGTACAGCTGACCTAAGGGGGAAAGAAGTTTATTACTGTGTGCAGCTCAGAGTGGGTTCCTCTCTCTGGAAGTCTTGAAACAAAGGCTCCAAGACTGCTTGTCAGGGATATTGTAGCAAAGGGATTCCTTTCCAGGTAGGGATTGGACTAAATGGCTCTGAGGAGCCTCACAACTCTGAAAGGAGGCGATTCTATGACCTGGGTTTAAATCTTGCTGTTCTATATTACTTATTACCCATGTGATGTTGGAGAAATATGAAGGCTTGGAAATGACTTGTCCAAAGTCACACAGGAGAGAGCTGGAATTTAAACAGAGATTCTCTGACTTCAACCACTGTACTCTTCCCAATGTTCTGTACTGCCTTTGACTTCTTTTTTTTTTTTTTTTTTAGATTGAAGCATGCATTTTATTTTATTTTTTTAAACATTTATTAATATTTATTTTTTAGAAAAGTTACCATGGTTACATAATTCATGCTCTTTCCCCTTCACCCCCTGAACTCCCCCTCACATAGCCAATGCGTATTTCCACTGGTTTTAACATGTATCATTGATCAAGACCTATTTCCAAATTGTTGATAGTTGCATTGGTGTGGTAGTTTTGAATCTACATCCCCAATCATGTTCGCCTCAACCCATGTGTTCAAGCAGTTGTTTTTTCTTCTGTGTTTCCACTCCTTCAGTTCTTCCTCTGAATGTGGGTAGCGTTCTTTTCCATAAATCCCTCAGAATTGTCCTGGGTCATTGCATTGCTGCCAGTACAGAAGTCCATTACATTTGATTTTACCACAGTGTATTGGTCTCTGTGTACAATGTTCTTCTGGCTCTGCTCCTTTCGCTCTGCATCAATTCCTGGAGGTCTTTCCAGTTCACATGGGATTCCTCCAGTTTATTATTCCTTTGAGTACAATAGTATTCCATCACCAGCATATACCACAATTTGTTCAGCCATTCCCCATTTGAAGGGCATACCCTCATTTTCCAGTTTTTTGCCACCACAAAAAGCACTGCCTCTGACTTCTAAGGTTCCTTTTAGCTGTAACTATGATTTGAAGCTGACCCTATGACCAGTGTTGGTGGATGGTGGCTCCATTGACATGTTGGCCATTAATAGACATGGCACCACTATATTAAGGTAGCACAGTTCGGGTATAAAAAAGGATAAAGGAAAAAATGGTTAACCTCAGTTGTGACATAGTTTTGAATAGTGACCTGGAGCCTTAACTTCTAGACATTTCAAGGACATTTGAATGATGGGAAGAAATTGACTCCTAGGATCCCAGTAATAGCTAGTGTTTATATTGCTTTTTAAAGTGCTTTACAAATATTTCATTTTATCCTCACATCAACCTTGGGAGGTAGGCACTGTTATTATCCTCATTTTGTGGATGAGGAAATTGAGGCAAAGAGAATAAATTATGACTTGCCCAAGGTCACACAGGTAGCAAGTATTTGCATAGGTTGGATTTGAACTCCAGTCTTCCTGACTTCAGAGCCAGCACTGTCTGCTATGCCATCTAGCTGCCACTTAGCTTGGGAAAAGACAGATAGAAGGGTTGTCAGTGGAATGAACTCTTTTGGAATAGGATGAAATCATAAAAGATCCTTTCCTTTTATTCCATATACCTTATGCTTTCCAAACTTTTGCAGAAATGACGTTAGGCAAGAAGGGCCAAGAAAATACTCTATTAGGACACCTAGGTGGCTCAGTAGAAAGAGAGTCAGAAGAGAGGGGAAGTCCTGGGTTCAAGAGTGACCATAGACATGTCCTAGCTGTGTGATCCTGGGCAAGTCACATAATCTCAGTTGCCTACTCTTCCCACTCTTCTGGCTTTGAACCAATGAACCAACACACAGTATTGATTCCAGAACAAGAGGAAAGGGTTAAAAATTTAAAAATAAATTAAAAATAAAAAAAGAAGAGAAAGAAAGTGCTGTAATAGGAGGGAATTTTCACAGCCTGGTTTCAAAATCAAAACTCTCTGCCTTTGACTCCATTTCTCTCTTGTTCTGTCTTTGCCTCATCTCATCTCCATTGTATTTTTTTTAAAACCTTTATCTTCTATCTTGGAATTAATATTGTGTATTGGTTCCAAGGCAGAAGAGTGGTAAGGGCTAGGCGATGGGGGTGAAGTGACTTGCCCAGGGTCACACAGCTAGGAAGTGTCTGAGGCCAGATTTGAACCTAGGACCTCCCATCTCTAGACCTGGCTCTCCATCCATTGAGCCACTCAGCTGCCCCCATCTCCATTGTGTCTTTACCTTTATCTCTGTTCTTTCTCTTTCACCTTTTTTATGACTAGTCTTTTTGCCTCCACAGTTGAATTTTGTGATTGAGAAAGATTGTGTATGTGTTTTCTGCACATGGAAATTATTTTAGGTCTTTTTCTCATGGCAGAAAAGGCATGGGGGCTGAGAAGGAGGACTAGAGAAGGGAGCAGAGAGATGTAGATGGGTAGAAAGATAGAGAAAGAGACAGGAGATATAAATGGAGGGTGGGAGGATAGAGGAGTGGATGAAAAGAGAGTTAAGATGTTGGATACAAGGAAACAAGAAGAGATGGAGACTATGACAGGCACAGATAGGATTCAGAAGGTGAGTATGGGGTGGGAGGACATTGAAGGAAGTGTACAGTAATGGAAGATCCTGGAGGGTATGGAAGAAGAGGAAGAGGTATGAAGGGATGAAGATGACAGGAGTAAATGGAAAGGAAGAGGAAGAAAGGATGGAAGAGGGGAGAGAACAGAGAAAACAGAAAAGAAATGATGGAGCAGTGGAAAAGGGAATGAATGAATTTAGAAAGAGAGGAACCTGGAGAAGGGCTAAAAGGAGGGGATGGCAAAGTGAAGGGAGAACTTTAAAAGTCACAAACAGGAATGGAGGTGATGGGTAGATGGAAGAAGAAGACGCAGAGAGAGGACTAGAGTTGGAGATGAAGGATGCAGCAGCAGGAGTGGAATGGGGGCTGGAGAAGAAAAGAGATAGAGCCAGGGAGAGGAGGCCTAGGAAGACCAGGGCCAGAGAGTGGTCTAACTCCCACATGTAGGGGTGGGATGTGGCGGGCTCCTTTGGAGCTTTGGGTGGTCTCCTTGCTTTGATGGGCCACCCTCATGGTACCACTGCTGGCAGGTGGAGGACGTGTACTCCCTTGTGTACCAGACCATGGCTCAGCCGCCCGTCAGAGACTATGTGCCCTTCTCCTGGACCATCATGGTGAATGTCAAGGCCAAGCACTTCCGAGGCTTGTCTCACTACTATGCTGCCATTGCCCTCTGTGATGGGCCTGGTGAGTAAATGCCCAGCCTGATCTGGCCCTGGGTGGGGGGGGGGAGCCTCCCCCCAGCTTCCCTTCCTATCCCACACCCCTCTCAAGCTCCATCGCCAGCCAATTGTGCCTTCTCCCATCCAGCTCCTTTGTCCACTGCTGCCCTGATGTCGTCACACTTTATGAAGACTTGCATACGCCTCCTCTGCCCGTGTCCTCCTTCGACCTTCTCTGCTCGCTTACTGACAGCATCTCTTCCCCTTTTGGGCTCATTTCTTTTACTGTCACCGTTATCTCCTCTGCCCATTTGACTCTCTTTTAAAAAATATTGTTGCCTTTGCCCGGCTCATTTGTTGTCATTACCACCCTCTCGGCAAGCTTGCTGGCTTTGATGACGCCGTCACCTCCTGGGCAGCTTCGCTGTTGTGCAGACTCTGGAGAGAGGAGACAAGTAGAAAGTGGGGCTCTCCTAGAGAGCAGAAGTGAACCCCCTGCTCTCCTGTGTGTGTGTCGGGGAGGCCTGCTGGGAGAGCACCCCTTTCTTCCTGGGCATTGGGAATCCCAGAGTAAACTGAGCAAGGCTAGATGGTTAATCAGGGAGAGCCTCTGGAAGAGGTGACTTTCACAGACTCAGTAGAGAAGGCTAATCTTCCTGACTTGGGGAGAGTAGGGTGCCCTCCCACGTCATGGGTGTCACAGCTATCTTTCCCCGTCTTCTCTCGGCAGTTGTAGCAGATTCTGAGATTTCCAAATATGAGAAAGCCTTTATCCAATTCCATGTCACAGCACCAGAGGGCCCTTCGCTGCCTGTTCTCCTTCAGGATTCAGAAGAGCGGAGAAAACTTGGTAAAGGATCCACTGGGCTTGGAGGAGGAGGATGGGGAGGAGGAGGGGGTGCTGTGGAATCCACTGCTATGGCCCCATAATCCTTTTCAGACTTCCTTCTTCAGTGGTACATAATCAAGAGAGTCTCAGAGCTCAGTTTGCCTTTTAGAGAGAGAGAGGAAAAAAATACCACCACATCCTTTTTTTTAGCAGGAAGAATCTCAGGATGCAAGATTGACACAAGTGGGCAAATTGTAGGGACCCAGCAGGGCTTAGAATCCAGCCTGGTCCAGTCATGTGGTAGAGTGTATAAAGCTGGGAGGGGAGAGGGTCAAAGGAGCTGGATTCAAGTGCTGACTCTGACCTTTACTAGATGTGGGGCTTTAGGTAAATCTTTTAATTTTTATTTTATTAAAATATTTTTCCATGTTTCCATGATTCGTTTTCTTTCCTCCCCCCTTTCCAGAGCTGACAAGCAATTCCACTGAATTATACAAATGTTATTACTTGATATTTAGGTAAATCAGATGCGAAGTTTGGCCTAGATAATCTCTAAGGGCACTGCAGCTAGTGGCACCGTACATAGAGTGTTGGGCTTGGGCTCTGGAGGATGCAAATTCAGTTCTGGCTTCTGGCACTTTTAGTAGCTGTTTGATTCTGGGCAAGTTACTTAACCTCTGACTGCCACATTTCCTCATCTGTAAAATGGGAATAATAAAAGCACTTACCTCCCAGTATTGTTGTGAACATTGTTATAAAGCCTAGCACCACATAAATGGTAACTTTACTTATGATTATTAAATTGATCACTCATTATTATTTTATAATTATAATAATAATTATTATTATAACCTGTTAGCTCTAAATACTGCTATCCTGACACTAGTCCTCCCCATTTGCCTGACTCTCCCAGACCTGGATGTCTGGATCTTTTCTCTGGTTCCTTCTCCCAAGCCTGCTAGATCCTTCCCCTAGCTCAGCCTCCAAGACACTGAAGGTATTCCTGCCCCGTGTTTAGACGGAGCAGCAAGCCCAGGCAGTGCCTGCCCTGACTCAGTGTCCATTGAGCCACCTAGTCACCCACTATGTGCCAGCCACTGGCCAAAGTGCAAAGGGACTGTGCAGAGACACCGACTAGACTGTAAGTTCCACAAAGGCAGAAGGATGCCCTTTTCTTACATTTTCCATCTTCCCTCGTACGGAGCACGGGGCTCTGCAAACAGGAGGCGCTTGATAAATTCTGAATCACTTTAGATTTAGAACACTCGGGTTCTGTGGCTGTCCCTGTGGCCCTCTCCAGACCTCAGGGGTTCTTCCATAGCACGAGGGGAGACAGGCACCTCTAACTTCTCTGAGCCTCTCCAGCGAAGGCGCACCTGCGGAAGGCCATGATGAACCACGAGGAAGCCCTGCGTCTCCACGCGGTCTGTCGCATCCTTCGAAAGATGGACCTGCTGCAGGAGGTTGTGTCCCTGGCGCACAGACGCTCCCTGGCCAAGTACTCCGAGATCGACCACGAGGATGACTTCTTTGAGACTGCCGAAGCCCCCGAAGTCCACCGTGAGTGGGGACTCCGGGGACAGGGGCTGTGGGATCTGGGGGTATCGAGAGAGGAGAGAATTCTACCTCAATGGAAGGAAGTAGGGGGACGCACTGACCCCCTGAACCTCCCCAGCATCATGGTTCTTAGGGCGTAGATATTTCCCTCTTATTGCAGATAAGGAAATTGACTTGTAAATAATTCATCATGGGGGCAGCTAGTGAATGGAGAGCCAGGCCTGGAGGTGGAAGGTCCTGGGTTCAAATCTGGCATCAGAACCTTCCTAGCTATGTAACCCTGGATAAGTCACTTATCCCCCATTGCCCAGCCCTTATTGCTCTTCTTCTGTGAAACTGATACTTAATTCTAAGACAAAAGGTAAAGATTTTTTTTTAATCATATTGCTCCTCCTTTACAGAGAGGCAGGAAGGTAATTTGAAATTGAGAACTTGGATTCTACTTCTTGTCTTGGTAGCTCTTTGCTCTGTAACTGTGAGCAAATTCTCTAGGCCTCCGTCAAAGGAGGTTAGCCTCTGATGACGGGGAAAGGCCTTTACGGTGATGACAAAGATGCTTCTTTGTCACATCTCTGTGTGCCCAATCTGCGGGGCTCAGGGGATGAACAGAGCTTTCAGCATTTGGACGAGGACGGTTCCACGCAGGGAGCCAAAGCCCAGAGAGCCTCATTCCAGGCTTGGGCTCTTTCTGTTCCCCCCTCATGCCTTCTATTGACATGAAAGCAGAGAACTGCAGTGTGTCGATGGCATGTGCTCTGTAAGCTCATTTACAACAGAGAATGTGAGATGTTGTGATTTTTAGAACGCAGAATCAAAGCAGGCCATAGAATGTAGAATGTCAGATCCTGGAGAGACCTTGGAGATGCAAACCCTTTATGGGGAAACTGAGCCGCCCACCCCCACCCCCAAAGAACAAAGATTTTAGTTAGCCTGTGACTTCTCATTTAATTGGGGTATGTACCCAACCAGGGACTGCCTCTTTTCTTTCTTTGTTAAAGTTGGGGATAGGACACTTTCTCCCCATTTGGCATGTGGCCTTTAATTGCACCGGAATAAGTCAGTGTTGACCCAGGGTCCAAAAGAAACCAGGTTGTAGAGATACACTGAAAGTAGGTGATAGACTAAAGAAGAGTCTCTTTTCTTGCTTTCTCTGGGGTGACGTTTTTAAGTCTGTGTGTTTCTTGGGGGAGAGACTAATAGTTAGGCGACAGATGGTGAGAAGAATCTTGGGGGCTAGGCAAGAAGGGAGTGTTTAATCTGGAAAGCTTCCCGTGGGAGTAAAAATGTGTGTTTCCCTTTATTTTGGGAGTCACCTAATGGGAGAATGATGGATTAGGCCATTGCTGGCTTTTCTCTTTGGTCCTGGATCTGTCCAATTTTTTATTTTTTTCTCTATTTAGCCAAGACCCACCAGAAGCCAGAGATAAAGACACCCAATTTCTCCCAGGTGAAGGTGACAGACATCTTCCACCGCTTGGTGAGTCCTCAAGGCCCTCCCTGTGACCAACTGGGGAACCCAACTCCATTCCTTCCTTGGTCCTAATAGCTAACATTTACACCGTATGCCAGGCTGTGTGCTAAATGCTTTGCAAATAGGATCTTACAATAATCCTCCGAGGGAGATACCATTATCTCCATTTTATAGATGAGGCAAGGAGGGCAGGCAGAAATGGAATGATTTGCTCAGGGGCACACAGCCATTGAGAGGAGGTCTTCCTGACCCCAGCCTCAGCACTCCAGACACTGAACCACCCGGGTGCCCCTTTTCGCAGTCCAGACGGAAGTCCGGGACTGGGGGCAGTAAGTGGCCATTGAACCTCAGACCTCTGCGTCTAAGCCTCTCGCTGTTCCTGGGTAATAGGCTGCAGCCGCTGTGGATTTGAACCCCACAAGGCCTTGGTGTGGTGACAGGGGAGCAAGGCTTAGGCTTCTGTCTCCCCACAGGGGCCCCTGTCTGTGTTCTCTGCCAAGAGCCAGTGGCGGCTGAAGGGACCCACCCGCCTGACTCGGGGCGAGGGCGGCTTCGGATTCACTCTCAGGGGAGATTCTCCCGTTCTCATTGCAGCTGTGATTCCTGGGGGCCGGGCCGAGGTGAGTGAACCCCGAATCCCTGGGGATCTGACCCTGTCCTCAAGGAGCCCCCCCCCCCAGGGTAAAGAGGGAGGAGGGCCAGGAAGCCTCAGAAGGGGAGCCTTCGCTCTGCTCAGAGACACCCCTGGGGATGATGGGGGAGACAGGCTTCTGCCCTGCCTTCTGGGCCTTGGCGGGAACGTAGATGCCGGCAGTAACCTGTCCAGCTCAGCGTCCCTTTGTCCGTGGAGACTCCGGAATATGCTGAGGAAGGCTCCGGGAGGAGGCCGATTTGGAACCAGGTCTGGCAGAAGGAAAGGGGTGTAGGGAGGCCTCAGACCTCAGGCCCCGCCGTGGGAAGGTGCTCGGGTCACTTGTGTCTATCTCACGATGCTCCTGCCGGGCTCCTCAGCCTGGAGCCTAAATTCTTACCTGTGTTCTGACTCTGGTCCGGAGGAGGAGAGCATATCATAAAGTCATGGAGTTAGTCCAGGAGCAGCTTTTAGAGGTCTAACCCTCTCATTTTACAGAGGAGAAGACTGAGGCTCATAGAGATAATGTGACTGGCTGCTGGTCACACAGGTGGCACAAGGCTTCAGTAGGACTGGAACCCAGGGCCAAGCGTCCTTTCCAGGATACCAGCCATATTTATTAGCTGCGTGACCACGGACCGGTCACTTCCCCGGCTCCTCAGGATGTGTCCTCATTTGTAAAATGAAGATCAAAATTCTCATCCATCCCTACCTTTATAGGAAAAAGTGTTTTTAAACTCTAAAGCACCCTAGACATAAGCGTTCATCCTTTTACAAATTGGGAAACTGAGGCCTAGAGGGACTTTACTGAAGGTTGACATAGCCGGCCAGCGACAGAGCTGAACCAAGAGCTCAGGGCTTTTGACTCCCAGGCCAGGGCCTTTTCTGCCGGCACCAGGCCTCGGAAGGGGTGAGGAGATGGCCAGAGTCCCTTGTCTCGTCAGCAAAGCCAGGGCCGAGCTCCAGGTTTGAATCTTCTGTTCTCCCGAGGCTGCCGCTTTGTCTCAGTTTGTCAGAGAGACGATGCTGCCGGTTTGTGGCGAGCTCGTCCCCAGTGGTCTGAGCTGGCCCCAGGGGAAGCCCACCCCAGCTCGGGGGGTGCCCTCTCCTGGGCTCACCCTCTCCCCCGCTCTCTGCAGGCAGCTGGACTGAAGGAGGGGGATTACATCGTGTCCGTGAATGGGGAGCCCTGCAAGTGGGGGAAGCACTCGGAGGTGGTGGCCCTGCTCACCGGTGTGGGAGAGGAAGGGGTGGACATCCAGGTGGTCACGCCCCTGCGAGAGGAGTCTCTTGGCCTGGTAACCCTGAACCTCAGGAGGGGGTGGGGGCTTGGGGGAGAAGGCCAGCAGCCGCTGAGCTCTCCCCTGTGGGAGGTTTTCTAGAGGAAGAGGAGGAAGTATCGCTGGCAATACTTTATAGGAATTAGGGCTTAGAGATCACTACATCCAGCCCCCTGGCCCTGGAGGAAGGGGTACTTTGGGAGCATTCTTTCTTTAATAACAGAATCACCGAGCCTCAAATCAACTTGGCCTTACTCACTCCATGCCCCACAAGTGGGATATCCAAGCTTTGCTTGGACACCTGTTTTGGGAGGGAAATCACAATGTCCCAAGTTCTAGTTTGGGATAGCTCTAGTTAGCAGGAAGTTTTAAAATTAAATCAAGCCAAAATCTGTCTCTATGGTTTTCAGCTCCTAGCTTTGACTTCTTAAACTGAACAGAATCTTGAAAGAAAAAAAAACAGCCCATTAACTTTTCGGTTTGTCATTTGACATTTTCTAATGGTACTCTGGGTCATTTTATTTTGGTTTAAAGATTATCTGTTGTTTTTAGATTATCTGTTACATATGGGTACCATCTTCTGTATGAGATTAAAAAATAGCTTACATATATTATAAATAAATACACCTAAATATAAAATATAATACAAAATATATAACGTGTAAGCATATATTATATATAATACATAAATTTAAAAAAAATTAAAAATATATAAAATTTTTAAATTTACTTAAATAAATAAAAGCCCACTTTTAGATATAATCTTGGTCAAGTCTTTGTCTCTGCCTGTAAAGATTCCAGGGGTGATCTTAGGGACTGTCATTAGAATAAACCTTCAGTCCTGGGGAGTATATTCTAATTATATCCTTTGGGATGCTGAGAACTGAAGTCCTGGGGAGCATATTCTAATTATACAGGATGCTAGGTGGGAAAGGATGGGTAGAGGAGAGGAAGATGAAGAGGAGGGTATATAGGAACAACTGTCTCACTCTCATTCTCTGTCTATGATCAGGTGGACAAGAAGGCGACCACCTTGTCCTCCGCTGGACTCTTGCGCAGTGACAAGGAAAATGGCGGCCAGGCCACACTGCCCGGGCCCCTCCTCGGCTGGAACAAGAAGGCTAAGCGGGGCCAGGGCCCTCGGCGGCTCCAACCTTTCTCCTCGTCCGCAGACAACACGTCGACTTCGCACTGAGGCACCTGCTCTGGGACATCTTCCTTGGCCCTCCCTAAAGGGCCGGTGAACAGAGCCCGGAAGCGGCCCCTGCCCCGGCTTGGGGACGTCTAGAAGGCAGCTGCTTCTGGCTGGTTGTGGGAACGGGGCCCGAGGCTTCCCTGCGGGCTCGGGCAGCCCCTGCAGGACGGACGTCGGGGCTGCTGGCGGACGGCCCGGCATCTTTCCCGACCCCGACGGCTCTCCCAGCCAGAGGGGCTGGGGCCGGAAGGAGGTCCCTGGATCTCCTCTAAACCTGGTAAACTTCCGAGCACTACAGAAACGAGCCCTGAGCTTACTATTCTCCCGACAGCCAGCACTTGCCCTGAGAGCCGGCAGCCCGGATGCCCACCCTGGCCCTGCCGCTTGCTGCTTGTGTTCTCTTCTCCGCTCGGGCCTCAGTTTCCTTACGTGTTATAGAACTGGAAGGGGCGGCTCCCTCTACTTCTGTGGCATGTTAAAATTAGCAAAGCACTTTCCTGACAAAGTTGTCCTGGGAGGGTTGCTGAGAGAGAAGTCCCTTCCTCAGGGTCATACAGCAGCAGCAGAAATGAGACTGAGACGTCGGTCTTCAGAAAGACCAAGGCCTGCTCCTGCCTTGAGCCCCGAGCTCTGGGACGAGACAGGCCGTCGACGGGGGCGTGGGATTGTGCCCCAAGACTGCCGTATTCGTCAGGAAGAAGAATACTCTTCCTCCCCCTTCTCCCTCCCCCTCTCCATCCTGCCTTCCTTCCTCTCCTCTTCCCAGAGGTGCAGATTCTGACCAGGATACGAGAGGGCCTCTGCGATGGGCCTTGGCAGGTCCCGCGTGGGGCCCTCGTCCTTCTGGGTTTTCATCAAAGGCCCAAAGTATAGGAGGGGCCTTAGTGAACCTGGAGCCCCGTTCTGTCATTTCCCAGGAGAGGAGACGAGTCCTGAACAGGGGATTAACTTGCCCAGGTGACCCCCGAGGGTTAGAGGCTGACGTAGAGCTAGGCTCAGGCCTCCTGGCTCCAGCCTACAGGACGAATAGAGTGCGGTGCCCAGTAACCGTCTGCTGCCGGGATGTGAGGGGCCAGTGACTGGCCTGGCCCTGGGCTCTCAGTTTCCTCCTCTGTTAAAAGAGGTTAGACTTGTTCATCTCTAAGGGCCCAAGGAGCTCTTCAGGGGTAGAACCTTCTCCCCTCCATACACACACTGCCCCCAAGAAGCCTTCCATGATCACCCCAGCTGAAGTGGTCTCCTTCCTCCGATTTCAAAGATCTCAGCTTGCTCTGCATGACACCGTCATGGATTCCTACTGATTTCTGTAGCAGCAGCGTCCTCTTAGATGGAACTCCTGGAAGGCGGAGATGTGGGCCGTAGGCACTTAATAAATGTTTGAGTCGAATGGCGTTTGTGTAGCTGTGGGGTGCTGCTTCTCAGACTTACCAGGAGGGGCCTGGGAAGGCTGAGAAAGGGAGAATTTGGGGACAAATGGTGGCAGAGGGAGGCTGGGACTCGTTTTAGAGGTCGGAGCACCCTTTTTCTCCCAGCCTGTCTAGACTTCTCAAAGCACTTAAAAAAAAACCCAAACCAAACAAACTTGACCTTCTGGCTTAGAATCAATACTGTGTATGGGTTCCAAGGCAGAAAAGCAGTAAGGGCTAGGCAATGGGGGTGAAGTGACTTTCCCAGGGTCAAAAAACTAGAAAGTGTCTGAGACCACATTTGAACCTAGGATCTCCTGTTTCTAGACCTGGCTCTCCATCCTCTGAGCCACTTGGCTGCCCCTTAACCGTTTTTAAGTTTTCTTTTTCCTTTTATTTCTATTTTTATTTTATTTATTAATTTAGAATATTTTCCCCATAGTTACATGAATCATGTTCTTTTCCTTCCCCTCCCATCCCCCTCCCATAGCCAACAAACAATTCCACTGGGTTTTACATATGTCATTGTTCTAACTATTAATATTTACATTAGGGTGATCGCTTAGAGCAGGGGTCGGCAACCTTTTTGGCTGTGAGAGCCGTAAACGCCACATTTTTAAAATGTAATTTCATGAGAGCCGTACAGTGCTCACAGTGCGCTCCTGTAACAGCGCCTGAAAAAAAATTGACTTTATGGCTCCTCCAGAAAGAGCCATTCGTTGCCGACCCCTGTATTAGCACAATGTCTTATGCACCCAAGACTTTGCTTTTCTTTTGAAGCCCTTAACTTTTATCTCAGAATCAATCCTGTGTATTGGTTCCAAGGTGGAAAAGCAGTAAGGGTAGGCCATTAAGTTAAGTTAAGTGACTTGCCCAGGGTCTTTGCATTAAGAGTAGGGAGAAATTTGAAGCAGGGACATCAGCCAGGAGAATACTGCCATGGTCCAGGGGAGAGGTGACGACAGCCTGAACCAGAATAGCAGCAAGCTGGCTGGGAAGAAACTCACTTTACAGTTGAGGAAACTGAGGCCCAGAGAAGTTAATTAGTTCAAGTGCCAATAACAAAAGTAGGTCTTCTGATTCCAAAATTATACATCTATATTATATATAAATATATATATATATAATATATATATGTATATATATATATATATATGTATATATATTCTGTATTGAACAAGACCCTGGGCAAGTCACTTAACTTAATGGCCTACCCTTACTCCTTTTTTTTTTTCCCACCTTGGAACCAATACACAGGATTGATTCTGAGATAAAAGTTAAGGGCTTCAAAAGAAAAGCAAAGCTCCAGTATACCACTTCCCTGGGGAGGAATTACATGGCTAGGAAATGTCTGAGGTCAGATTTGAACCCAGCTTCTCTGGGCCTGGTTCTCTATCCACCAAGCCATCCAACTGCCTGTCTTTACATCCCCAGCACTTAGCAGAATGCCCCAAACACAATAAAATTGTTTTGTGATTGATTGACTGACTGACTGGATTAAAAGATTTCCAACGTTCCTTCTGGTTATCCATCCAAAGACCTTTTCAGCTCTCACATTCTATGTCCTGTGGCAAAGTGAGGGACTAATCCGAAGGGGGAGTGATGCTGAATTTTAAGTTGGGGGTCCCAGCATGCAAACCCTCCCCCACTGCTCTCCAAATCTGCAGTATGAAGGGAGAGATGGGTCAGGGAGGGGCACGTGGAGCTTAAGAAGTCATCCCTATTGCAGGGTGGGGCAGAAGATGGAGAACCAAGGACCACATCCTTGGGAGGGGAGGACCACAGGTGGGGCAGAGGTGTTGGGGATCGGTGGAGGAGGGTTTGGAGGAGAGGGATGCTCTGGTCAATTGTGATCAGGATCTGAGGACTTGGAGGCAACTCCTGCTGTGGCCACCAGAGGCCAGCAGTTGCACGTCCAAGTAGCAGGAGATAGGATGGGCTGGAGGAGAGAGTGGGAGGCTGGACTGTGGGGAGTGGGAACAGGAGGACCCAAGGTTATAGGGTCTCTAGCAATCTGTCTTTTTGGACCCCCACCCTCATCCTTGTCCCTATTTCTCTCTGTGTCTCAGGCATTTTTTCCTTGGCTCTTTGTCCATTTCTCTCTTTCTCCTCTCATTTTGTCTCTCATTCTATATCTGTCCCTCCTATTTTTCACAGGATCTCTCTCTTTTCCTCTGCTTCTCTTAGTCCTTTCTATTCTCTTTCTAATTCCTTTCCCCCTTCTCAGTCCCTCTGTGTTCCTTTCTACTTCTCTTTGTCTTTCCCAATTTCCCTTTCTTTAGATCTCTCTGTCTTTCCAGATCTCTCTTCATCTCTGCCTCTCTGTCATTCTGTCATTCTGTCTCCTTCCCCCTTAGTCTTCTTGTTTCTCTAGGTCTCTTGTTCTTTTTGTGTCTCTCTTCCAGATCTCTCTTTAGGCCTTGATATTTCATCTTCCCATCTCTCTCTAAATTTCTCTCCTCTCCATGCCCTTCTTTCTATATCTTTCTTAGTCTCTTTTTCTTTGGGTTTTTTATCTGCTTCTCATAAGGTCACAAGATTTGGAGGAGGAATCTTAGAGACCCTCATCCCTTTATTTTGTCATTAAAAAAACAACCTTAACCTTCTGTCTTAGAATCAATACTGAGTATTGGTTCCAAGGCAGAAGAGTGGTAAGGACTAGGCATGGGAGTTAAGTGACTTGCCCAGGGTCAAACAGATAGGAAATGTCTGAGGTCAGATTTGAACCCAGGATCTCTCATCTAGGTCTTGCTCTCTATACACAATGCCACCTAGCTGCCCCCTATTTTGTCATCTTGAGAGTTTTAAACTATAAGTGACTTGCTCAAGGACATACACTGGTTTTTTTTTTAAATTTTTTAATTTTTAGAAAAATTTTCCATGGTTACATGATTCATGTTTTTACTTTCCCCTTCACCCCCTCAAACTACTGCCCCCCCCATAGCTAACTCGAATTTCCACTGGTTTTAACATGTCATTAATCAAGACTTATTTACATATTATTTGTATATGTTGGTGTGGTCCTTTCGGGTCTACATCCCCAATCATGTCCTGTTCAAGCAGTTGTTTTTCTTCTGTGTTTCCTCTCCTGCAGTTCTTTCTCTGAATGTGGGTAGCTTTCTTTACCATAAGTCCCTCAGAATTATCCTGGATCATTGCATTGCTGCTGGTACAGAAGTCCATTACATTCGATTTTACCACAGTGTATCGGTCTCTGTGTACAATGTTCTTCTGGCTCTGCTCCTTTCACTCTGCATCAGTTCCTGGAGGTCTTTCCAGTTCACATGGAATTCCTCCAGTTTATTATTCCTTTGAGCACAGTAGTATTCCATCATCAACATATACCACAATTTGTTCAGGCATTCCCCAATTGAAGGGCATACCCTCATTTTCCAGTTTTTTGCCACCACAAAGAGTGCAACTATAAATATTTTTGTACAAGTCTGTTTATCTATGATCTCTTTGGGGTACAAACCCAGCAATGCTATGGCTGGATCGAAGGGCAGGCATTCTTTTAGAGCTCTTTGGGCATAATTCCAAATTGCCTTCCAGAAGGGTTGGATCAGTCCACAACTCCACCAGCAGTGCATTAATGTCCCAATTTTGCCACATTCCCTTCAACATTCATTTTAGCCAATCTGCTAGGTGTGAGGTGGTACCTCAGAGTTGTTTTGACTTGCATTTCTCTAATTATTAGAGATTTAGAGCACTTTCTCATATGCTTAGTGATACTTTTGATTTCTTTATCTGAAAATTGCCTATTCATGTCTCTTGCCCATTTATCAATTGGGGAATGGTTTGATTTTTTTATACAATTGATTTAGTTCCTTGTATATTTGAGTAATTAGACCTCTGTCAGAATTTTTTTTATAAAGATTTTTTTCCCCAGTTTATTGTTTCCTTTCTGATTTTGGTTACATTGTTTTTGTTTGTACAAAACTTTTTAATTTAATATAATCAAAATTATTTATTTTACATTTTGTAATTTTTTCTAACTCTTGCTTGGTTTTAAAATCTTTCCTTTCCCAGAGACCTAACAAGTATACTATTCTGTGTTCACTTAATTTACTTACAGTTTCCTTTTTTATATTCAAGTCTTTCACCCAATCTGAATTTATCTTGGTGTAGGGTGTGAGATGTTGATCTAGACCTAATCTCTCCCATATTGTTTTCCAATTTTCCCATCAGTTTTTGTCAAATAGTGGATTTTTGTCCCAAAAGTTGGGCTCTTTGGGTTTATCATACATACACTGTCTTGCTGACGTCACTTACCCAAGTCTATTCCACTGATCCTCCCTTCTGTCTCTTAGCCAGTACCACATTGTTTTGATGGCCGCTACTTTATAGTATAGCTTAATATCTGGTACTGCTAGGCCCCCTTCCTTCACGTTTTTTTTTTTTCATTATTTCCCTTAATATTCTTGCTCTTTGGTTCTTCCAAATGAACTTTGTTATAGTTCCAGTTGATGCAGTGTGATAGCATGTGTTTGACTCCTGCCTCAGAGACTTGCTAGCTTTGTGACACTTAAGATTCTTTCTGGATCTCTATTGTCTTCTCTGTAAAATGAGGGGGTTGGACAAGATGTCTTCCACAGGAGACAATTTTGTATTCTACTTTCTAAGGTGGACAGAGCCCTGGACTTGGAGTTAGGAAGACCTGAGCTCAAATCCTGTGCCAAAGGCTTTCTAGTTGTGTGACCTTTCTAGTTGTGTGACCATGGACAAGTCACTTAATTGTGGACAAGTCACTTAATTTGTTTTCCTCAGTTTCCTTATCTGTAAAATTGAGATAATAGTATCTACCTTTGAAGGTCAGATAACACGTCAAGGACTTGGCAAACTTTAAAGCTTTGCATACATGCCTATTATTATTGTTATTATTATTATTATTATTATTAATTATTGACAAAATACTCCATCCTGAGGTTCTGGGAGTGAAAGACTGGGGTGATGCTCCTGCCTCTCCCTGACTTAGGTATCGTCCTCGGGCAGGCATCCCTGTGCTAGCTTTTAGCTCTCAGTGTCCCTCTCTAGTAAGGGATTCTCCTCTTTGCCTCTCTTCCCTCCCCACATCCCCATTCCTCTACCCAAAGCACTTTGAGAGCTCGGAACCCAACGGGAATCTCAAAGCACGGACTGATTCTCCCTAGTCCAATCCTTGTCATTTTGCCGAAGAGGCCCAGAAAGGGCAGGAACTAGCCCAAGGTCACCCAGGAATTCAGGGTTCCAGCCTCTCGGCCTGGCGTTGCGTTCCTAGTGTCGGACTTCTTTTTAAGCGAGCTCTGATCTTCCTGGAATCCCTCCCTCAGAAGCCTCTCCAAGCTCTGCCCTGAGGGCTTGGGTTGTTTCGGGGCTTTTTTGTTATCCTCCCTCAGGGTGAGAACCGAGGAGAAATGACACTAAAGGTGGGGAAAGGGGAGCGACGGCAGGGACGGGAGGGGTGGAGAGAGCGGGAGGCAAGCGGTCCCCTTCCGGCCACCCCCAAGTGTCCTGGGGACCCGCAGCGATACACGATGATTATCTGACAAGAGGCTGGACTCCCCCCTCCCAGGAGAATTCGCAGCTCAGCAAAACTGCCAAGGTCAGCCCTCCCCCTCTCCCACCTCCCCGGGGTGCATTAATTTGATTAATAAACACGCGTGTCAGGGAGGTAATTACCCGCTAATTGGGGATGACAAGGTTGGCAGGGCCTGTCCCCGGGAGAAAACATCAACTCCCCCCGCCCCCCACCTCCAGTCCCTCCGGCATCCCTTGGGCTGTAGGGATCAGTTTGGAGCAGGGGAGAGAGAGATCCCTGGGCTGGGAGGGAAGAGGCTTGGGTTCTAGTCCTTGCTGTGTGCCTTTTAGCAAATTACTTCCCCTCTCTGGACCTCAGTTGCCTTCTCTGTTATATGAGAGGGTCGGACAAGACATCTTTCGATTCAATTCAATTTTCTATATTTCAAGATGAATAGAGCCCTGGGCTTGGAGTTAAGAAGATCTGAGTTCAAATCCTGTCTCATACTTTCTAGCTGTCTGACCCTGGACAAGTCACTTAATCTCTGTTTGCTTCAGTTTTCTCAACCCTAAAATGGGGACAATAATGTCACCTACCTCATAGGGTTGTTGGGAGATAACATATATAAAGCATTTGTAATCTTTAAAGCACCTTATTAGTATTAGCTAGCTGCTAAGCTTCTTCCCTTCTGAGACATCAAAAAAAAAAAACAACAAAAAAACCCCCCAAAAAAACCCCCAAACCCTTTACTTTCAGTCTTAGTAACAACCCAAACCAGAAGGGCAAGGACTAGGAAAACAGGGTTAAGTAACTTGCCCGGGGTCACATAGCTAGGAAGTAGCTGAGGACAGATTTGAACCCAGGATGTCCTAGCCTGGTTCTCAAACCACTGAGCTACCTAGCTGCCCCTCTTCTGTGACATTTGACTATGCTCACTAATTGTGGGATTGTTAACTAGGGCCTCCCATCTCTGAACCTCTATTCTCCATCTGTAAAATAGGGACAATAATCCTTTCACTGCTCCCTTCTTGGAGATATTTGAGGAAAGCAATTACAAACATGGAAGTAGTATGGAAATGGGATCATGATCATCATTCTGGCATTGACATTCTCTCTCTTCAGTTCTAAGGTTCCTTTCAGCCCAGGGAAAGAACTCGAAAGAGCCAAGTTCCAACCCCTGCCTTGATACTCTTCTTAGGTAAATTACTTAACTTTTTTGAGCCACAACTTCCCCATCAGTAAAATAGGGATGATGATATTTACACTCCCTACCCAATAGAGTTGTTGTGAGGAAGATGCTTCATAAGCATTACTAGAGAAATTAAATAGGAATGACCAGCAAGGACACAATAATGGTGTTTAGAGGTCCCTCTAACAGTCTAATACTGTTGTTCCCATAAGCATTGCTAGAATAAGAGAGTTCTCTTGAGTTTCCCTTTTCAATTTCCCTCTTTCTCTCTCTCCCCGAACCCCAGGGTAGCCCATTTTGGACTCAGTTGGAGACTATAATAGGGAGTAACAAGTCATATGCTATCATGAGCCTTTGACTTCTCCTGGTCTCCAAAAACTGTTTTATTCACTACAATCCACCTCCTGCCTCCATTCCTGTAGGGATATTTGAGGAGGAGGCAGAGGTAGAGTTTGATGAAGGCTGGAGTGTTCACAAAGGAAAAGAAGAGGAGGAAGAGGAAGAGCTGCTTAAGCATCTGTCAGAAGGAGGAACCACTTCATCCAACCCTGACTTCCACATGGCTTGCCTCTTCCACTGGCCCAGGCTGGGGTTGTGGGGGGTCTTCGATGCCATCACAGCTGGGTAGAGAAGACTTGGTTACTCAAGTCTTTCTGAATCTGTCCTCAACCATGAACTAGTAAGGAAAGATGCGTTTGGAGGGGAGCTACCAAGATCATCGCCAGTACCAACATTGGTAATACAGTAGTGAGTGTAAACTGCTTTTCAAACTTTAAATCACCGTATTCAAGTATGTTATTCCTACCGTCCTGCCATGTCCTACCATGGACATCATCCTGCCTGGAACCTCAGAGTTGGAAGGGGCTCCAGTCACCTTTTGATCTATCTTTTATCCAAGAAGGAATCCCCAGGGTAACGTCCCTGACGGTTGGTCATCCAGCTTCTGCTCTGGAGACTTCATGGGAGAGGGACCCACTACCCCTGGAGGCAGCTCCCTCTCTTTTTAAATAGCTTTAATTGTTAGGGTTTCTTTCCTGACATCATGCTCAAACCAGCCTCTTTGCAGCTTCTAGTTCAGCCTACGGGGGGCTGAGCAGAACACATTCCTCATCCACATGACAAACCTTCCAATATGGATCATAGGATCATAGATCTAGAGATGGAAGGGATCATTAAGCCCAGTCCCTTCATTCTATGGCTAGGGAAGCAGACATAGAGGGATAAGGAATTTGCCCAGGATCCCACAGCATGTGTGAGGCAGGAGCTGAGCCCAGTTCTTTGGGACAAGAACAAGAGCAGAGAATGAAGTCGGCCAAGCCAGGAGGGGCAAGTCAGGGAATTAGATCGAGGAGACAAAGCTCTCTTCTTTAGGGAGTGGAAGTCTAGGGGATAAGAGCTGAGGATGCTAGCCCCTCTCTAAGAAGAGAACCCAACGTTTTATCATGGAGGGGACTGAAGCAATTGAACTCCTGGATGTGTAAATAAGAGGAGAGAGGTTGCAGCTAGAGGGAGCTATAGATTTGTCAGCACTAGGGAAAGAATGGGAAGGTCTGGACCTAACTTGTGTCAATCAGAGAGGGCTTTCTGGGGAAATAGAGTTAGTTAATTTGAGAAGGGATGATTTTCATGGAAAAAGCTACCCAGCTACATTTTCACCCTATGAGCTCCTGATTCCCTTTTGAGTGCAAATACATTCTTTTTTTCTTAATTAAAAAATTTCAAATTAATTAATTAAGAATAGTTTGCCATGGTTATGTGATTCATGTCCTTTCCCTGCCCCCCAAAATGTCCCCCACTGTAGCCAATGTGCAATTCCACTGAGTTTTACATGTATCATTGATCAAGAACTATTTCCATATTTTTGATAAATGAGTGCAAATACATTCTTGGGATCCAGGTGAGAGCAACCAGGCTAGTTGGAGGGAAAGCTGAAGGGAATGCTTTAATGGTAGCTAGAAGCTAGGGCCCGAACTCCTGGATGCCTTTGTCTCCTAGGATCCAGAAATGAGTAGCCATTGTCAATGTCAATTTGGCAGGAAGTATCCAGAGTAGTGGCCCAAAGCTCTGTGCATGGCTCGGTGCTATTGAACATTTTTATCAATGACACAGATTGAATTTGCAGATGAAACAAAACAGGGAGGAATAAATAGCAAGCTAACACATTGGATGACAAAGGTTAGGGTTAAAAAAAAAAGCTCAATGGACCAAAACTGACAAGATAAATTATAATGAGGATAAAGGAAAAGACAACATTTGCATTAAAAAGATTAGTCTCACGAATACAAAATGGAGGAGATATAGATAGTAGTTTATCTGAAAAAAGATCTGAGGCTCTTAGGGGACCACAAGCCAGTAGTAAGACAGGAAAGAGAAAAAAGTTACTGTGATCCTCAGCTACATTAAAAGAAACAATTTCTAGGAATTAGGGGTTGAGCCCCTTTTCTGTGACTTGAAGATAGGTCTCTTGACTCCCACACCAGGTCTCTTTCTATTACACCACCATGGGGTAGTATGAGTACTTATATTGCTAGAGAGAGGTTGAACAACCCTTTATGATATGCTATATTATTAGTCATCAAGGAATGTACAAGAATGTGAACTCCACTGAAGGCAAGGATCCTTCCTCTTCTAAACTTTCTATCTCTGCCCCAAATATGGCCCTGAATAATTTCTTAATAAACTCCTGTCTAGTTCTGCCATTCTGTGCTAATAATAATACAGCCATATGAGACAGCTGGGTGGCTCAGTGGATTGAGATCCAAACCTAGAAATTTTAGGTGCTGGATTAAAATCTGACCTCAGACACTTCCAAGGGGGCTGACACTGAACAAGTCACTTAACACCCATTGCCCAGCCTTTACCCCTATACAGTATTGTTTCTAAGACAGAAGATAAGGGTTTAAAAAATAATTATATGGCCACATTTTTGTAATCTTTTAGAATCTACAAAGTGATGCTGTGTGGTGGGTAATAGAAATTTTATTACCCTCATTTTTACAAATAAAGAAACTGAGACATGGAGGGGTCAATAACTTGTCCAAGGTCACCTTGCTGGGAAGCACCAGAACTGGCACTTTCAGCCAACTCTTCTGACTTGAGGCTCAATTCCTCTTTGTTCTAGGATGCTGCAATAAGACCCTTCCAGGTCTGCCAGTTTGGGTTGCAGGGGCCCTTCTTGCTCCGATCCTGTGTGATTTTCTGGGTGAATGAGCTCACCAGTTACCATCTTCTCGCAGAGGTCAGAGGAAGGATCAGAGCTGTGGGCTCTGAGAGGGAGCGCAGCTGTGAGGAGTCGGGAATCCAAAGCAATAGACACTCAAGGAGATACCTGGGAGGAGCACCAATCCAGGACACAGAGAGGGAGGGAGCGGACAGAGGAAAAATGCTACTGACTTTACATTTTAGGTAAGGGAGCAATTTATTGCCATGTAATCACTGGGGATAATAAAGTCCAGAAAGAGGACAGAGTTGCTCTAGAGTGGTGTCAAGAGCAAATACAACGAGGGTCCAGGGCTTCTGCCTCCCAGGCTCTTCCTCTGACACCAGGGCTCTGTTTTGTGAGCCCACAAATGAAGCTGTCTCCTGGGAGGGTCATAGCCTTCTTGTTCCTTGCATCCAGTGATTTGTCCATCCATCAGCTGACCCCTTTGGTATCTGTCTCCTGGACCCCTTCCTGTCTCAGCATCTGAGATGTTCCATCTCTTCCATCCTCCTTGGCCCATCCTCTGGCCCATGGCTAGGGAGGAGATGATCTGGCTGAATCAGCAGCACTAAGGATACAAGAAAGATCAGGTGTCCTGGGCCCCTGGACAGCTCCAGAAGTATCTAGAGGGGGAGAGGACACAGACACCTGGTGCCCTTTGGATCCCAGCCTTAGAATAAGCCCATGGAATTACAGATGTAAAGAAACTCAGCTGGGGTGGACCTCAGGGGCAGCTGGGCAGGAATCTTTCCCTGACAAGTAGCTATCCATCCAGCTTTTCTGCTTGCTTTCCCCTCTAGGGAAGAAGGAGAGCTCACTGCCTCCAGAGAGGCTTTCATACAGCTCTGTTAGGAAATATCTCTTAAATGAAGCCTGAATCTGCCCTTCTATAACTTTCAACCATTGCTCCTAATTCCATTCTCCAAAAACAAGCATTGATGATGATAGCAACTGATGTGTTTTAAGGATTGCAAATAATAATTACTAGCATTTACATAGTGCTTTGAGGTTTGCAAATCGATTTACAAATATTATCTCATTTTATCTTTATAACAACCCTGGGAGGTGTGTGCTATTATTATCTTTATTGAATTGAGGCGGACAGGTTCACACAGCTAGTAAGGGTCTGAGGCAGGATTTGAACTTAGGTCTTCCTGACTCCACACATGCCCAGATTTCTGTTATTTTCTGAACATGACCTGTCTGATCCTCATTACAACCCTATAGAGCTTTATTCATTCATTCATTCATTCATTCATTCATTCATTTATTTGTTTATTCATTCATTTATTTAAAAATTTTTAGATATTTATTTTGAATATTTCCCCCTAGTTACATGTTTCATGTTCTTTCTCTTTCCCCCAAACCTCACTAATTCCCCTTAGCCAACGCACAATTCCACTGGGTTTTACATGTATCATTGATCAAGACCTAATTCCATATTATTGATAGTTGGATTAGAATTATCGTTTAGGGTCTACTTCCCCAATAATATCTCCATCAGCCCATGTGTTCAAGCAATTGTTTTTCTTCTGTGTTTCTCCTTCCACAGTTCTTCCCCTGAATGTGGCTAATTTTCTTTCTCAGCCTTGCTCTGGATCCTTGCATTGCTGCTAGTAGAGAAGTCCATTATGTTAGATTGTACTACAGTGTATCAGCCTCTGTGTACAATGTTCTTCTGGCTCTGCTCCTTTCACTCTGCATCAATCCCTGGAGGTCATTCCAGCTCACATGAAATTCCTCCAGTTCTTTATTCCTATAGAGTTTTATTTACCATATCTTACAGATGAGGGATCTAAGATAGAGTGATTAAATGGCTTGCCCAAAGTCACACAACCAGGAAGTACCAGAAATAGATTTTGAACCCAAGATTTCCTTGACTCTTGGTCCAGCACTTGAGCCACTGCTGTCTCTTCCACATGACAGGAGGGAGTTATCATGTCTTCCTTTGTCTTCTCTTTCCCAGGCTAAATATTCCTTGTTCTGTCAATCATCTCATATATAACTTTGTCTTCAGTCCCCTCACCATCTTGGATTTTCCTTTCTGGATGTACTTGCTACATTCTTCCATGAATGTGGTGCCTTGGATGGCTCCAGATGCCATCTGGGCAAGACAGAATACATGAGGAGTGTCACCTCTTTAGTCCCAGACACAAACCTTCTTTTTATGCAGCCCAAGATTGTAGTAGTTCCTTTGGTGGCCAGTTATCATGTTCATCTTACACTGTTTGTGGGCCACTAAAACCCCCAGATCTTTTTCAAAAGGATATATTATTTAGTCCTGCCTCCCCAATCCTGTATAAGTGAAGTTGACTTTTTTAACCCAAGTACAATCCTGATCCTGGTCCCAGATTGAGCTCTAACCCTGATTCCCCACCAAGATCTAGTCTTGGTCATATGCCCAACCCTCAGCATCACCCTAGCCTGAGCCCTGATTTCATCAACAACCTTACCAATACCAGGAAATTTTAGTGACACGTTCTCAGGACTTGTCTGTTCTACCATTTCCCTTTCTGGTGAACGGTCATCCATTCATACTTTATCCCAAGGAATACAGACCTAGTCTAGGCTTTTTCCTCTATCCTGTCTTCCAGATCTGAGCAGACTGGTCTCTGAGCTCTCAGATCCTTGTCTCTGAACCCTAAATTCCTGCTATGGGCTAGACACATATTTTCCCAGCTATAGGTCTCTTTCCCTTTCTTTCTCTGTACCATACAGGGAAAAAAACCAATTCACAAATTGTACAAAGAGAATGGAAAAGTTAGCTAATAAAATAGAAAATGAAGTAAGGATTTAAGCTGGTTTTATGGGCTGTATCTATTACTGATTCAAGAAATTGAATAGAGATAAATGTAAAATCCTAAACTTAGGTTCAAAAAATCAACCGTGTAAGTAGAGGATAGGAGGGATATGTTGTCATAACAGGTCGTATAAAAAAAGATCTGGATTTTTTTTTAGAAAAGCTGGTTCCCCTTTAATTGCTACTGCCTTCTCTCTGTTGATTACCTCTAATTTATTATGTAGCTATTTTGTTTGTATGCTGTCTTTTCTGTTAGACTGTGAGATCCTCGAGGACAGGAATTGTCTTTTGCCTTCCTTTGTGTCCTCAGTGCTTAGAACACATGCCTGGCACATAGTAGGCATTAAAAAAACTTTTCCTTCCATCTTTAGTGCCAAGGTAGAATAATGGCAAGGGCTAAGCAATAGGGGTTAGGTGACTTGTCCAAGGTAATACAGTAGAAGTGTCTGAGGCCAGATTTTAACCTAGGACCTCCTGTCCCTGGGCTTGACTCTCAATTCACTGAACCACCTAGCCTCCCCTACATAGTAGTCTAGTTGACCATAAACTCAATATGAATCAGCCGTGTGGCATGACTGTTAAAAAAGCTAATACTTGGGCTATATTAGTAGATAGAAAGAATCTAGAACAAAGGAGATGATAGTCTTATTGCCTTCTTCCTTGGTCAGATTCTATCTGACAATTAGGGGGTTCAGTGAATATAGCACAGGACTTGGAATCAGAAAAATGTTAGTTTCAATCCTACCTGAGTGTTGTGAAGATCAAATGAGGTTTTATATACACACTTATATGTATATATACATATAGACAGGTAATGTTTTATAAACTTTAAAGCATCATATAAATGCTAGCTATTATTATGTAAAAGCTAGTTAGTTATCTAGAGTATTGTGTTCAGTTCTAGGTGCTAAATTTTAGGAAGGACATTGGCAAGCTGAAGGACATCTAGAGGGGGGTGACCAGAATGGTGTAAGAAATAGAAACCATGCTATATAAGGAAGGAGTCCTTGCCAGGTTGAAGAAACTGGGGATTTTTACCTGGGAGAATAGAATATCCGAGAGGTAAGGGAAGTGAGAGCTGCCTCCAGGCATTTGAAGAGCTACCATCTTGGAAAGAGTTTGGTTTGTTCTGTTTGACCCCGGAGGTAAGAACTAGGAGCAATAAAGGGAGGGGGCAATTGAAGAGAGGAAGATTTCAGTTCAATAAAAGAGAAAAACTTCCTAACCAACTAGAACTATATGAAGGTGTAATGGGATTGCCTCTGGAGGAGAAGAGGTCCTTTATCATTAGAAGTCTCCAAGAGGAAGTTAATATGATTATATGCCAGAAAATCTGTAAAGGGGGTTTATTGTTGAGCTTGTTTCAGTTGTGTCCTTCTTTCCTTGACTCCATTTGGAGTTTTCTTTGCAAAGATACTGGAGTGGTTTGTAATTTCCTTCCCTAGCTTATTTTACAAATGGAGAAACTAAGGCAAATGAGGTCAAGTGATTTACCCAAGGTCATACAGCAAGTGTGAGGCTGGATTTAGACTCAGGAGGATGAATCTTCCTTGTTCCTTGAGGGCAGTGATTGTGTCATTTTTCTATGTCTCTTCAATATTGATCATGGGGTATGTAGTAGATATTAAAAAAAATCTGTTGAATTGGATGATGTTATTATGGGCCAATGGTCATGGTAGGGATGATAATGATTTTGTTGTCTAGTTATTTCAGTCTTGTCCAACTCTTCATGACCCCTTTTGGGATTTTCTTGGTAA
This sequence comes from Gracilinanus agilis, assembly GCF_016433145.1. Classification (NCBI taxonomy): domain Eukaryota; kingdom Metazoa; phylum Chordata; class Mammalia; order Didelphimorphia; family Didelphidae; genus Gracilinanus; species Gracilinanus agilis. The sequence continues at coordinate 701,662,194 of NC_058130.1, forward strand.
AGGAACTGGAGTAGTGTGCATTTACTTCTCTAGCCCATTTTCAGATGAGGAAACTGAGGCAAACAAGTGCCTTGCCCAGGGTCATACAACTAGTAAGTGTCTGAAGCCAAATTTGAACTTAGGTCTTCCTGACTCCAGGCCCAATGCCCTATCTAATGTACCACATAGTTGTCCAATGATAACGATTACCAACACTTTACATCTGATTAATGATAATAACAACTAACATTTGGATTTATGGAGTCTTGCAATTTTTTGTGATTGTTTGGAGGGTTTGGGTGAGCTCTTAGCTTGGGAGTGGAAGTCAAGAATTTTGCATTAGGATCATTTAGAAAGGGAAATAGTGATGACTATGAGCCAGCATGAGTTTATCCAGATCAAATCATCACAGACTATTTTTTTCTGACAATGATGTTAGTCTGATACACCCAGAGAATGCCAAGGATATGGACCCTCAGATCCTCAGAAGGTCTAGGAACCTGGAAGAGACTTAGGAGGTGTGTCATCCAACCTGTGCCTATTCAGACATCCTGCCCTTACACCATTCTAACAAGTAGAGAGACCATCTCCACTTGATGAGCTCTAGTGACGAGGTCTTTAATCATTCCTGGATTTCCTCAAGGGGACCTAGTGTCTCACAATATCCTTGTGGATAAGATAGATGTGGAGTAGATGTTAGAATAGATAGGTAGATTCAGAGCTGGTTGAAGGATCAAATGAAGAGTGGTGATTCAATGGACCAATGCCAGTTTGGTGGGGAGGTCCCTAATGGAGTACTCCAAGGCTCTGTCCATTGTCCTGTAATGTTTAATTTTTTTAAATTAGTGATTCAAATGGAGGTATAGATGTCATGATTTTCATGCTTGCCAGTGACACAAAGCTAGGCAAGATAACCAATATATTAGAAAACCAATTGATTCTTCAGTGACCTCTGGTCTCATCAAAAAAGGACACCTCTTCCAATGGGATAGACTACAATATACCCATTCTCTCACATCCTTGGCCTTTTGCCCATGGCCTCTGATAACTCTTTCAAAAACAGGCAACCCAGGATGCCTGGGATGATAGTGGCCTTCCCTAGATCTCTTAAAACTCTGTGACTCTCAGTGAGGTATGAAGACTGTACATCTCAGCCCCATTCTCTTTCGATATGGCCAACCCACTTCCTTTTCTGATTATGCACAGCTTCTTGTGTGCAGTTCATCATTGATATATGCTGAAGCCTATTTACACCCACTATACATCTCTCCATTGCCCTTTGAGTGACCTGTAATTTTGATTCTTCAGAGATTATGGTGCTTCTTGATTCACAGCCTTGATATAGATGAATATTGATGTTAAAAAGAAGGTTTTTCATTTTCAAGAAGGGAGGGGTCATTGAGAGCCCTGTATGCTTTCTAAAATGCAACCCATCTCTCTTTCTTTCTCTTCCTTTCTTCTGGACCAAGTTCATTGTCCCTTTGTACTATCTGTCCTAGATTTATGTACTCAGTCCATTAATAAGCATTTTAAAATCACCCACCATGTGCTAGGCACTGTGCTAAACACTGGAGATAAAAGGCAAAAATGAAGAAGTTCCTGTTCTCAGGGAGCTTACATTCTAATTGGGGAAACAATATTTACTTGTAGAGGTGTATGTATGCCATATGCTGATCAAATTCAAGGTATCTAGAGGGCAGAGGGCTAGCTGCTAGTGATCAACTGGCTCTCTGGGTTGCCCATTCAGTTGTTTATTATAATCTTGACAATAGGCCTTCTTCCTCCATTTGATCTCTTTTCTATGGAATGTGAGGCTGAACACTTCTGAGTGATTGTAAATCTCATCCAGGACCCTCTGCAAGATCCAACAGGGTTATAAAAAGAACTCTCTCTAAAGTGATAATACATGTATAACCCAGTGGAATTGCTTGTCAGCTTTGGGAGTAGGGAGGGAGGAGAGGAGGAAGAGAAAATGAATCATGTAACCATGGAAAAATATTTTATAATAAATAAAAATAAAGAAATAAAAAGCTCCCTATTGGATAGAAGGATAGACCAGTTCTGATGAAATAAAATTTAATGGGGACAAAGACAAAATCCTACATGATTTTAAAGAAAAAATTAGTTATGTCAGGACAAGATGGTAGAGGCAGGTCTAGATAACCATTTTGTGAAAAAGATCTGAGGGTCTTAGTTGCCTGCAAGTTCCATATGAAATAGAAGAGTGATACAGAGGCCCCAGAGCTAAAAAGATCTTAGGCTGTATTAAGAGAAGCATAATGCCCACTACATAAAGGTGATAGTTGCATTGTCCTGCTCAATTCAAACCCATGTCTCCAAATCCAAATACCACATTTTAGGGTTGAACATATGTGTCCAGAAGAGGGCAATCTGGAGGAGGAGGAGGAGACTGGAACCTAGGCCATACGAATCTAAAGAATCATAGAATCAGGGCAGCTAGGTAGCACAGTGGATAGTGCACCAGACCTGGCCTTATAGAGGACCTGGATTCAAATCTGGTCTGAGACACCACCTACCTGTGTGACCCTAGGCAAGTCATTTAACCCCAATTGCCTAACCCTGTGTTGTTCTTCTGTCTTAGAATTGATACTAAGGCAGAAAGTAAGGTTAAAAAACAAACTATCGCATTATGGATTTAGGTCTGAGATCTACAAAAGGAGTCTTCATTTTATAGCTGAGGAAACTAAGAGTAGGGGTGGTTAGCCTGGGGAAAAGAAGACTTTGTGGATAGGCTCAGAGGCTTCTCAGATTTACCAGATTGTCCTGGGGCAGAAGGAGCTGATTTACATGAATCCTTACATTAGCAGAAAGAAAGGGAGCAGAACTAGGGCTCCCCCCCCCTCCCCTTGGGGGAGTCAGAAGACCTTAAATTCAAATCCCAATTCTGGTACTACCCGTGTGATCTTTGATAAGTCATGTCTGTTTCCTCGTTTCAAAAACGAGGGTGGCTTGAATGGAGCTGCTGAGGAGTCCTTTCCTAGGGTTACATTCTAGGATTCTATGAGAAATACAGCGGCAGGTTTGGGCTCAAGGTAAGAAAACACCTCCTAAAGATTGGAGCTGTCCAAGGTACAACGTATTGCTTTGGGAGGTGGGGAGTGGGTTCCTGCCTTCACGGACAGTCTAGAGGTAGAGGCTGGGAGACCAGTAGCTGAGGCTGATGGGGAGGTGATTTTTGTTTGGGGGTGGGCTGGGTTGGAGGCCACAGGACCCCCCACCCCCACCCCCGCCCCCAGCTCTGAGATTCTAGGATTCCGTATGTGCGCGCGCGCAGGCACACACGCACCGGCCGAACTCCAGGGGCCCCGGGAAACAATATTTCATGTGTCCAAGTGTTCATGTCCCCTGAGCGCGAGGTCAGAGTTGAGATCAGCACAGAATTCTTTTTGCTTTGCCAACAGAAACCTACGGGGCTGGGAGGGAGGAGGCAAAATCCATTTCAGCTTCGGTCAGCAGGAGCCAGAGCCCGAGCCTGCTTAGGAGATGGAGCCAGCACCGGAGAGAGCCAGAGAGCGGGGAGGGGGAGGGGGACAAGGAGGGAGATTAATGCAACTGGAGGGGCGGCCGCTCGGGAAGCTGGGGACGAGGGAGGGGGCGAGGGAAACAGAGACTGATTTGGAGAGACAGAGGGAGAGCAAGGGAGACTGGGAGATCTGGAGAGAGAGATACTTATGCACAGAGGGAGACAGAGAAAGAGGGAAAGACAGAGATGATAAGACAGAGGATGAGACAAGGGAAGAGACAGACAGAGGCAGAGAAGTCGACATAGAGATGGAGGCAGAGATACAGGCAAAAGCAGACATCTAGTCAGAAAGAAGCAGAGACATAGAGAAATAGAAAAAGGAAGAGGCAGATAGGTATCCATATAGATGCAGAGACATAAAGGGAGTTAGGAACAGATAGAGATAGATGGAGAGATGTAAAAAAGAGAGAAAAGCAGAAACAGAGATAAATGCAGAGGCTTTTGCCTCCTCCCTCCCAGCTCCGTAGATGCAGAGACTTAGAGACAGGAAAAGATAGTTGGAGAGACATAGGAAAGTGAGACAGAGAAAAACAGAAACAGAGATAAAAGCAGATGTTTGCCTCCTCTTTCCCAGCTCTGTGGATTGTGAGACAGAGATAGGAAGAGATAAGAGATAGATGGAGAGATATGCAAAAGAGAGAGAGAAAAGCAGAGGATTTTCCTCCCAGCCCTGGAGATGTAGAGACATGAAAAGACTTAGATAAAGAGAGATAGGAAAAGATAGATGGAGAGATAAACAGAAGAGAATCAGAAAGGAGCAGAAACTCAGAGAACATCAGAGATATATGCCTACAGAGAGAAGCAGAGATATAGACAGAAGTAGGGTAAGGTAAAGATATTGAGGGGAAGAGGGAATTAGAGATAAAGAGACAGAGAAACAGAGAGAGGCAGAAGTATGGCCAGAAGGGCAGAGATATAGGCAGAAGAGGTAGAGAAAGAGAGGAAGAAATGGAAAAATATATACAGAGAGGCAAAGATAAAGATATTCAAGGACTTATAGACACAGAAAAGCAGATATAGACAGAGAGAGAAAGTGGAGATACATTGAGAAAGGAGACAGAGAAGAGAGATAAGAAAAGATAAAGACAGAAGCAAAGATAGGAAGAAATCGAGATATAGAAAGAGATAGAGGGGGCAGAAATTTAGACAGAGAGGCAAAGATAAAGATAAACAGCAAGACAGAGTTATAGACATAGAAAAGCAAGGATATTGACACAGAAAGAGGTAGAGAATGAGCTAGAGGAAATGGAAGGAAAGGAAGGCAAAGAAATACAAGAGAAAATAAAGATGCAGAGAAAAGCAGAGACAGATAGATAAAGAAATGGGGGTGGGATGGGGACTAGAAATTTAGATCAAGACAAAAATAAAGACAGAACCAAAGATATAGCAGAGAACATCAGAGATAAAGATAGAAAAATATACAGGACATGGAGTCCAAATTAGAAAGAGATAAAAAGAGATGGAGAGATAAAGAAAAATTAATACAGATAGTGATATGGAAAAAGGGAGGAGATAGGAAGATGGAGAGAGAGGGAAGGAGAGAGAGAGAGAAAGAGAGAGAAAGAGAGAGAGAGAGAGAGAAGCTGCCCATACAGTTATGCATTTGTTCTTGAAAGAGACATAGGCAATGATAGAGTAATAGAGACAAAGACACAGAGATTGAGAAAGAGGCAAACTGAAGAGATAAAGACAGAGAAAGAGATATGGAAAGGTATAAAATATGGAAAGAGAACACAAGGGATATGAGACAGGCTGTCTTGTTTCAGGGTTCTTCAGCCTGTGGTGGGTGGAGAGAAGGGAGTTCATTGATTGCACTGAGACACACATTCTTGAAACCCAGGAGAAGCCAAGTCTTCCTGAGTTCCTGCTGCCTCTGAATTAAAGCCCTGTAGAGACTCAGTCTTTGATGACCCACTAGTCAGTTTGGAAGAGAGAGGAGTAGTCATTTGTTCTCCAAAGACCATCCCCCACTTCCAAGGAACAAATGTTTCCTTAGTAGTGACCTGTGGCTTGCAATCCCTCATGTTTTGGGAGATGGGGTGGTAGGGAAACATTTCTTGGGAAGTTTCTAGGTAAGGTGTGGAGGGCCCAGATCAGGTTCCTCTTTGAAGAAATAGTGGAACAACCATTCAGTGTAATGACCAAAAGCTATTGGACTGGTTGATGGTCTTCTTGACTGGTTGAGATGAGTTAGTATGGAGGGGCAGGCAGAATATGTCCAATATTCCAAACATCTCACAGTGCTATTCACACATTTCATGTAGCCATCTCAGTAATATGTAGATAAGAGTGGCAGAGTCAAAATCCCCACTTTATATATGAAGAGACTAAGACCTGGGGTGGTGAAAATCACTTATCTAAAGTCACAAGGAGGTCCACAGTTAGTGGCAGAGCCAGGATCAGAATTCAGGTCTACCATACTATATGACTGTTCTTAGATTGGGAATCTCAAAGGATCAAGTCTAGTGTTCTTAAGAAGAGAGGAAGAGACCCTGAAAGGAGAGAGTTTGGGCACGTGTCCTTCATCAGAAGGCCTGGGTTCAAATCTCAATTCTCACTGAGCTTGTAGTCTCTGCTGATGGGGAGGCTGAGGCTGGTAGTTCCACTGAGTTCTGAGCTTCAGTAACTAAATCTGATTGGATGTCTACATAAAGTCCAGAGCCAAAATGATGAGTTCCTAGGGTCAGAAAGCCCTCATTACCTAAGGAAGAGTGAATCAGTTCAGATTAGAAAGACAGAGCAGTTAAATCTTTTGTGATAATCAGTACTGAAATTGGCTGCTTCGATTCCAACCTGGCAAGATAAGGAGATCTAGTTCCCAAAACAACAGCAAAACACCTCAGTTTTGCTATTGGCCTATCCACGTGACCTTGACTAAATTCCTCAAATCTATAGGTCTCTGTTTCCTATTTTGTAAAGTGAGAAGATTGAATTAGGTGTCTCTTTCAGTTCTGTCTTTCCATGTCCTTCCATTAGCTCATTTTGAGTCCCACCTCCTCTGGGTGCAGAATGTGCAGAGGATCTCATTAGACATAGCGGGGAGGATACCCAATGAAAAAGAAAACATACCCTTTTCCCCTCACTAGCTCTCATAGAACTCCCATTTTCTAGTTGGGGAATAATAAAGGGCAAAGAGAACTTGAATAAGTGTTTTAGAAAGTTACAAAATTAAGTGTTGTGCAGTATATTACTTGAAAGGAGGGTTTCTGGGAGAAAGTGGCAGGTGGTAAAACAGGTAGTCCCCCAAATGGGATATTTAAGACAATCCATTAGATTTCCAAAAGAAACAACTAGATGATTAAGGAGAGCAACCCAAATGTTCTGGGTTCTTGTAGCTGCTGCCTAATGCCACAGCTCTCTTTCCTCCATACCCCCATCTTCCTCGCCTTGTTTCCAGTTCTACCTTGCAGGATGGTCACCCACAAGTACTCCTCCCTAAGCAGATCTGAACAGGCCATTATCTTCTTTGAAAACAAAGGAGAAATAGCAACTACATTTTCCACCTGACCCCCATCGACCAGCTCTTTCCTTCCTCAACCCCAGCAGCAGAAGACGTCTCAGATATCCCCTGGCCCCAGCTCCTCACCATTCCATATCTGGGAGGGCAGACCCTGATCTTCTGGGAGCAGGAATTCTTTCATGGCCTCATCTTCAGAAGGTGTGAATGTGTGAATGTGTGTGTGTGTGTGTGTGTGTGTTGCATTCTTGAACATGTGGCTGCTTGCACATGAACAAGATAGGGGAGTGTGGAAGGGGTTTAGAGAGTACATAAGGGGGGAAATGTAATAAACTTTCCACAGTTTGACAAATCTGGGGCAGACCTTAGCCCTGGCTAGGGAGAGGGTTTATGTTTCCGTAGGACCTGAGCTCCTTGCTGATGGCCCAGAGCCTTTCCCCTTTTGCTACCCCTCAGTACTAGAGAGGTTCCTTCTAACCCTGGAGGAACTGGAGCAAGAATAACCAGGAGGAGCAGGATGGCCTAGGAGGAGCTGGCACCATCACAGCATCTGGAGAGGGAGCAGGAGAGGGAGAAAACAGCCATCACTAGCAATAAGGAAGAGTCAATGACCCCTGCTATTGCCAGTAGGCTTGGATCTTGAGTGGCCAAGCACAGAACTGCCCAGGTCAGCATCCCTGCTCCCCAGGTTTCTTCCACTCACCTCAACTCCTCCTCCACAACAAAAATGAAAACAAACCACTGGACAGTTTGGAAGCAAACATAGGTCATTCACCATCAGGAGTCCAAGGCCAAGCTGGAATAGTGAAGCATATTAAATCCCATCGCTATCACTAAAAATACAACTTTCAAATAACATCCATAAAAGGGTTTTCATAGTGTTAATGAATAGAGGGATTGTGGCATAGTGAATATAGAGAAGCCACCAAGCTGCTAGATGGAACAGCCTCACAAATGAAATGAACCTGCCCCTCATTTCTGACTATTGAGAAATCCTTCAAGGCCCAGCTCAGGGGTCACCTCCTTCATGAAGACTCTTCTGACCTGCCAGCTGAAAGTGAATTTGTTGTTCAGTTGTGTTCAATTCTTCATGACTTTATTTGGAATTTTCTCGGCAAAGAATCTGGAGTCGTTTTCCCTTTCTTTCCCTAGCTCATTTTACAGATGAGGAAACTGAAGCAAGTAGGATGAAATGACTTGCCTAAGGTCACACAGCTAGTGTCTGAGGTCAGATCTGAATTTGGATCTTCCTGACTCCAGGGCCTGTGACCTATCCACTTTGCTATCCGGTGGTTTCGTATGTACTTCTAAGCATCCATATTGTCTCCCTTGTTTCAGTGTAAGCTCCCTGAGGGCAAGGGCTATCTAATTTTGTTACACAGTACCTGGCACATAGTAGGTACTTAATAAATGTTTATTGATTGATTGTTTGATTGACTTAGCCAGGCTACAAACCCAGGCAAGATTTCCCAGGTGGAATGAAAGGATTAGAACAATTTGTTCCAACAGCCATGAAGGGAATTGTGGCATACTTACGCCTTAGTCAGACATTGAAGAAGCCAAAGTCTCCCACTACATCCTGGGCCATCATCGATCATCTTGACCCTTGTCTTGTCTCTGGACTTTGATGACTCTGGCAGAGAGAAGGAGACTGCTGATGACTTCATTCGATTTGGCCTCACTTAAATCCAATTTATTCACAAGTCAAAAGACAGCACCCAGTGATGTTGTTTTGGCTCTCTACGAGTCCAAAGCCAAGAACCAGTGTTCTGAATGCACCCAGGCATCCATAGGACCAAGACCCAGGCCCAGTCTTGAGGGGAAATTAGGGGAAGAAATTTCAAGGTGGAAAATACAAAGCTTTGTGGGTCTCACATTTGGGTGGAGAGGCAGGAAAGCAAAAGTTGACCTAGATGTTCTACCTACAAGAGCACAAAAGGAGTCAAATGGCCTTCTATCTTCTTTCCACTCAGATATCTGGACTATACAATACCTCAAAGAATTAAGATGTTTCCTTGCAGCTTCCCGTGAAACTCCAATACTAGTAATACTAACTCATGTTTCTGCAACTATTTAAGTGTTACAAAATATTTCCTTCTCAATAACTTTGTGTGGTAGATAATACATATTTTTGCTGGGTTACACATGTATTATCACTCAAAAATATTTCCATATTCTTCATTTTTGTAAGTGAATAATCTTATAAAACCCAAACCTCACAACATATGCCCAAATAATCAAGTGATAAATCATATGCTTCTATCTGTGTTCTTACTCCAACCATTCTTTGTTTGGAGGTGGATAGCCCTCTTTTTCATAAATCCCTCAGAATTGTCTTGGATCATTGTATTGCTGTTAGTAGCAAAGTCTATTACATTTGATCATTTTACAATATTGCAGTTATTGTGTATAATGTTCTCCTGGTTCTGCTTAGATAATACATATATTATCAAAGCCATTTTGTAGATAAGGAAACTGAGGTCTAGTGAGGGGAGCTTGCTTACCCAGATCACATTACTAGCCATTTGCCTCTAGCCATGTGCTACACAATTAGAGCCAGGATTTGAATCTAGGTCTCCTAACTCCAAGCTGATGGGTCTTCCAATTTACCCTTCCCTACTCTTCATGCCACAAAATATAATCATGGCATGTCTGTCTGAGGCTAGCTACTGAACTTGGCATTCACAATGGGCAGTTTGGGTTCCTAGCGGTGAAGGTTACTACTCCCAGGTCTGTGGGAAGAGTGGGAACAAACCTAGAGTACACAGAAAGTGAGGCACATGAGTAATCAATAAATCAATGTTTATTACGTGCCTAGTATGTGTCAGGCACTGTGCTAAGCACTGGGAATACAGAAAGAAGCAAAAGACAGTCCCTGCCTTCAAGGAGTTTATAGTCCTATAGAAGAAATAATGTGCAAATACAAAGGAAGTTATACACAGGATAAATGGGAGATAATTAAGGGAAAGAAGGCACTGGAATTAAGAGGAAGGTGAGATTTTTGTTGGGACTTAAAGTAGAAGCATTCTAGGCATGGAGGACAACCAGAAAGAATGCCTGGAACTGAGTTGGAAGGTCTTAGGCAAAGAGAACATATGTGGCCAGTGTAGCTTGTGTCTGGTAATGCAAGACCCCAGTGTCCTCCTCCTGCTGCTTTCCCCTGGGTCCACCTTCTCTGCTGAGCTTGCTAATAAGCTTTTTGCCTCTATTTATAGCTAGTTTGTCTCTATGTGCCTTTCTCTGTCTCTCTGTCTCTGGCTCTCTCCCCTCCCTTCCCCTCCCCCTCTCCCCTCTCCTCTCCTCCCCTCCCCTCCCTTCCCCTCTTCTCTTCTCTTCTCTTCTCTTCTCTTCTCTTCTCTTCTCTTCTCTTCTCTTCTCT
>NC_058130.1:701675466-701684506 GCF_016433145.1 Gracilinanus agilis
GCTATGGGGGGTCAAGTGACTTGCCCAGGGTCACACAGTTGGGAAGTGTCTGAGGCTGGATTTGAACCTAGGACCTCCCGTCTCTAGGCCTGACTCCCAATCCACTGAGCTACCCAGCTGCCCCCTAAAAGTATAACTTATAATGAAGCACCACCACACTGGGCTCCCATGGACTGAGTTCAAAGTTGGAAGGTGCCCCAGAAGATCAGTCATTTTTTGTTTCCATTCTCCTCCTCCTCACCCAACAGTTTCCTCTGAGAAATCTCAGATGTAGGCAATTGGATTCCCAGCTATCATATAAACACTCAAAAGTAACAGGTTAGTTACTTCTATCATAGTGATGGCAAACCTTTTAGAGACAGAGTGTTGTGCCCCAACCCCCCAATTGTGTGCCCAATCCCTCCTTCCCCCACACCGGGGAGGGACAAAGTGCTCCCATTAGGCTGCTGGGCAGAGGGGCTGGTGATGTGAAAAAAATTTCATCAGGCATAGTGAAGAGGATGAGGGGAGAAGTTCCACCCCACAGAGAGCACTCTGTGTGCCATCTTTGGCACCCCTTGCCATAGGTTTGCCATCACTTATCTATCAGGTAACATAAGGGAACAGTAATAGATTACCTCTATCAGTTACAGGTTGGTTGTGATTTCACTCTGAAAATAATGAAAAAAAATTTAAAAGAACTTACCAGAGTCCATAAACAAAATAAGGAAATATATAAAAGAACTTACAAAACCCCAGAACTATTGACACAATTCCTTCTCTTTTCAGTGAGTCCCATTTTCCCAGAAGGACCTCACTGCCACCTTCAGACTTCTCTGCTTCTTTACTAACCAACTTCTTATCCTGGTGAAAACTCCCCCTTGAGGCTTTACTGTCTGGATTGGTGATTCTCTGTTGGAGATCACTGATTCAGGAAGGACATCAGATATGTCTCATTTCTTTCCCACCTTGGCACATTCTCTAGAGAAGTCTAAAGACTTCTTCTTCTCACCAACCACCTTGTCCCTCATGGGTACCCTTCCTTCATCCCGGCTTTCCAATTCCCATTATATATTATTTCCTCCCATTAGAATGTAAGCTTCTTGAGGGTAGGGACTATCTTATTTGCTTGAATTTGTATCCCTAGCATTTAATACAGAGTTTGGCATATAATAAGCAATTAATTAGTGCTCTATCTATCTGTCTCTCTCTCTCTCTTTCTCTCTCTCTCTCTCTCTCTCTCTCTCTCTCTCTCTCTCTCTCTCTCTCTTTCATATTTCAAACTCAACTTTACTTCCCACTTCCCTCATCAAGGAAAGCACATTTGGGGTTGCCAGAGAAGCATCAGAACCCTAATTTTCTAATGCGTCTCTTTTTTTCCACAGAGATCCTTTGAGGGCTTGGAACCTTCAGAAGGAATCATTTGGTGATGCTGGTCAGGCAACACCCTTCCCATTGGATCTGTGCTATTTAAATAACTCACATTAAGGGTAGAGTGAAAAATTCAGGCTCATGTTCCTCCGTACAATGGATTTTGGTTGCTTGCCACCCAGGCCTAGGAGCCATATGTGAAGGTGCAATCCTTTTCTCTCTCCAGTATCTGGGACATCCCCTTCTCTCATGAAAAGGCTCGATTTCAGGATCACACTGCCTAGGAAATCCTTCTTGCTCTATCTAAGAAGCTAAGGTTCAGCAACTATAACTCTAGGAATTCTTTTGGGGGTCTTATTGATGAAGGCTAATGCCTACACTCTCACACAAAATCTTTTGAGATCCCAAAGGTTGTGACTTTTCCCCAGAAATGATTGCACACTTACTTTGTGTATGTTTTTACTCACTTATCTCAATTGGTCAACAAGTTATTGTTTATCCTTTGTTTTTGAGAAGACCAGTGATACTATTGTATGGATTGTATTTAAGTGAGGTATGAAGTCTTCTAGAGTTATCAAAGTCCAGTAGCAAGAAAAAAGTCAGAACCACTGGAGATGGCCCATTATGCAGTGGATGACCATGGTGTCTTCCATGCTTGACCAAACTCTAAGCTCTCCACAGTGGCTACTTCATTATGGTCATTGGAACAAATTGTTTTCAGCTGCCCATTCCACCGGGAAGTTTTCTCATAGGTAAACCCTCCCCAACTAACTCACTGATGGATTTGTGATCCATTGGTTCCCCTCAACCTGATTTGGTCCATTTGCCAAGATGCTTTAACACGGGGTGGCCACTGTGCATGCTATAGCATCTTGGAGCTACGTGTAAAAGTCGAATGACTGGAGGACACCAAAGGTGGATGAGCAGCCCTGAAAAGTCCTCATACCAGAGATGCTAGCACTCCTTTACTTTGTATACATTTTAATTTACGTATCTTTGTCAATCGACAATTATTTATTAGATGTTTACTATATGGCAGTGATCCGCTGGCAAATGTTTAACAGATAGCCCCTTTGGGAGGGCATCTGCAACATATTTTAAAATTTACTCTGTATTTAGAATATTTTCACCATGACATTCTTAAATATAGAAATCAACAGACAATAAATCAAGCCCAAATGTGTATCATTTGCTGATTTCCAAGGTGCAAATTCTCCCACTGAAAATTTAACAATCAGCTTTTCCTGTTCAAACTGGCTCTGTGTTACCCCTTACTTTATATACCAGGCACCTTGCTAATTGCCAAGGAGACAAGGGCAGAAATTAAAAAGTTCTTGGATCTTATATTCTATTAGAGGCATACAATGAGTCAACAGATAAAGTCAACAATAAATGTCCAATCATTGGGGAATCAGGAAAAGACTCTTGAAGAACTTTAGCTGAGCTTTTGAAGAGATTTAGGGGTTCCAACAGGCAGAGGTGAGGATGGAGATCATTTCAGGGATGGAGGACAGACTGTGAGAAGGCAAAGGAGCTCTAGAAGCAATACTGTGTGTAGGGAATAACAAGTAGAATGGTTTGGTTGCTTGTTGAATGTGTGAGGAGGAATAATGTGTAATTAATTTGGAAAGATAAAGAGAATCAGATTATGAACGGCTTTAAATGCCAAACAGAAGAGTTTGGATTTGGTCCTGATAGTAATAGGGAATCACTGAAGCTTCTTGAGCAGAGGAGTAGCCTAGATAAATGTGAACTTTAGGAATAACAATTTGGCAGCCATATAGGAGATGGATGGTGGAGGGGAGAGACAGGAGGTGGGAGACCAATTAAAACCAGAGGTAGGAGATCAATTAAGATGCTATTTCAATAGTCATGGGGAGAGGTGATAGAGTCTAGGTTAGGGTGGTTGTGGTTTGACTAGAAAGAAGGATGGATATGAGAGATGTGAAAGAGGTAGACTATAGGGACATCTAGGTGGCACAGAGAATAAAGCCCCAAGCCTGGAGTCAGGAGATCCTGGGTTCAAATCCTGGGGAAGAAAAGAAAGGAAGGACATTTATATAGCAATTCCTCTGTGCCAGGTATCATACAAATATTATTTCATTTTGTTCTCACCACAATCCCATTATCCCATTTTGCAGATGGGAAAACTGAAGCCACTCGGGGTCACACAGAAAACGACTATCTGAGGAAGGTTTTGAAGCCAAGTCTTCCTGATTCCAAGTCCAAGGCTCTTTCCACTGTGTCACCAAACTTCCTCTCTAACAACCATTTTGCCACTGTGGCTCAACAATGCCAGGTACCACAGCGGTCATGAAGGATAACAGAGAAAAGGTCATTGGGCTTGGCAATAGACGATTGGTGACCTTAGAAAAAGTCCAGTGGTACAGTCAGATGACATGTCCAAAGAACTGAAAAGTAAGAAAGTTGGAGGCAATGATTATAGGCTGCTTCCCATTTCCCAGCTCCCACTAGATCTTTGGCTGTGAAAGAGTTGAGATCTAGATGTAGGAGTCTACTTGGAGAGAACGATAGGGTCAAGCAAAGTTGTTCGGGCTTTTTTTTTGTAAGGATGAGAGAGATTTGGATTTGTTTGAGGACAGCAGGAGAAGCCAGTAGATTAGTAGATCAATTAGGGATAGAAAGGGAGGGTGATGAAAAGAGCAAACAAATGGAGGAGACTACACGAATGAAGGGGATTTGGGTAAGGAGAAGAGAAGATGGGGATGATGTTGAGTTGATTCAAATTGTCGAAGTGAGGAACAGAGAGACTGAGGCAGACAGTTTCAAAATTTTCAGTGAAACCTCATCAAGTAAGGTGAGAGGGAGGGAAGACAGGATGGAGTAGATGACGGGAGAAGAGAAGGCTTGGATCAACCTTGGTAGGTAGGGTAGGGATGGTCTACCCAAGAAGGCATGAAGCACTGAGGACCAAGTTGAGATGAGAGACTCAGCCTATCTGTGGAATGTCTGATTTCTTCTAGCAGCCTGTGACCAGGCATGGAAGTAGATAATGGGAGTCACACCGAGTGGAATCTGAAGAGGAAGGAAAGAAGGAAATGAAATATTTATGACACACCTATCATTTGCTGGGCACTGTGTTAAGAGCTTTTAGATATTATCTCATTTGATTCTCACAACAACCCTGAGAAGTAGGTGCTATTTTTATCTCTTTTTTACATTAAAGGAAACTGAGGCTGGCAGCAGTTAAGTGACTTTCTGAGTCATAACACTAGAAAAGGTCTGAAGCTGGATTTGAACACAGGACTTCCTGATTTTAGGTTTTGGCTCTGTGCATTGTACCACCAGCTGACTCTGCAGGAAATGGTGGTCAGACAGAAAAATTTCCAAGTGATGGATGATGAAGATGGATGAGAGTAATGGTGTGATCATCCTTGGGTATGGTTGTGTTGGATTGAAGGTGCTGATCATAGGAGTTAGAAAGACTGATAACAGGGGGCAGTGAGGTGGCTCAGTGATAGAAGGTCAGACCTGGAGTCAGGAGGTCCTGGGTTCAAATCTAGCCTCAGATACTTCTAGCTGTGTGACCCTGAACAAGTCACTTAATCTCAATTGCTTAGCCCCTACCACTCTTCTGCCTAGGAACCAAAGATGGAAGACAAAGGTTTTTTAAAATGCCTCTTATGTGCCTGGCATGTATTCTAAGCACCAAGGATTCAAGAAAGGCAAAAGACAATTCCTGCCCTCAAGGAACTCACAATCTAAAAGAAAAGACAACATAGTATTGATTCTAAGACAGAAAGTAAGGTTTAAAAGAGGGAGGTTGATAACCTGGGAAGTCAGGGCAGGAAAAGGGACCTCACCATCTAAGTTGAAGACAAAGTTGAGGTGGGGAGGAATACCATGTGCCTCCCCATTAGTGAACTCCTTTGAGAAAGAAGGAAGAATGATCTATGGGACCTATGGGCAGACTACCTTCACTCGGCAGTTATAGGTGATCTAGTAGATAGAATATTGAACCTGAAGTCAGGAGAATATGAGTTCAAATCCAGACTCAGACATTTATTAGCTGTATGATCCTGGGCCAGTCACTTAATTGCTGCCTGCCTCAGTTTCCTCATCTGTAAAATGGAGTTAATAACAGCACCCACCTTCTAGGGTTCTTGTAAAGTGCCTTGCAAATCTCACTATGGTTATTTTGGCATGATCATGGATAGGATTCTACAAGGGAGGAGAGTAACAGGGGTAAAGGAGAGATCTAGGCAAAATGCTCTAGGAATATTGAGGAGGGATGAAGGAACTTTGGGGGCAGGGGGCAGGCAGCCAGGGAAAACCCTCAAGAAGAGCTTGACCCTGGAAGGACCAGGGATTTCCGAGTGCAGAAATGTAAACGAGCAACCTGTGTAAATGCAAAGAAGCTGGATGAAATTGTACATGGATGCACATACAAAGTATTTCCATGTTGTTATGATGAGAGGCTACCTATGGGGCTAATGAGCATGGGAAACTCAAGTCCTAATAGTTTTTAACTCTTACTTTCTGTCTTAGAACCAATTCTAAGAATCATTTCCAAAGTAGAAGAGCAGTAAGGGCTAGGCAATGAGGGTTTAGTGACTTACCCTAGGTCACACAGCTAGGAAGTGTCTTGAGGCTAGATTTGAACTCAGGATCTCCTATCTCCAGACGTGGGTACTCTCTCCTCTGAGCCACCTAGTTGTCCCCTGTTCCTCCACACACACAAAGAAGTTGTAATAAAGTCTCTATTGCCCAAGCTGGGCCATCTATCCAAAAGGGTTTCCTGGAGGGGAGGAAGCAGAGCATTAAAGAAATGCACCATTGAGTGTTGATCTCTGTGCCTAAGACTTCAGCCACTCTTAGGCTCCTGCACTTGTGTCAGAGACTTGTTTGTATTGTGTGTGTGTGTGTGTGTGTGTGAACTGTGAGATGGGGAGAAGAGCTTTCAGGTACATGTGTGCCCTGGGGAGGAGAGAGGTCTATGTTGTCCTGAGGGCTGGCGTGAGGATGAGGGAACCTGCCAGAGCTCACAAGGCAGAGAACCTTGAGCCATTTGTTCCTGGGAGAAAGAAAGACTAGGGAAGGGCTTTTTTGGGAGAAGAGGAGCCCCGGAGGGTGGCCAGCCCCATATAGAATGCAGTTAGGAGATCTTCTTCCCCCAGGAAGCCCTTGATCCAAAGGAGTTGTCTATGGACTGAAAGGACCCAGGAAAATCAATGGTCAGAATGGAGGTGGGGGGACAGCAATCAGGGAAGGCTTCCTGTTGGAGGATCTGGAGTAATTGGGGGAGCAGTGTGAACGGAAGCCTAGAGAGTGGGGACTTCCTAAGTACAGCCCCCCAAGAGACAGAGCATTAGGAGGAAGATTGATGGAATCCCAGGATCTGCCATAGTGGAGAGAGCACAGGAAGCTACTGCTGGTTCCTGACCTTGCGAAAAGTTTTTTATTTTAAAATTTTTATCTTTTTTATTTTATTCCAATAAAAAATTCTCACATCAGTTTTCCAAAGTTTTATGATACATGCTGTCGCCCTCCCCTTCTTTGTGCCCCTTCCCGGAGCTGACAAAGAATTCCACTGAGTTATACATGGATTATCTCTTAAAACCCTTTCCATATCATTCATTTTTGTAAGAGAATAATCTTATGAAACCCAAAGTCCTTGGGAAAATGTTAGAATCAGAGTATTAGGCTGGTAGATTCTCCCTCCTGCTCCCAAGTCTGGAGGACTGGGCGGCATCCCTCCCCATTGCCATCTCTTTCTCTCGGGGACAGTATCTCTGCCTGTCCTTGTCTCTTGGTGTGTGACTTTGAAGCATCCTCTCTTCGAATTTCTCCGAGTCTCAGACTCTGCCCGTCCTTGTCTTGTTTCTGTTGCTTTGGCATTTCTCAGTCTCTTTCTCTCTCCCTCTCTCTTTTTGTGACTGTCTCAGCATCTTTCTGTTTGTCTCTGCTCTTTTAAACAGCGTCTCCATCTTTCTTCACCTCTTGCCAACTCTTGTAACCTAGGAAGGCCTTTCCCACATCTAACCCGCATCCTTCTTGCTGCAGTTGGGCTTTCAGGGAGATGGATGAGGTCTGAGGCTCCAGCTGCCCTCCAACCCACCGGTTGTTAGGCAGAGGCTCCGGGGACCCCCGAAAAGTATGTCCTCCAGGGTGGGGAAATGAGAGGCCCTGCTGGAAGGAAGGACCCTTCCGGGGCTGGGAAAGGGTCCCAGGATAAGGTAGGGAGGCCACTTATCTCTCTGGACCTGAGCCTTCCCCCCCATCTTCCATGAATAATTCAATGTTTACCTTCTCCCAGGCCCGGGCCCAGCCTGGCCAGGGCTGGGGTGGGGAGAGGGGGAGGAGATGATTGACAGGTCAAGCCCATCTCCCCCAGGCCCAGGCCGGGGCCCCTCCCTAGCAGCCCCCAGACGACAGATGAGCCAGACGTGCATTAAGGGAGGAGTGAGTTATCGAGCTGTCAGGGGGAGCGTTTTAAGACAGAATTATAGGGGAGAAGAAAAAGATTTTTACCAAATTAATGAAAAATCAATGGGGCCTCAGGACTCCATTAACGCTCGTAATGCACTGGTCACAGGCGGGGCCGGCACAATCCGATATCGGCTGTTAAATACCATGGCCAGCTTGGGTCCAGCCCGGCCCTGCCGGGGCCATTCATCACTCCGCTGTGCTTACCTTTGAGAGTGACAGCGGGAATGTAGTCGGGCCAGCTCCCGGGCCAGCTCCGGGGCCAGCTCCTGTTTCTTGCCTGGCCTGGCTCTGAGCTTCCCCCAGCCAAGCCTGAAGCTCAGGGGGGAGAGGGGGGGCGGGGAGGGGAGGCTCCCCAGGAAAATGGAGCCATTTTCCTACAAACAAACTGGGTCCCTAAGCCCGAATCACGCCCCCATCCACCTGGAAACGAGGAAGGACCAGCCTGAAAACCCTTAGAGAGAAGGAGCTGGCCCTGGTGGTGGATTCATGAATTGGGTCAAAAATGATGGCGGCCAAGCTTCCCGTCCAATGCTCGGAATAACCGCCCTCGTCACCTCCGCCTCTTCGAATTCCCGACTTCTTTTGCGATTCCGCTCTGGGCTTCCTTTCTTTCTTGATCTGAGGTGTCAGCGCGGTCTTTCTCCTCAAATAATCGGGCATGTACTTGCCTATTTACAGGTTGCATCCTCTCTGCCGAGTGTAAGCTTCCTGAGGGCAGGGGCCATTTTTTAAAATTTTGTTTCTGAATCTCCGTTCTTTGCACATTTAATAAATATCTGTTGGTTCATATCGGATCAGATGATGATGGCAACTATGCTGCTGGCTGTGATGTTTGATGTGGAGAATAACAATGCCCAGGTGATTATTTCCTCACTTTCTTCTTTTGGAAAAAGGGGATGCTAACCTTTGGTGTCACCTACTTGTTGACTATTGGGAGGAAAGTACTTTGTAGGAATAGTGCTCTTGGGAAGATGACATCAGAGTTGGTCACAGGTTCAAAAATCTAGGGTTGAAAGGGACTTTCTAAGGTCATGGAGTCTAACCTTCTTCATTTTACAAATGGGGGAACTGAGGCCCAGGGAGGGGAAGCAACTCACCCAAGGCTATACAGTGCTGGTATTTGAACCCAGATCTTTAGACTTCCAATTTAGTACTTTTTCCACTGAATAATTGCCAGATTGGAGGGGGAGTAGGTGCACAGGGGAGTTGGAGACATAGGTTGAATGATTCTGGGTTTCGA
>NC_058130.1:701686737-701710536 GCF_016433145.1 Gracilinanus agilis
TCCATCCAAGGCCCATTGAACGTTAATGTCTCTGGGAGACTAGATTGATTTTTCATTAATTTGGCAAAAATCTTTTATCTTCTTCTCCCCCTATAATTCCGTCTTTAAGAGCTTCTTGCTCCCCCAGCCCCAGTTTCTTGAGATTGAAACCATCAAGAAAACCATCAGTCAGTCACCTTGTTAGGAGAGGCCAGACTGACTGTGCTCACTCAGGAAACCCCTGATTTTTCTCAGTGCCCCTTCCCAGAGCTGATTCTATGATTTTTAAGATTCTGTCTATGATCCAAGTGTTCAAAAATTCTAAAATTTCAAGATTCTTTAAGTCTGAGATTTTAAGATTCTAAGTTTCCAAAAAAACCCAACCCCATTCAAAATTATTTTTATTTTAGTGCTTGGCAGTCAGTTTTGAGATGAGAAGTCAAAGCTGTCTCCGAGGACATCATCTGCCACAACCTTCTGGCAACCTTCCTCTTATCCCACTAGAAATCCCAGAATCATACCCAAAGGCAGGTCTATTGTCTCTCAGAGGCTCCTATGATGTCATCCATGTGTTCCTGGCGGAGGGATTGGTATCTCCTCTTGGCCTCATCCATTGGCACAGTTTTAGTTTTGGCATAAATAAGTTGCTATGGGGTAGACAGCCAAGATTGCTGATGTAGAAAGAAAGGATAGGGAATTTCCAGGGTGGAGTTGAGTTGGAATGGGAGGAAAGAAAGCCTAAGGGTAAAAGGATGAGGGTTAGGCCTGGTGGTAGTGAAGACAGCCTTCTAGTCAAGTTCTTTACAGTTTAGATGTGGAGTAGGAGGAGGTCCTAACAGGGCAGATACAAGGTTGTTTGTTTTAAATTAAATTTTATTTAATTTTAATTTTATTGAATTTAAATGTTTATTTATTTTAAAAATATTTTTCCATGTTTCCATGTTTCATTTTCTTTCCCTCCCCTCTTTCCTTTACCCTCCCAAAGCCAACAAGAAATTCCACTGGGTTGTATAAATGTTGACACTTGATACCTATTTCCATATTATTCTTTTTTGCTATAGAGCAAAATTTTAAAGCCTAAACCCCAAATCATATACCCATATTACATATAAGCAATGTCATATGTTTCGATTTTGCATTTCCACTCCCATTGTTCTTTCTCTCAATGTGGATAGCATTCTTTCCCATAAGTCCTTCAGGAATTTCGTGGATCATTGCATTGCTACTAGTAGCAAAGTCCATTAAGTTGGATTGTTCCACACTGTTTCACTTTCTGTGTACAATGTTCTCCTGGTTCTGCTCATTTCACTCTGCATCAGTTCATTTATTTTATTTTTAGATAGGAATTCTTTCTGTTTTATCTTTTCGCCCCCAAACTGAGAAGCAAGAAAAACAAAGCTCCTTTTACAAAAACAATGGCTAGAGTCATGCCTAGAGTCAGGAAGAACATGTAACCCTATTTGCCTCAGTTTCCTCATCTGTAAAGTGAGCTGGAGCAGGAAGCAGCAAACCATCCCAGGGTCCTTGCCAAGAAAACCTCAAATGGGATCACAAAGAGTCAGACACAACTGAAATGACTAAAACCCAACAAACAACAAATAGTCAAGCAAACACATTTCCCACATTTGCCATTCTAGATCCTTCCCGCCAATTTTGCCCTTGCAAATATGGATTGTCAAAGAGGTTTCAGCTATGGCTGCTACTTAGCTGTCATCTTTGCTCATTTTTGTCTCAATCTGTACTCTGAGTTTGCCTTTCTATCAGGAGGTAGGTACCACATTTTATCTTGAGTCCTCTGGAATTGTGGTGGATTATTGGATTGATCAGTGTTTCTAAGTCTTTCCAAGTTGTTTGATTTTAAAATATTGTCTGGTTTATAAATTGTTCTCCTGGGTTTCCTCACCTCACTCTGCTTCAGTTCACACAGATTTTTCTGTGTTTCTCTGAAACCATCTCCTTTATTGTTTCTTATAGTGCAATAGTCTTTTCCCATCATATACATGTACCCTAACTTGTTTAGCCACTCCCCAGTTGATGGGCACCCCTTCAATTTCCAATTCTTGGGCAGGGTAATGGTTTCACATGGTTCAAGCAGATGAGATGTTCCCAAATCTATGATACTGTGATTCTAAGATTCTGTGGTTTAAGGTTCTGTGACTAAAGCTAAAACTAACCTTGTGTGAACATGCTAGGGTGCTCCCATTGGGGGGTCACACTTCTTTCTTTGGGCAAGTAATATCCCAGGTGACCAGTGTCCCCCATGCCTTGACTTATGCCCTTTACCTGCTTTTATCATATGTGGTGCCATATCAGGCCCCAGCTATTCCTTCCTCTTTCCCCATTAAGTCACCTTGGTGACCCCTCTTAAAAGTCTTCCTTCAAAGTTATTTGAACTGATACAAAGTGAAGTGAGCAGGACCATGAGAACTGTGTATATAGGCACAGAAATATTGTACGATGACCAGCTGTAAAGGACTAAACTATTATCAGCAAAACAAGGTCCCAAGATAAGCATCCCAAGGGACTCGTGATGGAAACTGCTGTCCACAGCCAAAGAAGGAACTGTTGGAGTCTGATCACAGATGAAAGCATTCCATCCTTCACTTTATTTCCTTCATGACTTTTTTATTGTATGTGTGATATATGTCTTCTGTCACGGCATAAGGAATATGGAAATATGTATTTCATGACAGTGCTGGCATAATCTCTATCAGACTATTTACTGCTTTGGGGGGGAGAGAAAGGGAATGGGAGAGAATATGAATCATTAAATGTCAGAAAACAATTGTCAAAAATTGTTTCTAAGTGTAATTGAAATTTTAAAAAGAAAGTTAAATACATTTTTAAAAGAGGCTTCCTTTCCTTTTAGCCTCACATGAGGGTGACATCCAGGGTCTTATTCTTTAGGAGGTCCCACCCCAGACCAAACTAAAAGATAGATTCACTCTGCTTCTGCTGCCTTCCACCGTGGTGGCTCTTGGTTTTACCCTTGGAGGTCAAGTAAAGTAAGTCTAATCCCTCTTTCATATGACAATCTTTCAAATACTTGGAGCTAGCCATTATTTTGGCTTCATAGCAATGTGGCTCTGGGCAAGTCACCTCTTTGAGCCTCAGTTTATGTATTATGCTTGGATAGTTAGGGTTGTAAAGCATCTCTCTGGGCTACTCCTCCAAATAGCACTTGATTTAAAAAGGTTCTTTACCCAAGGAACAGTGGCTCAGAAACTCTTGGGACTGCACTCCTAATTTGATTGCCCATGAGTCCCCACCAGTGTTTTCCCCATTAACAATCAGCCAATAGACATAACTAGCTCTTAGAAATAGCTAAGACAACATAGTGAAAACAAAAGCTACAAAATATTCCCTAGTTTCCCACAAATACCCACAGTATCAGTTCAGAGAGTGGGCATATATATAAAGAAGACTAATAGTGAAGCATATAATTAAGAACACATGGAGCCCAGGCAACTCAGAAGATTTGGGTTTAAATTCTATTTACCAAACATTTAGTAAGCATCTACTATGTGCCAGGCACTGTGCTAAGTGCCAGGGGCAAGTTACCAATTGTTTCTACCACAGATGAAAACAGCCCTCGTTTTAACTGTTCTAAGGTTCTAGTTTTGAAAGATTCTATGATGATCTTAAGATTCTGTGATTCTAATATTTGATGGCTCTCATATTCCAGGTCTTGGCTCGCCTTTATGAACTCCAGACCCATCTCCAAGTTCCACTTTGTCCTTGTGAGCAGAGTTTGTATTTATGGATAATCCTTCCTCTCACAAAGTAGGAGATTGAGGGAAAACTGAGACTCAGATGGAAATAGTAAATTATTTTGCCCAAGATCATATATTAGAATGGTTTTTATATAGGTCCAGAATTCAGGGCTCCCAGTTTCTAAACCTCATCTTCCTTCTGTTTCCTTCCCTAGCGGGCTCTGGGGTACAGCTGGGCTAATGCCTGCTTTCCCCTCCATATTTGTGGTCAGATGGATCAAATCCCAATTCATTAGTCGGAGGAAGGGAAAGGAGAGGCCTTCTGCTCTGTGGTTTCCTGGCCAGACCCGGCATGCTCCGGAGGCTACCAGGCTGGTCTGAAGGAATTGGTTTCCAATAATTAATCAATTTGGATGGGCTGGTCAGACTGTGAATCACTCCTGAGGTATGGCCAGGCAGGATGAGTGGAGGGTTGTGGGAGGGGGGTGCAGGAAGGGAAGAGAGCCAGACAGTTAGAGAAGGGGAGTAGGACCAGCTGGGGTGACCTATCTAGGAACCCCAAGATCCAGGGTGACCCAGGGTAATCTGGGCTCATTAATTCAGCATCAGGAGGCAAAAGGGCTAGGGACCTCCCCTCCCACTTTACACTCCCATGTCCTTTCCATTTTTCTTTTAATGTTTCTTTTTATTTTCCCTTAGATCTCCCTATGTCTCTAATTTTCAGTCACCAGAGATAAATGCCTCCTGGAGTCATTGATCTGAAGGGGGAACCAGGCCCTCCTCACCTTTACCTGTAATGTCTCCATTCTTTCCCTTTATCCTGAGACTTCACAGAGGTATGCATCTGGCCAGTGGGAGCAGAGCCGAGCCACCCTCTCTTCCACTTCCCATTGAAGTCTCTGTACCCAAACCCCGCAGGAAGGGGACAGAGGGAGGAGAGTTTTGCCCTCTTGGAGTTTTAGGAGGGGGTCGATACTTGCTTCGAGGATACGAAAGAGGGTACCGGACAGGTTGTGCAGCTGGGAAGGCTAGGAAGTTTAGAGAAGGAAGGCTGAAGTTAGGAGGAAAGGAGGGGGAAAGGAGTGAAACCTTGAAAAAATAGATAGGACAATTCCCCATCAGCCCTTCCTTTATGCTTTCTCCTGCCTAGATAAAGTCTTTGCTAGTGAGCACTATTACATTTGGACATCTGGGCAGCTGTCCTTTTGCATCTAGGTCTTTCTTCTCATTTAAACAATGCTTGAAAGCCCAGGTTTGAGCAGAACTGTCTTTTCTCTCCTCGTTGCCTCTCTAACTGGTAAACTCCTTCCTTTAGATGTTTGCAATTCAGTAGGGTCCAACTCTTCATTTGGGGTTTTCTTGGTAGATACTGGAGTGGTTTGCCATTTCCTTCTCCAGCTCATTTTACAGATGAGGAAACGGAGGCAAACAGGGTGAAGTGACTTGCTCAGGGTCACACTGCTAGTAAGGGTCTGAGGCTGGATTTGAATTTGGGAAGATGAGTCTTCTTGACTCCAGGTCCAGCACAGTATCTACCTATTTCATTGTCACGATTTCAAAGGCTTGAGATAGTAGCTAAACAAAGGCTTTCAGGGAGGGAACTTTATTTTTTAATTAAAAAAAAAATCCTTACCTTCTGTCTTAGAATTAATACTAAGTACCAGTTCCAAGGCAGAAGAGCAGGAAAGGCTAGACAACTGCGGTTGGGTGACTTGCCCAGGGTCACACAGCTAGGAAGTGTCTGAGGTCAAATTTGAACCTAGGACTTCCTCTCTCCAGGCCCCACTCTCTATCTACTGAAATAGTTAAGTGTCTGAAGCCAGATTTGAATCCATTACTCCAGACCTGCCTAACCCTAGGGAGGGAACTTTAAAATTCCCTATCTTCAAGCACTACCTTTGACTGTGGAATCCTAGAGGAAGTAGAGTCACAGAGGAGTAAGTAGTCTTGTCAACACAGAGATCGTAATGCCTTAATTGTACCTTACATCTTACTGCTTTCATCCTTTTCTCAGTGCTTTTATATCCATTCTCTCTCTGATTTTGATAAGCTAATAACCATAAAGTTGCAAAATGCATATTGCTTTTCTCATTTTACTCAAATAAATATTATCTCATTTTATCTTCACAATATCCCTGGGATATTATTATCCTTCATTTTACTGATTGGAAAACTGAGGCAAGCAGAGATTAAGTGACCTGGCCAGGGTCACACAGCAAAGAAATTTCTGAGAGAAGAGACAAACTCAGGTCTTCCTGATTCTAGGCCCAGAGCTCTCTCCTAGGGCAGAAATTATTACCACCATTTTAGAGATAAAAAAAATGAGACACAGGAAGGAAATTGATTTGTCAATTGCCACATACTGACCAGTTAGTGGTAGGGTCAAGAATAGAGACCAATCCTTTAGACTCCCATCCCAGGAATCATTTCACTAAATTGCTCCACGGGGAAGATGTAATAGCATCAATTAATAAAATGGAATAGGCAGTGTGTCAGCAAAAGAATTAAATAGAGGGGATGTGACATATCGATATAGGGGAATGGATAGAACAGATTCTGGTCCTGACTTTGTCATTGTCTTTCTGTGTGACTTTGGGCAAGTCACTGCCCCTCATTATTCTCCTTGAAAAATTATATTCTCTTTTATAGAATGAGAGTCTCAGACGATATGATCTCTGAGGTCCCTTTCAACCCTGAATCTAATATTCTGTGACACTCTGATCCTTTTCTGACTGGTAGGTCAGGAAAATGCCATTGGCAGTCATGGATTTTAGTAGGGCACATTTGACAAAGTCCCTCATGTTACCCTTGTGAACAAGATGGAAGGAACAGAATAGACAAAGGTCCAGTTAGGAAGATTCAGAGCTCATTAAAAATGGA
The DNA here is from genome assembly GCF_016433145.1 of Gracilinanus agilis. Lineage (NCBI taxonomy): Eukaryota > Metazoa > Chordata > Mammalia > Didelphimorphia > Didelphidae > Gracilinanus > Gracilinanus agilis. The sequence continues at coordinate 701,693,310 of NC_058130.1, forward strand.
ACCCCAAAAAAAGAACAGTGATTAATGGATAGACATGAAGCCAGCGACAGGTCTGGAGTGAAGTACTCCAGTGACCTAGCTTTGAACCGGTGCTATTCAACATTTTTTCAGTTGCTTGAATGATGATCTGGATGGTTTATCAAACTGGCAGATGATATGAAGCTAAGAATTGTTATTTCTCACATTGTATGACAGGATCTCAGAAGACCCAAATAGCCTAGGAAAATTGTTTTAATTTGATAAGATTAAATTGAGTAGGGATAAATAAAAAGCTACAGTTGGATTCAAAAGGGGCAGGTAGGGAGGCAGAAGATAGAGCATTGATCTAGGATTCAAGAAGACTCATCTTCATGAGTTCAAATCTGACCTCAAACACTTATTATCTAGGTGACTCGGCAAGTGACTTAACCCTATTTGCCTCAGTTTCCTCATCTGTAAAGTGAGCTAAAGAAGGAAAATGCAAACCACTTCAGTATCTCTGCCAAAAAAACCCAAAATTGGATCATGAAGAGCTGGACATGACTGATAACAAGTACATAAAAAATCAGCAGCATAAATACAAGAGAGGGGAATTATGGCTATGCAATAGTTTTTGCAGAAAAAATACATTTTGGGAGTTTGAGTGGACTTCAAGTCAATAGTTTGATATGGCAATACCCAAACCTACTCCATTATGATCAGGACTATGGAGGTAGTAAGACAGTGTGGAGTCTGGCCTCAGGAAGACTTGAACTCAAATACTGCTTCATTTAATCTTTTAATAATCTAGCTCTAACCCCAGGCAGTTACTCCCTATGACTTAATCTGCTCAGTCATAGATAGTAGTCATCTGCTTGTTAGAGGGAATTCCCTGTTGACTGATTTTCAGTATAATGTCCCTGCTAAGGGAATTGTTTGCCCCCTGTCTTTAGTTCTGGTGAGACCACATCTGGAAATTGTGTTCAATTTGGGGCACATAAGGAGCTAGAATATTTCTAGAGAAGGTCATGAGAAGTTGACTGGAGACCATTTGAGGTGGAGATTGGACAAAGGAAATAGGATTGTTGACTTGGGTGTAGCAGGAGTAGAATATGGAATGTGGCAAAATTGGGACACTAATACCTTGTTGGTGGAGTAGTGAACCGATCCAACCATTTTGGAAGGCAATTTGGAACTATGTCCAAAGGAGGAGAATATGAAGGGTTATCATGAAGAAGAAAGATAAGTTTTGTTCTCATTTGGTTACAGAAGGCAGAATCAGGAATAATGGAGAATCAAATTGTAGAGAGCTAGACATATAATATATGATAAAATAATATATAACATATGGAGGTTTAATATAGAGAAAATCTATCTAATAATTGGGCAATGAGGTGGCACAGTGGATAGAGCTCCGAGCCTGGAGTCAGGAGAATCTAAGTTCAAAATCTGACCTCAAACATTTACTAGCTATGTGACTCTGGGCAAGTTATCTGTTTGCCTCAGTTACCTCATCTGTAAAATGAGCCATAGAAGGAAATGGCAGACCACTCCAGTATCTTTGCCAAGAAAACCCAAAGTGAAGCCATGAAGAGTTGGATATGACTAAACTGACTGAATGACAACAAACCCAATAATTAGAACTGTCCTGAAGTGGAATGGGCTGTCTCATAGAGTAATGAGTTCCCCATCACTGAAAATCTTCCAGCTAAAATAGCCATTCGTCATAAGAATGATATTCATTGAGAATATCAGGGAAGAGATTACTGTTGGTACAGATTGAGCTAGAATTCTCTGAGGGTCCTCCTAACTTGGAAAGTCTGATCTAACCTCCTTTTTGGCTGCAAATCTCTGAAAAGGATCAGGCAGTCCATTCACTAAGGGATCATGTAAATAAAGGAGGACAGATCACCCATGAAAGAGTGGCATAAAACAAATGAATTGATATTGCCAGCAAAGGAATTACTCATACAGAGGTGTCACTGTCATTAAAATAACTTTTACTTAGGAAAAGAAAGAACTCACAATGTGATCAACAAAGTATCTGTGTTGTCAAACAACACTTATGTGGAGTTAACTGGAAGACTGGTCAGGTCAACAGAGAATTCAGACAAAGCCACACACCTTGCAGTAAAAGGACTGGATTTTTAGTGGAAAAATACAGTGAATTTTGGAGGCCAGAGCCCTGAATTCAATTCCCAAATTACCACCATCATGTCCTTACGCAAGTGCCTTCTTTGTATTTCAGTTTCTTGACTTTTAAAATAAAGTCCCTTTCAGTCCCCCAGTTCTATGAGTCTATGTGTCCAAGAAAAAGTAAACAGGAGAGCTGAGTGTATCAACAAAGGAAGTGACCAGGTGAGCAATATGGCAGAATGCTGGGTCAGTTACCCTGTGCTGGGCTTGAGTGAGGAGTTCCTGGTTTAATTCCCTCATAGCTGGTTGAACGCTACCTACCACCAAAGCAGGAGAGAGATCTTCCTTGGTCCTCCATGATTTGCCTCTGCCTTGGAGGCTCCTTCCTCTGGGTCTGAGGGAAGATGAGGCTGTGGTTGGCTGGCACCCAAACTTTTGAGTCCCTTGGCCTGTCCTGGCCCCTTCTTTCCTTCCCCTAATAGTCATCACTGCAATCAATGGTCTTAGCTCACATCCTGGAGCGGATGGTAGCCAGATCTGCTGAGCCATGTCCCTTCCCAAGTCCCCAGCTCTGAGATCTGAGCCCTGCCCCTCTATCAATACCTTCACGACATCAGCTTCCTCCTGTTTCCTGAGAGCCCTCTGGGATTCTATCTGCTCCAGCACTGCCTCTCACAAGGAAACTTGAAATAAGGGTGACCTCAGCCACCAAGATCCCCCTCTCTTATCTGATCAGGTTTGGGGAGACAGAGGGTGGAGGTGGCCTGCTGTCAGGTCAGGACAAAATCAGTTTCTGGAAATCTTTGTTTATCATATATATAGGTAAGACAAAGAGAAAAGACCCAGGATTTAAAATATCAAAACTGGAAGGAACCTTAGAACATAAAATGTAAGAGCTAGAATAGAAGGATTTTCTTTTATCACTTTCATGTTTATAAAAGTGATTTCCTTGGATCCTGTAAGGAAGATAAGGGGAAGCTTGGTGGTGCATTAAATAGAACACTGGTTTTGGAATCAGGAAGACTCATCTTCATGAGTTCAAATCCAGCCTCAGACACTTACTACCTGTGTGACCCTGGGCAAGTCATTTGACCTTGTTTACTTTAATTCTTCATCTATAAAATGAGTTGGAGAAGGAAATGGCAAACTACTCCAGTACTTCTGCCAAGAAAACTCCAAATGGGGTTTGGAAGAGTCAGATATGACTGAAACAACTGAACAACAAAATCTTGGAGCCAGGATTCCAATTTAGATTTCTCTTGACTTGTGTACAGTATTCTTAGAACCTAGAACCTAGGGACTAGAAGATCAGAGCTGGATTGTTTCTTAAACCCTAGAGTCTAGAAGGACAGAGCTAGAAGGGTCTTAAGAACCTAGCACCTAGAAGGTGAAAGCTCAATAGATTCTTAGAACCTAGAGCCTAGAAGGTCTAAGCTCAATAGATTCTTAGAACATAAAGCCTAGAAGATCAAAGCTCAATAGAATTCTTAGACCTAGAGCCTAGAAGATCAGAGCTGGATTGGTTCTTAAACCCTAAAACCTAGAAGGACAGAGGTAGAAGGGCCTTAAGAACTTAAAGCTTAGAAAGTCAAAGCTCAATATAGTCTTAGAACCTAGAGCCTAGAAGGTCAGAGCTGGAAGTATCTTCAAGATTATCTCATCTTACCAATAAGAAACTGAGGCCAAGACAGGGAAAGAGGTTTGTATAATGTTCCTTAGGTAATAAGGAGCAGATCTATGATTTGGACTCTAAATATACTACCCTAGCACTGCTCCACACTGCTTCCTGGGCCTACCAAGCCCTGTGCTCTTTTCACTCTCCCATAGCTGAACTTGAACCCTGGGCTTCCAATTCCTAGTTCAACAAAGATATATTGAGGTTGAGGTACTAGCAGGACATCCAGATGGAGATAATTCTGCATATATACATCTCTCTCTCTCTCTCTCTCTCTCTCTCTCTCTCTCTCTCCACACACTTAGGAATTCTCACAAAGCAACTTAAAAACCAGTGCTAAATACTAGTGAATTCTAAATTATCCAGGCTAATTAGGCAGGAGGGGCAATGTGGAGCATGTAAAAAAAAAGTCATTTGGCCCTGAGAGCTCATAATTTATTTTAACTCAACGACATTTACTAAGTGACAGCTACNTCTCTCTCTCTCTCTCTCTCTCTCTCTCTCTCTCTCTCTCTCTCTCTCTCTCTCTCTCTCTCTCTCTCTCTCTCTCTCTCTCTCTCTCTCTCCAGACACACACTTAGGAATTCTCACAAAGCAACTTAAAAACCAGTGCTAAATACTAGTGAATTCTAAATTATCCAGGCTAATTAGGCAGGAGGGGCAATGTGGAGCATGTAAAAAAAAAGTCATTTGGCCCTGAGAGCTCATAATTTATTTTAACTCAACGACATTTACTAAGTGACAGCTACATGCAGGATGAGGTTCTAAGGCTACAAAGACATAAAGGGAAAATAGTGCCTAACCTGAAGGAGCTTCTGTTCTACTGGGGAAAGGAAGTCTTTTCTGGCAGTGAGAAGGTCTATCTCATTAGGTTCAGCTGAGGATGCTCAGTGACTCTCATTGACTAAGCCCATTGGCTTGTGTGATGGGGGAGGAAGGTTCTTTTTGATTAATACCACCATTATGACTTTCACAAGCACCAAAGTGATTTTTTAAACCCTTCCCTTCTATCTTAGAATCAATACTATGCATTGGTTCTAAGGCAGAAGAGTGATAAAGCAATGCAGGTTAAGTGACTTGCCTAGAGTCATTTGCACAGCTGGGAAGTGTCTGAGGTCAGATTTGAAACCAGGATCTCCCATCTCTAATCTGGTTCTCAGTCCACTGAGCCACCCAGCTGCTCTAGATCTAAGTCTTATCTAAGCTAGACAACCATAGGTCCTTTAATAGATCCTTTTTAGATTGTAGTCTCTGGTCCCTTTCCTCAGTGGTCCCTGTCTTCTGAGTAAATTTCAATGTGTGCTCAGAAGGGAATAGAATATCCAGGATAGAGCAGGGAAGGAGGAGGTTCCCCAGTCTCCTTCTGGACCACTACGCTTGGTGGAGGCAGCTTAAGCTCCTTCCTCCTCCTTTGGAAGACGTGAGGGGCTATGGGTGTGTAACACTGCATATACTCTCAGACTTGGCTGAACTGTGGATGAATTTTGCTGAACTGTTTGATTCTTTCTCCCTGTCTTTTTTATTCTTTGTTATGAGGGATGGCTCTCTGGGGGAAAAAAGGAGGAGGGATATATTTAGAAATGAAGGTGATGCAAAAAAATATCAATAAACATTTTTTAAAAATTATTGCATAGTCAAGCAAAACACATTCTGGCATTGGCCATGTCCGAAAGGCATGTGTCTCTTTCTGCATCCTGAGTCTATCCCTTCTCTCTCATGAGGTAGGTAGGATGCTCTGGAATTGTGGTTGGAGTGGAGGGGGGCAGAGAGAGAAATTAGATTTTTGTTCATTGAAGCAACTGAAGTGGCAGAGTGTATAGAATTCTGGACTTGGAGTCAGTACGACCCGAGTTCAAATTCAGCCTCAAATATTTATGAGCCATGTGGTACAGGGCAAGTCACTTAACCTCTGTCTGCCTCAATTTCCCCAACTATTATAGTACCCACCTTCCTAGTAATACTAGCACACCTGATAACATAAGACATCCACCCTCCAGGGGTGTTGGGAGGATCAAAGGAGAGAGCATTTGGGAAGCACTTTGTACAATGCCTGACACATAGTAGGTGCTTAACAAATTTTTATTCCCTGCTCCTTCCCCCTAAAACTCCTTGGGAAAAAATAATTTTTTAGAGTGGTGAACTAAATTCCTGACATCCAAAAAGAGAAAAAAGAGAATTCATAATAAAGAGGAAATAAAGTTATTAGAATGTTTTAAAAATAATGCAGCTTAAAGTCAAATGAGCTGTCTTGGGGGCTTCTTTGTTACAAAATTGATTTGTACTGTGCTTATTGGCCACGGAAAACTGTTTTGTTTTGTTTCAAAACAGCAAATGTTGCCAAGGCTGCCTCTTCCATCTGTATTCGTATAGTTGTTTGTTTTTTTTTAAATAAGACTCACCACTTATTGCTATTCAGTTTCCAATTATTAGATTCATCTTTGTCTTTGTCTTTGTATCTTCAGCACCCAGAATTTGCCTAACTGTACCATCATCTAGGCCACCCCTCTCCAAGTTATAGGATCCCAGGATTTAGAATTAGAAGAGACTCAGGCATTAATCAAACTTAATCTCATTTTACAAAGGAGAAAATTAAGGCCCAGAAAGGTTAACTTACACGTAGAAGGCAGCATTTATAGAACACTTTAAGATTTGAAAAATGTTTTACTTTTATGAAATGTTATTTCATTCGAGCCTCACAATAACCCTGAGGTAGGCACTCTTATTATATCCATTTTAGAGATGAGGAAACGGAGGTTAAATGACTTGCCCAAGGCCACACAGTTAACATAAATGGAGGCAGACAGAGGTTAAGTGACTTGCCCAGGATCACACAGCTAGAATACACCTGAGACTGGATCAGAACTTGGTTCTTGAAGATTCAAGGTCCAACGCTCTACCCAGTAGGTTGCCCAGCTACGTCTACAAAGCAAATGTCATTTCTACTCTAACCACACTGTTACACTTGGACAACCACATGTATATTAGGGCAGATTTTGTCAAATGCTTTGCTGAAATACAAGTATATTACATCTATGGTGTTCTACTGATCTACCCATATAATAACCCTGTCTGAAAAGAAAATGAGATTAGTAAACCATGACATTCTTTGTGAAGCCATTCTGGCTCTTAGCAATCACCACTTCCCTTCAGAAATACTCACAAGCCTAGACATGATGGGAAGGGGAGAGAGGGAAAACGAAGGAGTTAGTCCTGGAACCAATAGGGAAGGCATGGCTGGAAATTGATTTTTTTTTGTCAAAACAAAACAAAAACCAGAGATGTGTGGGTTCTAGTGGACTGCAAAGTCAACAAGAATCAACAAGGTGATGAGGCAGCCAAAGCCCCTCACCTGGACCCCATGGAGAATAATGAAAAGAACAGTTTCATTGGATTCTGCCCTAAGCAGCCATACCCACAGGATCATATATATTAGGTGCTCCCTTTTAGGAGGGGTGTTGACCATCTGAAGAGGGGAGGCTATGAAGACTGTTGAAAGAAATGGGGACATTTAGCCTAAAGAAGTGGTGATGATGATGGTGATGGTGAAGGGAGAGGATCATGAAAGGCTGTCACATGGAAAAGGAAGGTTTGTTTTGCTTGGTCCCAGTGGTCCAAACTGGGAGCAATGGAAGAAGTTGGAGATGTTGGTTCTAGAAAAGGAATAAAACATCACGGGAGCTGTCCAAAAATAGAATGGGCCACCATGGGAGAGTTCTCTGTTACTGATGGTGTTTGAATGGATACTGGATAACCATGTACTGGGGCATCCTGTACACGGAATTCCTAGTCAGGTACAAGATTGGTCTAGAGGAACTTTCAGCTCCTAGATATTATAATTCTTTGCCAAATGCTTTGGTGAAATCCAAATACATTGTGCCTCTAGCATTCCCCTGAGATACCAATCTAGGAGCCCATCAGAAAAAAAATAATCATTCCTTTGGTCTGATCTGTTTTTGTTGAATCCATTCGACCTCATAGCACTAAGAACTTCCCTATCTAAGTACTCAGAAATTGCTGAGGAGCAAATGGGAAGCATTTCTCCTTGAGTCAAATTCTTTTCCTCTCTCTCTCGCTCTCTCTCTCTCTCTCTCTCTCTCTCTCTCTCTCTCTCTCTCTCTCTGTCTGTCTTTTTTTTTCCTCTCTGTTTCTTCCTCACACTCACCTTCTTCTGGCTCTGACTGTCTTTCTGTAGAGTACAATCTCTCCCTTTCTTTCTTTGGCTTTCTAATCTCTCCTTGTAAAGGTTGTATCTCCTTATTTCAGGCTCTCTGCTCCTGCCCTTCCATGTTTTTTGCTTTCCTTTTGTGTTTCTTTCTCTAGATGTCTTTGTGTCCTTCTCTTGGCTTATCTTCTGCTTTCCTCTAGGTCAGCCCCAAGGGGATGACAGACTTGGCTGTGGGGCCTGGAGACATCCCCTCTTGGAACCAGCCAGTAGGACTCTTCCTAAAAGAGGAAACTTAATCAATTATCCTGGGAGGCCAGGTCTCTAAATGACAGAACCAGCAATTTTATGGGTCTTGGAAAATCCTGCCTGGGGATCGATGAGGACGGAGAGCTGCCCTCTCAATCCTTGGCCCAGCTAGGAGCCCAGCCCAGTAAAGCTCCATCACTGTCTCCTCATCTACCTAGCTCTGGGCCCTGGGAAAGCTGTAGAACCATATCATGTCCCTTTGTTCCTTCTCTTCCTCCAGGAAACCTTCCTTAAATAAGCCCCCTCAATTAGGACCATTCCACCCATCACAAACTCTTGGTCTGCCCTCAGCATTTCCCTCCCTGCTAAGAATCACAAGCTCAGAATCATAGGGACCAGGTTACTAATTGAACCCCCACACAGAGCTTGAAGCCTCCACAGCTTCCCTGACCGTCCAGCTTCTGAATGAACCTACAGTGACGAGGAGATCACTACCTATCGAGGCAGTTCATTTCATTATGGGACAGCTCTGGTTATCAGGAAGAACTTTAGAAAGGGCCCAAACCTGTCTTTCTACAAACTGTACCTCTTTTCTGCACCATCCCATCAGGGCTCTAAGTTCTGCCTTTGGGAATGAAATAGAAGCAGTCAAAGATCTCTTCAGCTAGAAACAAGTATTCGTCGAGTCCTCCCCAAGCCTTCTGGCCTCTTTATTTCTTTGACAGGGTCTGTAGGGCTGTTTCTCAGTATGGGATGCGAGTTCCCATCTAAATATCCGTGTGCGTGCGTGTGTGCGTGCGTGCGTGCGTGCGTGTGTGTGTGTGTGTGTGTGTGTGTGTGTGAAGACATCTCAGCAAGTGGGAATCTGTGGATGGTTCTGGGTTTGTATGTTTGTGTATGTATCTGTTGGCATGTATGTGTATGTATTGATGTCTGTCAGCCTGTATATGTGAACTTCTGCATGGCTATATCAAGGTCTGGAGGTGCAGGGGACCCCCCTGAAGCTCCCAAGACCAAGCAGAGGGAGTGCTTCAACCTACTCCCCAGTATGGGGAAACAAGTTCTTTAGAGAGAATGAAAGGAAACCTCAGGTGAGGCTGAGGTTTGTCTAACAGCTACTATTGCCCTTCTTTCCTCCACCTCCCCAGGGCCTTTTTTCACTGGAGAGAGGGAGTGTGGCAGTGGGGAGACAGAGAAGACAGACACACAGAGAATCAGGCTTCCAATGTCGGCATGAGGACTTAGGAGATAATTTAGCCCAATCTGCTGTTTGAGGCAGACAGACAAACAGGGAAGCAAGGAGGGGCAGATGGGAGGAGAGACAGACAGACAGAAAGAGAAACAGAGAGACACAGAGAAAGAGAGAAAGAAAGAAAAAGACAGAGAAAGAAAGAGTGACAGGGAGAGAAAGAAAAAGAGAGAGAGAAAGAGAAAGAAACAGAGAGAAAGAGAGAGGGAGGCAGAGGGGGGGGGGAGAGAGAGAGAGAGAGAGAGAAAGGAAAAAAGAGAAAGGGAAGGAGGAAGGGGTGGGAGAAGCCAAGGAGTCCGAGGCAAGAGGATTGATTTCTGAGTTGGAGTGTGGGGCAGTTTGTAATTGTAATGGTCTCTAAAGCCCCGTCATCCACAATGCTGAGCTCAGCACCAAGGTGGGGGAAGAAAGAAAAGAGGGCAGGGCTGGATGGCAAATCAGCCTCTCCACAGGGGCAAAGGTAGTGTAGTCTATTGGGAAGAGCCCTGGATTTGAAGTCAAAGCACCTCTCTATACAACTTTGATAAAGGCATTTCTTTTCTCTGGACCTCAGTTTCCTTATCTGTAAAATGGGGCAGGGAAGGGTTAACCAAGAGTTCTTAACTTGAGGTCCATGTACCTTTCCCCCAAAGAGGAAGATGAATAGATTTCAGGGGGGGTTATGAATGTGGATGGGAAAATTAGATCTTTCTTTGTCACTCATCTTTGGCGATCCAGTATGTTTTATTTTAGGCATTTAAGAACATTCATTTGTGAAGGGGTCTATAGGCTTCACCAGACCACCAAAGGAAACTATGATACAAAAAGGTTAAGAACATTGAGTTGGATGATTTCTATGGTCCTTCCAAGCTTTAAAACCTGTGTTTCAGGGTTCCCTGAGGGTCAAAGTCACATCTTGTCCAGACTTCAAACAGTCCAGGCAGGTCTCTCCCTGGCAGGAGGCAGGAGCCAGAACTCTGAGTCAAATGGCTCTGGGCAGCCCTGATACCTCATCCTTAGGGATATTCCTTTAGCCACCTCCATCAGGACAATAGTGGAGGCAAAGCCTGAGCTAGGGAGGCAGAGGGAGGTGGCAGGAAATGTCTTAGATTCAAAATCAGGTTACCCTGGATTTCAGGGTCCTTTTTGCCCTTAACTTGCTGTGTGACCTTGAGCAAAACATGTCCCTTTTCTGAACCTTAATTTTCTCTTTGCCAAATGAAGCAGTTGGACTTTTGCAGGTCCCTTCTAGCTCTAAAGATCCGATTCTCTCCTTCTTATCCCTACCTTCCTTCCTCCTCCTTTTCACCAGCTATGAAGCTATCACAGCCACATCCTACTCCATTCTTTATTTATTTATTTGTTTTTTAAACCCTTAACTTCTGTGTATTGGCTCCTAAGTGAATGAGTGGTAAGGGTGGGCAATGGGGGTCAAGTGACTTGCCCAAGGTCACACAGCTGGGAAGTGTCTGAGGCTGGATTTGAAACTAGGATCTCCCATCTCTAGGCCTGACTCTCAATCCACTGAGCTACCCAGCTGCCCCCCACCCCCCGCTCTATTCTTAAAAGCAGAATCCTAACTCACTCTGGCTTCCCCTCACACCCAGGGCTCCATCTCTTCCCATCCCTCACCCCGCTAAACTGTCTTAGGGAACTTAAAGGGTTGGGGAGGCTAGCTGAGCTGAGTTTGAATCACCCTTCCTGGGCTGGATAGAGGAGAAGGTGGGCCCAGATGAATTACTCTAGAACTGACATCATGTGAGAAGTTCCTGCAGCCTACTCCACCCCAGAAACAGGGTTTGGGGGTGAAGGTGGGGAAAATGGGAATCCTCGAACATGAACTCAAGTCATGTAGAATTAGAATCCAAAAAATCTTCAGCCAAAGGAAATGTGGCAGCTGAGAATTATTCATTCTTCTCTTTTTGCTACTCAGGTGGTGTCCAACTCTTCATGATCCCATTTGGGGTTTTCTTGGCAGAGATGCCGGAGTGGTTTGCCATTTCCTTTTCCTCTATTAGATGGTAAGATCCTCGAGGACACAGACAGCTTCATCTTTCATCCTTGTATCTCCAGCCTGTAGCAGGATGGACCCAGGAGGTACCGAAATCTCAGATTCTCAATAATAACAACAGCTGTCACTTTGGGGTTTTACGCTTGATTTGAGTACATTTTCTCCTTGAAGCTTCACTCATGGGCATTGCCTTAAGACCCCGTGATTTCACTGGCATTCGAACTCTTGCTACCAGCTTGCAGATTTTCACCACATCTATAATTTATGGAGAGTCTCAGAGAGCTTCCTGAGATTCAGGGGGGTTAAACGATTTGCCCCCTAGTCTCACGATGGTAAATACCAGAGCCGGGATTTGAACCTTGCTGTTTTTCGGACTCCTGGTCCAGCACTCCATCTGCCTCTGGCCAGGATTGTCTTCCCCAGGAAGGAGGTAGTGAGTGTATTATTAACCTCCCGAGATGGCTGGTGATCAGAGACATTAAGTGACTTGCCTGGTCACACAGGGAGTCCGTGTTAGAGGCATGACTTGAATTCAGATTTCCTGATTCCTTTCCCTTTTACACAAGAAATGTCAAGAGTTTGGAAGGGCCCGAAGCCATCATTTCCTTCTGCAGACTTCTCCCAGCACTGGGGGAAGAGACGATGGGTGGTACCCCGAGGTGAGGCTGGGGTTTGTCTGGCAGCGCCTCTCCTGGGGGGAGGAGAGGAAAGGGAGGAAGAGGAGAGAGAAAGCAGGGCAGAGGGGGAGAGGAGGAGGGACAGGAGCAGAGGAGAAGCCCCTCTTCCCCCCCTCTTGCCAGGCCCTCTCTGACTTCCTTCCCAGTGATTTCAGAGACAGCTCATTAATCAAGGGGGAGGTCTTGAGATCTTAGAGATGTGAATATCATCTCCCTCTCCCCAGGGTGAAATGGGTGAGGATGGGGAGACGTGAGGAGAGGAGAGGGGGGTGAGCTGGAAACTGGCTAGGCATTTAGAAATATAGATTTAGAGCTGGAAAGAACCAGAGAAGTTGTCCGGTTCAGCCACCTCATTTGACAGATGAAGGAACTGTGGCCCAGAAGGAGAAGGGACTTGCCCAAGGTCGCACAGGGAGCATGTGATGGATAGAGTCAGGACTCAAAGCAAAGTCTTCCACCCTTTTTCTTTTCCCTCTTCACACTGGGTCTCCCTCTTCTCACATCTCCTGCCCTGCTTCGGATCAGCTGGAAGCTTTGACCTGCTCTGTCTCCCACCTGGGACGGTCCCCCACTTCCCAGTCCCTGGGGATATTTCGCCATATTGGTGCCTCACTTAATGGAGGATTCAGTTGGCTTTAGCTCATGGCAGCTCAGAGCTGCTGAGCTCCAATGAGTCACCAGCCTCAGTCTCACCCTCTACGCCATCCTTGGACTCTTCCTCCTGGACTCTCCTCAGCCAGGAAGCTAACTACCTGCAGGGTCCCACTTTGGGCTGGTGTAGAGTAATATTCTTTTTTTTTTTTTTAACTCTTACCTTCCATCTCAGAATCAATACTGTGTATTGGGTCCAAGGCACAAGAGTGGTAAGGGTTAAGCAATGGGGGTGAAGTGACTTGCCCAGGGTCACTCAGCTAGGAAGTGTCTGAGGCCAGATTTGAACCCAGGATCTTCCGCCTCTAGGCCTGGCTCTCAATCTACTGAGCCACCTAGTTGCCCTCTAGATTAATAATATTCTAGGCCTCAATTCAGTGCAGCCCTGAAGGCAAGGGTCCTGTGCCCCTCACTCACTGTTCCCTCCCCCCCACCCCCGAAGGGCCTAGACTTGAGCTAGCTTTGGTGCTAGAAGGGACTTTAGAGTCCAATCCCCTTATTTTACAAGCGAGGAAAAGGAGGCAGATGGGTCAAGAGGCAGAGTCACACAGACAGTAGGGATCTGAGGTAGGATTTGAACTCAGGTCTTCCTGACTCCAAGTCCCTCTCCACTACATCCTCCTGTTTATCCAGGTCCAGAGGCTCTGCCAGGACGAGGGCTCGGGTCAGATTCCTTGGCTCGCCTCTCTTGCTGCAGTTTGAACGCCCAGTCCTTCTCTGGGGTGCCCCCCAAGAAAGAAGGGGCCTGGAGACGGGGCGGCAGGAACAGAGACAAGAGAGATCTCGCTACAGGGATGCAGAGACCCCGAGAGACAAATGGACCGGAGCCAGAGTGATGGAGAGCCCGTAAGAGGCAGAGGCAGAGGCGGAGGCAGAGGAGAGAGGCTGCTCTGCCGAGGAGGGGGCGCAGGGAGGCTCGGGGAGTGCCCCGACACCTCCCCAGCCGGGCCTCTTGGCTCGGCTCTCTCAGGATCCCCGCAAGGCTGCCAGCAGCCGCTAGAAGGCGATCAGACACCAGCCAAGGATCCGCCACCGGCCAGGCGCTGGGGCCGGCCAGCGGGGGGGTGGGGGAAGGGGAAGGAGAGAGGGCCGACAGGCCGGGCGGCTTGGGGAGGGAGAAGGGGAGGGATGCTGCGGGCCTCCTCATCAGTCCCGAGGCTGTCGATGGGCCTGATTAAGATGCCACACTTGAGTTAGAGCCTCCCGGAGACTGATGAGCCATTGATCAGCCTGTCAGAGGGTGGGGGTGCTGGCTCGGGCAGGAGCTGGGCCAGGGGGAGAAGGAAGTGGGGGTGGGGGGCCTTCCTCGGACTCCCCACCAGGAGACCCAACCTCCCGTCCGAGAAACTCCCTCCCACCTCCCAGGGGCCCCCAGCAACAAGGAGGAGATTGGGCTTCAGCCCTCAAGGAGCCCCTGGCCTTCGGACGGATTTGGGGGACACTTCTCCCACGGAGGCCTCTTCTTCCTTCCCTCCCTTCTCCTTGTCTGGGAAGCACAGCCGCCCCCCACCTTAGAGCTCATCCGGGCCACCCATTATGTTCCATCTGAGGATTTGGACCCACCACATACTTGAAACCAGATTAGGGGGACAGTGTAGAAGAGGGAGCCCACATCTTGGGTTGGGCAACCTCGGCAGCCCTGGAAAGGAGGCCCCCAAAGGACTCTGCCTTGGCCCAGGAGGTGCCGCAGAAAGGCCAGCTTTCAGCAGCCCCTCAAGAGGAAATGGGGGGCTCCAGGCATCCAAGGGGTGGCCCCCTGAATCAGCCCAGGGATCCAGGTCTGAGTCCTGAAGGACAAGGACCCAGGCAGCTGGGGATGTAAGGGGACTCCAGTCATACCTGCCCACAGGTAACACTTAGCAGGCACTGCCCTGGGCCGGATCTGATTTCTCTCTTGGGCCAAACCGAGGCTCCGTGGCACTTCTCTGGCATCCGACCAGCGATGGCAGGATCAATCTTCCTGGCCCCCAAAGTGGGTACCCTAGGACAAGTTTGAACACCTCTATGGGCCTCAGTTTCCCAAGCTGTAAAATGAAGGACCGAGCTAAGTACCTAGATTAAGAGCTGGAAGGGAACTTAGAGTTGACCCAGCCCAAGCCTCCATTTTACAGCTGAAGAAACTGAGGCTGAGAGAGATCAGTGACTTGCCCAAGATCACACCCATTGGTAAGAAGCAGAGTTGAGATTTTTCACCCAGAAGCTTTGACTTCCAAATCTGGTACCACAATGGTCATTTCCAGCTCTAGAGCTCTACTTCTGGGATTCGGTGTCCCCATAACTCTTCCCCAGGAGCCTCTCAGGGAACCTCAGGCCGTTCCTGGGAGCTTCTAGCGTCTGGCTTTGGCTCTCCTGTTACCAGCAGTTATTTCCCAGATGCTTGGGGGGGTCCTTGGCAGAGGAGGTCTCCGACTACAAAGTCTGTCCTGGGGTCCGAGTTGGTGGGGATGATTTAGGAGAGATAATGAATGACGTGCTAGCTTTTGGAGCACTGGGTCGTGATATGAGACCCTGGGAACCCAGTTTAGAACCCATTCCACCCTCCATATGCCCTTCTCTAGAACCCTTCCCAACCCCTATAACAGACAGACCTCAGATGCTTGGAGCCTCCTGATTTCTCCCAGTCCCTCCCTCTCCTTTCCCTTGTCAGGAAATGGAATTCAAAATCAATAGGGAGGGAATGAGGAGACTCTACCTTTCTGTGTTGCATCAAAGATCAGATTTCATACGGTTTGGCGTTCCCCAGATGGGCTCCCAGTGCACTGTCAGGAGCACTCTTGGGTTGGGAGTAGGAGAGCCCTGGGGACGCCCGTGCCTCGAGCTGTGCCCAGTAGATCCTGGGGAGGAGGATGGGTGACCAGCGATGCCCAGGACTGGTTCTGGGGCTTGGGACCAGGATATCCTCGGAAGGATATGTGGGTTGCAGATCCAAGGATTGTCTGACAGAGGGATGTGTGAGGCCCCAAAGTGTCCTGAGTTGTGGCTCATGAGATCTAGATAGGGATGGTCATGGGGAAATGTTGGCCCTGAATTCTTTGGTCATTGTCCTTAGGAGAGTCCCCGGGGAGACTGACCAAGGCACTGAGTCTCTATCTAGCCCAAAGAGAGTACCTAATAAATGATTATAAGATCAAACATTTATTAAGCACCTATTACATACCAGGCACTATGTTAGGTTGGTTGGTTCTAAACCCTTACCTTCTGCCTCAGGATTGATCCAAGTCTTTGTTCTAAGTCTGAAGAGGAATAAGAGCTAGGCAACTGGGGTTAAGTGACTTGCCCAGGGTCATACAACTCAAGGCTCTTACTCAGTCTCCCCTTGACCCCTAAGCTCCCTCCACTTTCCAAGACTTCTACCCACTAAGGAAACAGGCTGATTTTCTAGATAGATTCCTAGGCTGGGGAGTTTGTTTTGAGTCCTGACTTTATTACTTGTGTAATTACTAAGTGTATGTGCCTGAGAAAATCCTTCAACCTCTCTTGG
Source organism: Gracilinanus agilis (assembly GCF_016433145.1). Taxonomy (NCBI): domain Eukaryota; kingdom Metazoa; phylum Chordata; class Mammalia; order Didelphimorphia; family Didelphidae; genus Gracilinanus; species Gracilinanus agilis. The sequence continues at coordinate 701,709,538 of NC_058130.1, forward strand.
CCTCAGTTTTCTCCTCTATTAAGTGGGAATAATGATCCCTGCTCTGCCTTCCTCCCAGGATGTTTGTGGTGACCGCTTCCACAGAGAGATAGGAAAGTGCTCTGTAAACGACTTGTTTTTTGACCTGTCTCTGTGACTCTGGCCAAGACATGATGTCTCAGTGCCCCAGGAAACTGCCTAAGGCAGAACCACATGGGAGTTGTCAATTACTTCAGTGGAAGGAATTTCCACATTGGAAGTTACCCCACATGAATGAAATTCAAATTTCTGGAACAAAAAAATATTAAAATAAAAATGAATTGTAAAGTGATCTGGAATCTGGAAAGTCCTTTGTAAACTGTTAAGTCCATTGTGAAATACCAAGCATTTTGTGAGCTTAAAGCTCCTCTAATCACATTGCTAGGGCAGTTAGGTGGCACAGTGGATAGAAGGCTGGGCCTGAAGTCACGAGGACCTTAGTTCAAATCTGACCTCAGATGCTTACTAGCGGGGTGACCTGAAGCAAGTCACTTAGCCCTATTTGTCTCAGTTTCCTCCTCTGCAAAATGAGCCAGAGAAGGAAATGGCAAACCACTCCAGTATCTTTGTCAAGAAAACCCCAAATGGAGTCACAAAGAGCAAGACATGACTGAAACTTCTAAATAACCACAAAAAACACATTGCTGTAATCAAATAACTGATTCCTGTCTGACTATTCTCACCATCACCAACAGACAAGCACTGTGTCTCCTACCTACCAAGGCTGACTGGTGGAGGAGAGGAAGAGGGAGAGGGGGAGAGATAGAGAGAAAGAAGAGAAAGAAGGAGAGGAGGACAAAGGGGAGGAAGAGGAAGGAGAGAAGAGGAGAGAAAGAGAGAGAAGGATAGGAGGAGGGAGGAAGGAGAGGAAGAGAAGGAAGAGGAGAGAGGAATAAGAGAAGGGAGGGGAGGAGGAGGAGGGAGGAAGAGAGAGGAGAAAGAGGGAGAGGAGGAGAGAGAGGAGGAAGAGAAGTAAGAACA